>NC_030810.1:29017735-29326264 GCF_001704415.2 Capra hircus | reverse complement strand
AGAATGGGAAAGACTAGAGATCTCTTCAAGAAAATTAGAGATACCAAGGGAACATTTTATGCAAAGATGAGCCCAATAAAGGACAGAAATGGTATGGACCTAACAGAATCAGAAGATATTAAGAAGAGGTGGCAAGAATACACAGAAGAACTGTACAAAAAAGATCTTCATGACCAAGATAACCATGATGGTGTGATCACTCACCTAGAGCCAGACATCCTGAAGTGTGAAGTCAAGTGGGCCTTAGGAAGCATCACTACAAACAAAGCTAGTGGAGGTGACGGAATTCCAGTTGAGCTATTTCAAATCCTAAAAGAGGATGCTGTGAAAGTGCTGCACTCAATACGCCAGCAAATATGGAAAACTCAGCAGTGGCCACAGGACTGGAAAAGGTCAGTTTTCAGAAAGGCACTGCCAAAGAATATTCAAACCACTGCACAACTGCACTCAACTCACACAACTAGCAAAGTGATGCTCAAAATTCTCCAAGCCAGGCTTCAACAGTATGTGAATTGTGAATTTCCAGATGTTCAAGCTGGATTTAGAAAAGGCAGAGGAACCAGAGATCAAATTGCCAACATCCATTGGATCATTGAAAAAGCAAAGGCTTTACTGACTACACCAAAGCCTTTGACTGTGTGGATCACAGCAAACTTTGGAAAATTCTTCAAGAGATGGGAATACCAGACCACCTGAGAAATTTGTATGCAGGTCAAGAAGCAACAGTTAGAACTGGACACGGAACAACAGACTGGTTCTGAATTGGGAAAGGAGTATATCAAGGCTATATATTGTCACCCTGCTTATTTAACTTATATGCAGAGTACATCATGAGAAATGCTGGGCTGGATGAAGCATAAGCTGGAATCAAGATTGCCAGGAGAAATATCAATAACCTCAGAAATGCAGGTGACACCACCCTTATGGTATAAAGCAAAGAAGAACTAAAGAGCCTCTTGATGAAAGTGAAAGAGGAGAGTGAAAAAGTTGGCTTAAAGCTCAACATTCAGAAAACTAAGATCATAGCATCCGGTCCCATCACTTCATGGGAAATAGATGGGGAAACAGTAGAAACAGTGTCAGACTTTATTTTGGGGGGCTCCAAAATCACGGCAGATGGTGACTGCAGCCATGAAATTAAAAGATGCTTGCTCCTTGGAAGAAAAGCTATGACCAACCTAAACAGCATATTAAAAAGTAGAGCATTACTTTACCAACAAAAGTCAGTCTAATCAAAGCTATAGTTTTTCCAGTAGTCATGTATGGATGTGAAAGTTGGATTATAAAGAAAGTTGAGTGCTGATGAATTGATGCTTTTGAACTGTGGTGTTGGAGAAGACTCTTGAGAGTCCCTTGGACTGTGAGGAGATCCAACCAGTCCATCCTAAAGGAAATCAGTCTTGAATATTCACTGGAAGGACTGATGTTGAAGCTGAAACTCTGATACTTCTGCCATCTGATGCAAAGAACTGACTCACTGGAAAAGACCCTGATGCTGGGAAACATTGAAGGCAGGAGGAGAAGGGGACAACAGAGGATGAGCTGGTTGGATGGCATCACCAACTCAATGGGCATAAGTTTGAGTAAACTCCGGGAGTTGGTGAGGGACAGGGAGACCTGGCGTTTTGCAGTCCATGGGGTTGCAAAGTTGGACACGACAGAGTGACTGAACTGAACTGAAGATAATTAGAGATGGGTAGAAGGATGATAGATTATAGACAGGTGAGTAATAGATGGGTAGATAGAAAGATATGTCAGAAGCAAGAAGAGTGAAACATTAATGACTAGAATCTAAGTGATGCATGTACAGGGGTACACTGGAAAATCCTTTCTATTTTGGTGTGTGTTTAAAAGTTTTCATAATAGAACATCAACTAAAAACTTTAGAAAATAAGCTTCTGATGGATTGAACTGGATGTTTCCTTGCATAGAGTTATCCAGACTCTGAACCATTTCATCAGAGTCTTGTCCTTTAACAAATATGCATTGAGCTCTTTCTATGCGTGCCAGCTAGATACTGGAGTTGGAGAATAGAGAAGTTCTGTTCAGTAGGGACCACAGGCATATGAATAAATAATTAAAATATGATGGGAAAATGCTCTGATCTGGGAAGGCTCAAGAGGCTGAAAAAAAAGAGACATCGTCTGGAAAAATCAGGGAAGGCTTCATATTTAAGTGAAGTTGTAGAACATAAATAGGAATCTTCCAGATAGAAACTAAGAGAAGAGTGTTTCAAGAACAGATCACGGTGTGGTGAGAGCACAGAGTGGTACACAGCGTGGTCTGGCCGGAGTGCAAAGTGGGCATGTCCACACAGCCAGAGGGTGGCCAGATGGAGTCAGGCAACCAGGCTGTAAGAGCCAGAAAGGTGACCGGCGGTGGTGGGGGAACTGGTCCATTGGTTGATCAACCACATTTTAGAAGCAGCTATGGTGTGCACAGGTCTAAAAAATGAAAAACAAAAGGCTGCCTTCCCCACACAGGAGTCAAACCCCAGGCTGCCTAGCTGGAAGCCCAGAACCTACAGTTTGGCAGGAAGAAGCAGGTGGGGCTTGGGAGTGACAGGTGAGAAAGACTGGCCGTCACTATACATTCCAGAAGATTTTACAACTCTTCCACACACACACACCCTCCCTCACCTGGACTGAGGACAGCAAACTATTCAAGGCCATGTTATGTTCCTACCCAGTCTTAAGTTGCTCAGTCATGTCCAACTCTTGGCAACCCTATGGATTACAGCTTGCCAGGCTCCGCTGTCCATGGGATTCTCTAGTAAGAATACTGGAGTGGGTAGCCACACCCATGGCCTCTCGAAACCTGCCAAGGAGGAGAGGCTGAAGTTCAGGGTCTGACTCAGAGCCCTGGTCCCCACCCTGCCTGCTATTTGGCTGCGGGCCTCTGAGCCATTTCATCACATCTACCCCTCTGCACACTTTCTCCCCATATGGGAAGATAGGAGGAGGGCATGGCAACCCACTCCAGTATCCTCCTAGAGAATCCCGTGGGCAGAGGAACCCGGCGGGCTACAGTCCATGGGGTTGTTAAGAGCTGGACATGACTGAAGCAACTGAGCATGCATGCACACACATGCAAAGATAGCCTTGACGATCACTCTTTGCTTTTCTACGGCAGCCCCACAGTCTGTGAACTCTGCATTTCTCCACCCACACACATGGGATTGTGGTCACCACCTGGAGGCAAAGGCAGGGATAACAATAGCACATCAACACAGAGGAGTTGTGAAGGTCCTGTGAGAAAGCCTGCATCCTTCCAGACTCCATTTGTTCTCACTAATTCTTCCGCCTTAGTTTTAAATTTACTCTGATTTTTTTAAACTTCTACAATCAAATGATTGCTTCTGTTGGTTTCAATCTTTATTGATTTAATACTAAAAGCAATTAAAACTATGAATTCTAAAACTATGAATTTTGACAATATTATATAGGTTTTGATACAGAGTTTTCATTGCAATTAACTTCTAAATGAACTGTAATGTCAAATTAGATTTTCTCCTAGACCCAAGAGCTTTGAAGAATTCTTACTATTTTCCAAGTACTTGGTTTTGAGGGTTATCCTTTTACTGTTAAGTCTTGTTTTATTGTACTCTGTTTAGAAAGAGTAACCTAAATTTTTTATGTAGGGTATTTTTAATCTAGATATTTTTAATGAGATCTTAGAAGATCAACTTTTACAAATGTTCCATGAGTATCTGAAAATAATGTGGAGTAAAACATACCTATTCAAATCCTCCAAATAAATATTTATGTCCTTATCTGTCAAATTCTCAGACAGGTCTATTAAGAATTTCCATTATGATTGTGCAAGTTTGTCACTGGTATTTTGGGCATGTGAAGGTTCATGGTGTTTATAACTGCAACTACTCATCTTTGTCCCATTTAGTATCTTGCCTTAAATTCTATTTTGCTTGGTATTTGTATTACCACTTTTTCTTTTTGCTGTTTGAGAATGAGAATGCCTCCATCCTGGTAAATCACAGCTAGATCGATATATTCTTATATTTCATGTCATCTTCTCCTTTCTTGAGCTCTTATGCTAATTCATTTTTCACTTGATTGGAGTATATCCCCCAGTAATATTTTCAGAAAAGATATATTTGATATACATCCCAAATCCCTGTGCATCTCTATTTGCACATGAATGATGGTTTGGCTACATAGAGAATTCTACAGTCTCAAGTCTTTTTCATGTTGTATAAACAGTGTTTTCTATCATTCATGTTTCAGAGGAGAGGCCCAAAATATGTCTGATTGCCTTTTATTTAGATTGTAGGTTGTCTTCTTAGGTCTCATATTGGTAAGATCTTTATTTTACCTTTGAAACTCAGAAATTCCACTACATTTTTAGTGGATTGAATGCATATATTAACCCCCATCCCTCCTGAAATCTCACTGAAACAGGAGTAAAGGAATACAAATTTCAAATCATATACCCACAAGGACAAAAAGAATAGAAGCAGCAGCAGTAAGAATATTTTGGAAGTTGAAATGCAGATGGAAGAACAGTAACTATGTTAGCATACTCAAGAAAGCTAAATCCCAAGGCAGCAGAAGTTGAAGCTAAGAATTCCCTCACTCCAAAAATCCAGGTACTGGCAGCGCCAGGTACCTCTGGTAGTGGCAGTGAAGGCAGAACCCAAACAGGGCTACTGATTGAAAGTCTGTGTAATATCAGCTTCCCTCTCCACTCCCTGCAACCAGAGGAGAGCCCTTAATAAATGAAGACAGAATTGATTCTCTGGAGACAGAGAAGTTCTCTGTACAGAATGACCAGGCAGAGTCAATGTTATGAGTATCCTCTTTATTAATAAAATGGAATCAAATGGGAGTTCGGTCACTACATATTGAGACCTCTAGGTTCTTCTCCCCCACATAAAGTTCTGGCACCCAGGTTTACATCTCCCAGAACTTTCTCTGGCCAAGGCCAAGAGGAAAACGTTTAACATCACTGGCATTGAAATTCCCCCGGTGAAAATACCCAGCTTGGTCATGTTATGGTTAAACCCATGAACAACAAGTGCTCCAGGGGAAGAACAAAAAGTGCCTCAGAGTCTTCAGCAGGATTTTCAGCTGGGCATGAGTGCACAGTTAAGAATCACCAGAGGGGCTTCCCTGATCCAGTGGTTAAGAGTCCACCTTGCAATGCAGGGGACACCGGTTGAATCCCTGGTCCTGAAAGATTCCACATGACTTGAGGCAACTAAGGCTGTGTGCCACAACTACTGAGCCCACACCCTAGAGCCCCTGAGCCACAACTACTGATGTCTGTGCACCCCAGAGCCCATGCTCTGCAACAAGAGAAGCCGCTGCAATGAGAGGACCGCACACTGCAACTAAAGACTAGACCCCACTTTCCGCAACTAGAGAAAGCCCATGCGCAGCAATGAAGCCCCAGTGCAGCCAATAAATAAATAAATTAGAACAGTGATTACCACATATTTGAGAACACTTTTTCGTACGGAAGATTGAGGCCAAAACAAACACACAGGGAAAAAAGAGAGAGAGAAAGACAATGACAGGAAAATTTGTCTTAATAATATCTTCAAAGGATAAGAAAGCATTGTATCCATGAAATAAAAACATGCTGTTACTAAAAGGAACATTTAGAAGACAAACATAACTCTTGGAAACTCAAATATGAACTCAGAAATGAAAACCTCAGTGAATGAATGAGAGAATATTTCTCATCACCTGAAAACCGCTCAGTCGTACCCAGGGCAGAACCAAGCACAGACTAGGCCTTTCAAATGAACCAATAAATGAAAGAGCATATAAAGAAATCTTTCTTCCCAATTTATGATCTACCTTCTGTGCCTCATGGCACAATCCTCCATACCCAAGGGCCCAGTGAATCAGGACTTCACGAACCATGAACTTGAGCCCCAGGGAAAATCATATACCAGCCTGACCATCAGACTCTCACAGGCATCTGCTGATTAGCTCCCATTCAGTAACATAAGCCTTAATTATACCTGACCATGTCCTATAGGGTATAAAGCATTCCCCTTTTACAGATGAAAACACTGAGGTCTAAAAGACAAAGGTGACTCTTGGCTGGAGATAGGTCTACAAGGAGAACCCATAATTTGTGTGGTCAGCTTCAGGAGTTCCTGTCCTTTTTTTTGTTGTTTTCTTTTTTTATTCTAATGATAAAAGTCGTATTTATTTGGAAAAATTCAAACATTTCAGAAATAAAACAAGGCAGAATGGTTTCACTATGGTCAACATTTTGGGGCCTAGTCCTCCACAGTGTTATCTATGCATATGGCAGTGCATTTTTTAAAAAATAAGGTGAAATTCCTCTCTTTCCTTTATATATTTAATATGCCACTATAATTGAATGTTAAACAATAACCACAAAAAGGAATTGGTGTTATATCAAGCTAGTCAGAATCTCCAAGGCATAAAAAAATGATTTGCTTGGAGTGGGGGAAAATTTTCTATTATAGTACAATCATTATATCATAAAATTAACCATAGTTAGTACATTCACACTGTTATGAGGATTTCTTTAAGTCTAATAAACAAAGCATTTCCAAATAAAGGAGCCATTACCTTTAAAGACACTGCTTTAAAAACATTTGCCAAAAATTCTCACTTTGGCAATGCATCTTTAATGGATTGTTATTCTATTTTTTTAATATTCACACATACTTACTCTTTCAAACAAAGTTTATAATGAATTTATTCAATTCACCCTACCAACCCCCTTACAATTTGATAAAAATGGCATTAAATGTGTATATCAATGGGAAGAATTACTATTTTCCCAATATCTTTCCACCCATGAACATGGTATTCTCTCCAGTTATTCAGGCCTTTTTTAAAATATCTTTCAGTAAAGGTTTATATATTTTTTTCATTTAAGCCTTAAATATACTTATTAAGTTTATCCCAGTGCATTTTATTGTTTGCGTGCCTAATAGGAAGGGCATCGTGTTCTTTTTCTGAATTAAGTTTTCTATTTGTTGTGGTATTAGAGGAAACTTTACACCATTACAGCACTCGCTTCCCTGGTGTTACAGTTTTAAAATGAACTCTGTTGGATTTGTTTAGGTAAACATACATATCATTATAAATTGTGATGATTATGCTCTTCTTTATCAATATTTTTATTCCTCGTCTTACCATGTTTGCTAGAACCTCCAGAACAATGTTGAACATTCCCAGTAATATAAGCATCTCTGTTTGGTTCCTGACTTCATGAGAAATCTTTAGTATTTCACTCTCACATTTAATGTTTTTGACCTCCTCTTTCAAAGCTCCCACCCTCCCTCAGGACTCAACTGTCTTCCTATTTCTCTACAGTCTGTATCAAATATCTGTCTGAGTAGAAGCTTTTCCTTGGGTCTTTTGACAACAGAAGGTGGTTTAAGCCATTGTAGTTTCTTTTCCTGGATCATGTGCATTTTCAGCCTCTGTAAAAACTTAACCCTTGTATTAACAAGACAGAATTCTGTCGAGGCACAGCAGAAGCTAAGGGCAAGGGAAGCCAGCACTTAAACATACCTGCAGAGTGTCATCCACAGGGCAGGGCACATTTGCATGCATGATCTTCTTTAATACTTAATGCAGACGACAGAGGGTGAGATGGCTGGATGGCATCACCAACTCGATGCATGTGAGTTTGAGTGAACTCCAGGACGTGGTGATGGACAGGGAGGCCTGGCGTGCTGCGATTCATGGGGTCACAAAGAGTCGGACACAACTGAGCGACTCAACTGAACTAAAATGAGCTGAACGCAGACTCTACAATGTGGTAATTTTGTTTACTCTCACTTTTCAGATGAAAGTCTGTCTCCAAGTAACATGTCTCATGCCACACAGCTAAGTAGTAGAAACAGAATTCTGAGCCAGGTTAAAAGGGAAATCCTATAACTCTCACAGGCCTAAATGTTGGGTGTTTTAACAGTGGTGAAGGGAAAAATTTGTACCAGAAGGGAGGCAGATGTGCAGGGGGAGAAAACTGAGGGTCCAGTGGGAGTGGGCCATCCTTCTCTCCTCTAGAGCCCTTTGCTGAGCAAACAGTATGTAGGATGGGGCTTTGCTGACAGGTTGCAAGGGAGGGTTGGCCTTGCCAGAATCAGAGCATCACACTCTTCCCAGCTCACCATCCCCCAAACCCTTACATGGGCATTGGTGTATGGAAAGGGCCCTGATCTAGAAAGAAAGGCCTGGAGTCTAGCCTCAGCTCTATCACCATCAGCTGTGTGACCATGGGCAAGTTGCTGCACTCTTGGGTCCTGGTTGAACACCTGTGGAAGAAGGCTAGCCACCTTGTTTAGAAAGGGCAAGAACACACTTTTGTACACAAAAGTAGTCCACGTGGCTTTCAGTTAAACAAGGAAGATGAATCCGTGCATTTACCTCTGTTCCTTCCTGCAATTCACTGAATGAACTATAAAGGAGTTGTTTTTAAACAGACGAGCAAGAAAAGGAGAAGAGGTATCAGGGGACAAGGGTGTTTACAATTTCAAGGAAATGCAAAGTGCAGGGAGTCATGAGCAGAGCTGAGAGGGCCTAAAAGCAAGCTGCCTGCAGCAGGGGAGCCAATGAGAAGCTTGCCAGCTCCTGCCACAAACCCCAGAGAGGCCCGGAAATTAGAGCCACCAGTATCGCAAAACACAGGAGCCAAACTGCTGAAAACAAGAGGAAAGTCAGACCCTCTGCACCACACACACTTCGCCCACCCAGCAGGAGGCTGGAGGGTTAGTACTGAGAGAGAGAGAGTCAGGGTGGCAGTGGCGGAGCTCAGTGGATGGTGGGCAGACAGGCACTATAGTAAGAACAGAGGGAGTAGGTGAAGTCCATGTACTGACTTAGACTCCTCAACCCTCCTTCCCCTAAACACCAGCAATCACATTCACCACCATCCCTACCCGCCAGGATGTAGGATTCTTATCTAGAGAAGCTAAAAGGTGCCACTGAAAATGCCTAGAAATATTGACTTTAGAGTCTCCCAATGAAATGACCAGATCCCCATCTTCACTCCCAGTGAAGCCCTACCCAGACCCATAGCATTTCTTAGCGCTTTCTTCTCAAATATGCACAAGTGAAAGAAAAAAGGGGAACTGGGAAGAAGTGGAGACAATGCGGGGAGCAAAAGGAAAAGCAAAGAAGACTGTCATTGTCGTCCTTAAGTGAAAGAACAGCCTGCATGCAGAACCAGGGGCTAGCAGAAGATAAAAAATGCAATCTACACAGCGAAAGAACCCTCGGAAACTTAAAAAGATGAGACTCAAAATTTCAAAAGGCAATAGCAGGGTCTGAAATGTTATTTTTTTAAAAAGGCAGAAATAAGAAACAAGGGAAAAAGAAGAATAGAGCATCAAGCCAGAATGTCTACAATTCATCGAAAAAAGAGGGGAGAGAACACAGAAGACAGGAAATCACCAAAGACAAAAACACAAACATTTTTCCCGGAATAGAAGGTCCTAAGTTTCCAGAAGGAAGGAACGCATCAAGGACCCAAAACAATGGATGAAAATAAACTCACACTAGACCCAACATCTAAGACTTCCCTGGTGGCTCAAAAGGTAAAGAATCTGCCTGCAATGCAGGAGACCTGGGTTCAGTCCCTGGGTTGGGAAGCTCCTCTGGAGAAGGGAATGGCTACCCACTCCAGTATTCTTGCCGGGAGAATTCCATGGATAGAGGAGCCTGGTGGGCTACAGTCCATGGGATCACAAAGAGTCGGACACGACTGAATAACTAGCACTTTCACACTTTTTTCAGACCTGTTATCATGAAATTTCAGTACACAAGGGACAGAGGGACAGAAAGAGGATCCTACAAACTTCCAGATAGGAAGGTGCTGGTTGCCTACAAAGGACAGGAAAACCAAGATGGCATTGAAATTCTTAACAACCATGCTTGAAGGTCGAAGGCAATGGAGCAAAGCCTTCAAAATTCTCAGGTAAAATTATTTCCAACTAAAATTTTATTACTCCTTGTTCAAGGCCAGGAGGGGTGGCGGTGAGGAGATACCCCTCGTCCAAGGTAAGAGAAACCCAAGTAAGATGGAAGGTGTTGCGAGAGGGCATCAGAGGGCAGACACACTGAAACCATAATCACAGAAAACTAGACAATCTAATTACACTAGGACCACAGCCTTGTCTGAAAGTAAAAGTTGCTCAGTCGTGTCTGACTCTTTGCGACCCCATGGACTGTATAGTCCATGGAATTCTCCAGGCCAGAATACTGGAGTAGGTAGCCTTTTCCTTCTCCAGGGGATCTCCCCAACCCAGGGATCGAACCCAGGTCTCCCACATTGCAGGTGGATTCTTTACCAGCTGAACCACCAGGGAAGCCCCACAGCCTTGTCTAACTCAATGAAACTAAGCCATATCGTGTGAGGCCACCCAAGCTGGGCGGGTCATGGTGGAGAGGTCTGACAGAATGTGGTCCACTGGAGAAGGGAATAGCAAACCACTTCAGCATTCTTGCCTTGAGAACCCCATGAACAGTATGAAAAGGCAAAATGATAGGATACTGAAAGAGGAACTCCCTAGGTCGGTAGGTACCCAATATGCTACTGGAGATCAGTGGAGAAATAACTCCAGAAAGAATGAATGGATGGAGCCAAAGCAAAAACAATACCCAGTTGTGGTTGTGACTGGTGATAGAAGCAAGGTCTGATGCTGTAAAGAGCAATATTGCATAGGAACCTGGAATGTCAGGTCCATGAATCAAGGCAAATTGGAAGTGGTCAAACAGGAGATGGCAAGAGTGAACATTGACATTCTTGGAATCAGCGAACTAAAATGGACTGGAGTGGGTGAATTTAACTCAGATGACCATTATATCTACTACTTCAGGCAAGAATCCCTTAGAAGAAATAGAGTAGCCATCATGGTCAACAAAAGAGTCCAAAATGCAGTACTTGGATGCAATCTCAAAAATGACAGAATGATCTCTGTTCGTCTCCAAGGCAAACCATTCAATATCACAGTAATCCAAGTCTATGCCCCAACCAGTAACGCTGAAGAAGCTCAAGTTGAACGGTTCTATGAAGACCTACAAAACCTTTTAGAACTAACACCAAAAAAAGATGTCCTTTTCATTATAGGCGACTGGAATGCAAAAGTAGGAAGTCAAGAAACACCTGGAGTAACAGGCAAATTTGACCTTGGAATACAGAATGAAGCAGGGCAAAGGCTAATAGAGTTTTGCCATGAGAATGCACTGGTCATAGCAAACACCCTTTTCCAACAACACAAGAGAGGACTCTACACATGGGCATCACCAGATGGTCAACACCGAAATCAGATTGATTATATTCTTTGCAGCCAAAGATGGAGAAGCTCTATACAGTCAACAAAAACAAGACCAGGAGCTGACTGTGGCTTGGATCATGAACTCCTTATTGCCACATTCAGACTTAAATTGAAGAAAGTAGGGAAAATCACTAGACCATTCAGGTATATCCTAAATAAAATCCCTTATGATTATATAGTGGAAGTGAGAAATAGATTTAAGGGACTAGATCTGATAGATAGAGTGCCTGATGAACTATGGACAGAGGTTTGTGACATTGTACAGGAGACAGGGATCAAGACCATCCCCATGGAAAAGAAATGCAAAAAAGCAAAATGGCTGTCTGCGGAGGCCTTACAAATAGCTGTGAAAAGAAGAGAAGCAAAAAGCAAAGGAGAAAAGGAAAGATATAAGCATCTGAATGCAGGGTTCCAAAGAATAGCAAGAAGAGATAAGAAAGCCTTCCTCAGCAATCAATGCAAAGAAATAGAGGAGAACAATGGAATGGGAAAGACTAGAGATCTCTTCAAGAAAATTAGAGATACTAAGGGAACATTTCATGCAAAGATGGGCTCAATAAAGGACAGAAATGGTAGGGACCTAACAGAAGCAGAAGATATTAAGAAGAGGTGGCAAGAATACACAAAAGAACTGTACAAAAAAGATCTTCATGACCAAGATAATCACAATGGTGTGATCACTCACCTAGAGCCAGACATCCTGGAATGTGAAGTCAAGTGGGCCTTGGAAAGCATCACTAGGAACAGAGCTGGTGGAAGTGATGGAATTCCAGTTAAGCTATTTCAAATCCTGAAAGATGATGCTGTGAAAGTGCTGCACTCAATATGCCAGCAAATTTGGAAAACTCAGCAGTGGCCACAGGACTGGAAAAGGTCAGCTTTCATTCCAATCCCAAAGAAAGGCAATGGCAAAGAATGCTCAAACTACCGCACAATTGCACTCATCTCACATGCTAGTAAAGTAATGCTCAAAATTCTCCAAGCCAGGCTGCAGCAGTACATGAACTGTGAACTTCAGATGTTCAAGCTGGTTTTAGAAAAAGCAAAGGAACCAGAGATCAAATTGCTAACATCCGCTGGATCATCAAATAAGCAAGAGAGTTCGAGAAAAACATTTATTTCTGCTTTATTGACTATGCCAAAGCCTTTGACTGTGTGGATCACAATAAACTGGGGAAAATTCTGAAAGAGATGGGAATACCAGACCACCTGACCTGCTTCTTGAGAAACCTATATGCAGGTCAGGAAGCAACAGTTAGAACTGGACATGAAACAACAGACTGGTTCCAAATAGGAAAAGGAGTATGTCAAGGCTGATATTGTCACCCTGCTTATTGAACTTATATGCAGAGTACATCATGAGAAATGCTGGGCTGGAAGAAGCACAAGCTGGAATCAAAATTGCCGGGAGAAATATCAATCACCTCAGATATGCAGATAACACCACCCTTATGGCAGAAAGTGAAGAGGAACTAAAAAGCCTCTTGATGAAAGTGAAAGAGGAGAGTGAAAAAGTTGGCTTAAAGCTCAACATTCAGAAAACTAAGGTCATGGCATCTGGTCTCATCACTTCATGGGAAATAGATGGGGAAACAGTTGAAACTGTCAGACTTTATTTTGGGGGGCTCCAAAATCACTGCAAATGGTGACTGCAGCCATGAAATTAAAAGACGCTTACTCCTTGGAAGGAAAGTAATGACCAACCTAGATAGCATAGTCAAAAGCAGAGATATTACTTTGCCAACAAATGTCCGTCTAGTCAAGTGAAGTGAAGTCGCTCAGTGGTGTCTGACTCTTTGCGACCCCATGGACTGTAGCCTACCAGGCTCTTCTGTTCATGGGATTTTCCAGGCAATAGTACTGGAGTGGATTGCCATTTCCTTCTCCAGCAGATCTTCCCGACCCAGGGATCGAACCCAGGTCTCCCTCATTGTAGACAGATGCTTTACCATCTCAGCCACCAGGGAAGTCCGTCTAGTCAAGGCTATGGTTTTTCCAGTGGTCATGTATGGATGTGAGAGTTGGACTGTGAAGAAAGCTGAGCGCCGAAGAATTGATGCTTTTGAACGGTGGCATTGGAGAAGACTCTTGAGAGTCCCTTGGACTGCAAGGAGATCCAACCAGTCCATTCTAAAGGAGATCAGTGCTGGGTGTTCTTCAGAAGGAATGATGCTAAAGCTGAAACTCCAGTACTCTGGCCACCTCGTGCAAAGAGCTGACTCATTGGAAAAGACTCTGATGCTGGGAGGGATTGAGGGCAGGAGAAGGGGATGACAGAGGATGAGATGGCTGGATGACATCACCGACTCGATGGACGTGAGTTTGGGTGAACTCCGGGTGTTGGTGATGGATAGGGAGGCCTGGCATGCTGCGATTCATGGGGTCACAAAGAGTTAAACATGACTGGGCGACTGAACTGAACTGAAAATGTTATTTCCAACCAAACTATTGATCAGCTGTGCAGGGAGGAAAAACAATCTTTTTCAGGCATGCAGTCTATCAACAATGTCACCTCCCATTATCCTTTCTAAGGAAGCCATAAAAGCATGGGAGTCAATCAAGAAGGAAGACATAGGTCCACTTTGATTAAAGACACATATATATCTATATACAAAAGCTGGTTTTCCCCGGGAAATCTGGCCCCACGGAATATGGTCTTTATGCCCTCACCAGAGTTTCCAGCATTGGAATTTCCAATTCTAAAGTTCATGTTTATTCACCATTTAACATTTCTGAAATTGAGATTACATGGCAACTGGTGGCATGGCATCTTAGGTAAGTAAAACATGGAGGCAACCAAAATTCCCAGGCAGTTTTACAGTTAGCCATGGCATTTCATGCATATTTTTTCTTAGGTTTCCCAACTTCCTGAGATGAGTTTTTCCAACCCCGTTTTCAACACCAAGAAATAGATGCCCCATGGTGACGGCACTCAAGGCAATCCTAGACTGTGTGGGTTGTGGGTGAGGGAGTCAATGTCCATCAAGTTCCTTTTCTCCTTACCACCAGCTATGGACAGAGTATCTCACTGTCCTCCACTCACTTGACAGCTGAGGGAAATGAGGCTCAGAGAGATTGATTGATGCGCCCTACCTCCCACAGCCAGCATGCACCAGAGCCGGGATCTCAACTCTCCACTGCCACAGCTGTTGGGCTGGCCCTAGGGACAGCAGCTGTGTTCCCATGGGAAGCAAGCATGAGCACACCCCCGCCCAGCCCAGAGCAAGCCCCTCCGGGCCCTGGCCCCTCTGCTGGGGCTCCAGCGACACTCACTGCATGATCATCTCCCGGACTGGGTCCGAGGGGTAGCGCTTGGATCCACCCATGAACAGGGACCGGTATCGCTGCCGACAGTCCTTTGTCTCCAACATCTGGGTGTTGAGGTAGCGACCCACCCCTACAGGGTTCTGCACCAGAGAGAGGAGGCAGGACATTAGCAAGCTGGATGCCTGGCCCGGAGACTCTATCTCCAGTCTCCCCCTGTCTCCCTATTCCATCTGTTACAGATTGAATTATGTTCCCCAAAGAGATAGGTGGAGTCCTAACCCCCAGGACCTCAGAGTGTGAGCTCATCTGGAAATAGCTACAGGTGTTACCGGTTGAGATGAGCTCATACTGGAGTAGGGTGGGTCCTTCCTCCAATGTGACCAGTGTCCTCATAAGCAGTGATATCTTGGCCCCCGTGTGCCCGTATCCCCTGCCCTATCCTGTTTTTGTGAGGTCTTGTGAGTGGGGAGATGGCCATTCAACATGGAGGCAGGGGCTGCAGCAAGGTATTTACAAGCCAAGCAGTCCCAAGCATCACCAGCCACCACCAGCAGCTAGAAACAGGGCAGGAAGGATCTCCTCTACAGGTTTCAGAGGAAATGTGGTTCTGTCGATACCTGGATTTCAGACTTCTGGCTCCCAGAACTGTGAGAGGGTAAATTTCTGTTGTTTCAAGCCATCTGGTTTGTGATACTTTGTTATGGCAGCTTTGCTACCTTATGTAGGAAGTTAATACCCCATCCCACCCAGAAACCTGGGTTGTAGGTATAAGAAGCCCTCGTGGAGAGGTTCAGAGGGGAGACGTTGCCTGTCCATTGTGACTGGTGGGGGCAGGAGGAAGGCAGGACAGGAACCCGCCATCTGTATAGAATCTGGACCAAGGTCAGACTGGGTCTCCAAGTGAAGACCCTCCCCCTTGTAGGAGGTGCAGGCTGGAGGTGAGAAAAGGAAGACTGTGGGGGCTTGACTGGCTCGACCTCACAAGAACAGAAAAGGGCAGGGGGTACAGGCACACGAGGGGCCAAGATATCACTGGGAGATGAAAAGGTGGAGTGGAAAGGGGAGAGTTGGGGTCTGGGGATGCAAGATGGGGCAGGGGGAGCTTAGTGGGAAGGCACATTCCAAGCAAGATGTTCCCAGGGAAACCTGGAGAAATACACAACTTAAAAATACACAGCTGCAGAGAGCGGAGGGGCAGGGCGGGGTGCCAGCCAAGCCAGAGCAGCAACCATGTCAGTTTCAGGAAGCTGTTCTGGGCCAGAGGAGCCCTGGGTTGTGTGTTGTTTTTTTTTTTTTCTAAAACCATAGGCTTTTCCTTGTCCTAAACTGTAATAATGTGTCTGATTTTGGTTTCCTCGAGAGCTTTATTTCTGTTCATCACCTGTGTACTGGCCCCTGTGTTTCCCACTCTGGCCCACTCCTCACCCCCACTCCCCCAGTCTTTTTGGAGTTTGTGACCCTAATGTGAAACGGACAGTGTTCTCTTGAGAGCACGTGAGATTGTTAAATTCCCGCTAGACATTTTTCTAACATGGCTCTAAGGTCCTCGTTGCCGTTTGTTATAAGTGATAGGTAATTTATTGGAAACATGTGCATACATTTATATTCAGAGGAAATTATAGTTTGCACTATTAGTTTGTCTATTAAAAAACCTTGACTGATTTAAAAATATACCCAGCTGTTTGGAAACAGGCAAAACTAACCTGTGCTAATGGAAGTCAGGACAGGAACCACCTGTGGGGGACAGAGTTGGGGGGGGGACCTGGGGTGCTGAAAACGTTCTTCAGCCCTCTGGGGGACCACTGCATGATGAGTCCACTTTGTGACACGTCACGGAGCTACTCATTTGGGACTCCTTCTCATTTCTTTATGGTTATCAGACTGCAGGAAAAGGTGGGCTTGGAAAGTAAGGGCAGGAATGAGAAACAGAGCACCCAATGCCATCTAGCACATGAAGAAGGCAGGCACACGGACTTGAGAGCCTGGCTGTCTTACAAGAACACCAACAAACCAAAGATGACATCTTACACGCAGGGACAGCTGCCACTGGTGGGGAGGGAGAAGGGTCAGAAGGGTCCTTGCTTCACCAGAGACAAGAAATGGGCCAACTCCCTCAGGTATCCCTGAGGCCCCAGGACAAACACAAAGAGAATGGAGGGAGCATTCCCCTGGAAAATAAGAGTGTGATGGTTCTGGGTGATGTCCACTAGCACAGCGGTTCTCCAACTGGTCCCTTGAACAAGCACTCTCAGCATGGCCTGAAAACTCATTAGAAATGCATGTTCCCAGGCCCCGCTTCAGGCTTACTGAATCAGAAGCTCTGGTTTGCGGCCCAGCCATCTCTGTTTTAGGAAGCCCTCCAGGTGATGCTAATGCCCGCCCAAGTTTGAAAAACCACAGCCTTAGAGCAATGAGACAGTCCAGGTAGGTGTTAGTCACCCACCTGGTGGGAAAAGCAGGTGGGATCCACTCCCTCGGAGCATCGGTTTCCAGGGCTGCCTGGAGAGGGTTCCCTGCCCCTCACCGTGTGTCCCCCACAAAGACCTACTCACCCAGTTCCCCACGACCATCTGGTAGACCTTCATGCCTGCCCGCCTGGAGGACAGCAGGAAGGGAGGCTGGTTGGGGCGCTTGCACTCCTTCTCTGGAGGAAGCCATGTACCGGGACCAGACGTAGCCTAGGGATGAGGAGTGAAGGCCGGGAGGCTGGAGAGGGCTGGCGGTGGCCAGCCTGGGGCCAGCGCAGGTGACCTCACCTACCTGGCAGCCCTGCGCCTGGGGCCAAGAACACTGGGAGGCACCCAGCTACCCCCAACTCACCTGGAGCCCCTCCTCGAGGGCCCTGCGGTGCCCTCATGACCCCTGCTACCTGCTCTGTCCCTGCCCATCAGCCTGACACCTCTTTCCAGGTTCCCAGGAGCGGGGGCCCTCTGGGTCTGGCAAGGTCCAGAGAGGTGTTCCAGAACCCAGCCTGGGGAGCGGAAGCCACTCAGACTTTGGAGCTAGTTGAGCGGGGCTCCACTCCCAGGTCCGTTTCCCCTTTGCTGGGAGCCTGGGAAAATCCCTTCTGATCTCTGGGCCTCAGTTTTCTATCATGAAATGCAAAAGACCATCCCTTCCTCAAGGAGGCTAAAAGGTGCCTGGCCCAGAGCAGCCATTCAGGAAGTGTTGGTACCCCTGCTCATTCCTCTCCACCCCCTCACCTTCCCAAGCCCTCAGCGATCTATGGGGGGCAGACCATGCTTGGGGGTCACCTAAAGTCCAGAAGCTACTCAGGTCACTGGCTGCTGAGCCCTCAGAGAGGAGCCCACCACTCCTCTGAATGGAACAGGCGTGTGCTTCTTACACTCAGCCCACCTCTAGTTTTCCCCTCGTCCTCTCTGCAGGGGAGAGAGGGGCAGAAACGCCCGCTGAGCATTTCCCGGGTGCCAGGCTCCACGCTAGAGACTCTAGTACTAACCTCATTGAATTCTCACAGCCAACTGGTCACACTCACAGGACAAGTGTGTAAACCAAGGCTCAGAGAGTGAGAGAGACTGACCCACTGAGACCAGTGAGTACCAGACCAGGATTGGGAACTAGGTGAGTCCGGCACCCAAACCTGGGCTTTCCCCTGAAATACCCACCTCCATCCCACCCTGCCTCTGCATAGGGAGTCCCCTTCCAAGAAAACAGGGAAGGAAGGCCACAGGGGGGACACTGACTAGTTTTCGGGGGCACTGGCTAAGGGTGGTCCAGTAGATTCTTTCTGTAGGGGTTTTCGGGTTTCGAGGAACTGTTGAAAAAACTCCACGCCTCTTATTGTGACGCAGGTTAAGTTCCTCCACGAAGCTCTGGAAATTCGTCAGTTCCCTGGGTCTTTTTTTCTGAGAAACAGAGGGGGATAAAAGAGATCTGTTATGCCAAGAAAAGCAAAGCCTGTGTTTCCAGACCCTCCCCACAGAGACAAGCAGGGGGTCCAGCCGGTGGCGGGGCTGGGGGGTGGGAGTCTCTAACAGCCCCTCCTATGTGCTACACCCTGCAGCCCAGCTTGCCTTATCTACTTCTTCTTCCACTTGTTTCGTGGACATTCACTGGCATTTATTCTAAGCAGAAGCGATAGTCCAAATACATACAAACCAGTGTGATGGAGGAACACTCACGATTCTTGGGGCAATGAAACTACTCTGTATGACACTATAACGGTGGATACATGTTATTATACATTTATCCAAACCCATGGAACACCAAGAGTGAACCCTAATATAAGCTATGGACTTAGGGTGATATTGTGTCCATGTAGATTCACTGACTGTAACAAATATTCCCCTCTGGTGTGGATTACTGATAGTAGGGGGCCGTGCATATAGGGGGTACAGGGGACATATGAGAACCTGTACTTTCAGCTCAGTTTTGCTGTGAACCTAAAATTGCTCTTGAAAATGCCTTATTTTTTTGATAACACAAACTCTTATCCAGTGGACTGGGCTTTGGCTGTAGGGCCTGAGGAGGGTCCAAGGACCCTGCTATGCTGAGCAGGACACCTTATCAGCTGGTCATGAAGAGGACTGGAAGGTCACAGAGAGAAGCCAGGTTGCAGGGCTGGGCCAAAAGTATTTTAACACTTCACCACCACCCCTCATGTCCTAGCGCTCCTGATGCCTTGATCATAGGGTCCACCTCCTGCTAACACTCTGCCTAGTTTTCACTTGTGATTGTGTTTCTTTCTGCATTAAAATGTAAGTACCACAGGGGGAGGTTCCCCTGCAGCTAAACAATTACCTGGACCAAGGCAGACATGAGTTACATGCGTAACAGGGAGTTAGATAAAGTGAAAGTGTTAGTTGCTTAGTCGTGTTCAACTCTTTGTGATCCCATGGACTGTAACCCACCAGGCTCCTCTGTCCATGGAATTCTCCAGGCAAGAATACTGAAGGGGGTTGCCATTCCCTTCTCTAGAGGATCTTCCCAACCCAGGGATAGAAGCCGTGTCTCCTGCAGTGTGGGCAGATTCTTCTAGTTGCTATGAAAGCAAAGCCCAGGGTGCTAGGGAATCGCATAACAGGAACTTGGTGGGTGCAGGAAATGGCTGCACCAAGCTAAAATTCTACCTCAGTTTCTCCCCTTGGCCCTCCAGTTCTCTGCCACTAACCCAGACAGCTTAGCTGGGTCTGCAGTAGCCAGAAGTGTTTGCAAAACAGCAGGACACCCAGGCTGCACCATCCAGGTCTCAGCAGGCCTGGTGGCCCGTGTCCCTTCCAGGCCTGGCACAGTGGCCACTTGCAGCTCCTCTGTAGTTCATGCTGGTGCAAACAAGAGGGACTGGTGGTGAAGCCAGACAGCGTCCTGGGATTCAAATCCCAGCTCTGCCTCTTCCAGCTACGGCTAGCCTCAGTCTCCCCATCTAGCACAAAGAGCCTTATCCCTCCCTTGCTGGGAGTAGGGAGTGAGCAGGATACGGGAAGGGCGCCGTGTTCCCCCACCTCCCCCTCACAGAGCCTGGCACACAAGGTGCTGTGGATGAGCGAGGCTGGTCTTCCTGCTGGGGAAGGCACAGCCCGTCTGGGTACAAACCTGCACAGAGTAATGTCCGTAAGGCTGGGGCTTGCTTCGGTCACCAGAGAAAATGTCGTAGGGGCCACGGGTGCCCGTGATTTTTGCCAGGCACATTTCGATGCCACTTTTAAAGGTGTAAGTGCCCGGTGCCAGACCACTCCCCTGGAACACAGAGGACAATCCCTACAGGTACATCACCCTCTTGGGGCCTCAGGTTCCCCATCTGCCGTGGGACTCCCCCCACCCAGGGCTGCACAGGGAGCTGGGTGAGGCCTGGCCAGGTGAGGGGGATACCTGATGAGCCAAGGGGGGCGGCTTGTTGGCCATCCTGCACATGAGGCCCTCGGAGTGAGACCGGTTCCAGGCACTCTCCTCCAGCTTCGTGAATGGGTTGCCCTTCTCCCCATAATTTCCAGGCCCTGGATAGTAGTTCTGCGGGTGGGGGAGGGATACAAAGGCCGTTAGTCCCACTCCTTGGGCTACTGTGCGCAACTGAGGAAGAGACGCCCCCCAGAGAGGAACGGGGTTTTCAGAGACCCTGCATGTTAACTGCCCTCCAGAAACACACAGCGCTGCGGGCCTGCGAGCCTCTGCCACCGCTCAGGACTTCAGTTCCAAAATTCAGATTCTCAAGACTTCCATAGTGGCACAGTGGATGAGAATTCACCTGCCAATGCAGGGGACACGGGTTCCATCCCTGGTCCCAGAAGATCCCCCATGCTGCGGAGCAACTAAGTCCTTGCACCACAACTACTGAGGGCTTGGGCTGCAACTACTGACGCCTGTGCTCCTGGAGCCTGTGCTCCACAGCAAGAGAAGCCGCTGCAGTGAGAGGCCTGAACGCCACAGCTAGAGAGAGCCTGCACACAGCAGAGACTCAGCACAGCCAAAAAAAGAGAAACAAAAAAGTTCAGATTCTGCCCTGGGCCCCCACTAGTCTGTCCACTTATCCCTCACAGCTCCCTTCCTAGGTATGACACTTCAGCTAAAGTGAGGTTCTTGTTGGTCCCCAAACATACGCATTCTGCCAAACTCCCTGCCTTTGCTTGCTTGTGCCGTTACTGCCACTCTTCCTGCCTTTTTGACCTTGGAAGATTCTAGTCCTGCAAAGCCAGATCAAATGTCATCTCTCCTGAGAATGAAGCCATCCTTCCCCGATCCCCCCAGACAGCTGCTTGCTTTGGTGATCTCAGAAATCCCATCCATTATACACACCCCTGTGTCGTAGCCTGCATTTACACAAATGGGTTTTCCACTGTTCTGTGAACAGTGCTGTGATCTGGAGGTATCTGGAGTCCCAGGTTCGAATCCTGGCCCTGCTGCTTCCTAGCTGAGTGATCTTTGGCATGCCACTTAAAGATCCTCCTTAGCCTCATGGTTCATATTGTAAGCACAGGGACGTAGTATTTTCTTCAAGGGTAATGAAAATGAAAGGAAATAATGTCTTTAGAGCCTCTTGCACATTCTCAGCCCATACTACATGCCAACATCTGGTAGCCAGAGTGGGGTGGCTATCTTGACAGAGGGGGTTGGGGGAGTGGGAAGTGGGTGGAGAAAGAGGTAAGGGAGGATTAGAACTGTGGCTGGAATGACCATCTGGATCGGAATGACTCTGGCTGCAACAACTGCCAGGGTCAGAGGTATGGCCTTTCTGGGTGTAATGAGGGGAGCCACCCTGCAGGGTGGGTGGGTAGATGGGTGGGTGGGTGGGTGGGTGGGAGAGGGGCCATCTTGGGTAAAGATCTGGCAGGATGTTTGCTGCTGCGTTGCATCTTTTAGCCACACGGAGTCGCTGCTGCTCCACAAATGATGGCTCAGCCCTGCCTCCCTCCAGCCCCTGGAACCTCCCAGAGAGCAGCCCAGAGCCAGGCCAGGCAGAGAGGACAGGGAGCTTTGCTGGGAGAGTCAGGCCACACCGGGCATCAGATTTGTTCACCCTCAGAGGAGCAAGACTGCACTTTGCCTTCTTCCAGGGCCCAGGGTTTCCAGGTATGTTCGGGAGAAAAGCCCCAAAGTAGGAAGGTGGGTCCTGGCATCAAGTACTAGGTGATTTACAAGCCTTCACATCTTGGCCCTAGAGGCAACCTGACGAGATCAGATCAGTGCCACTGAAATTAACAGATGGGGAAACTGAGTCTGAGAGAGGGAAACCTTGTGTCCAAGGTCCCCCCTCTGGAAACAGGCGTGAGTGCGTGCTGAATCGCTGCAGTAGTGTCTGACCTCTGTACGACCCCACGGACTGTAGCCCACCAGACTACCAGTCCCTTGGTGCAGACAAGAAGGGACTAGTGGTGAAGCCAGACAGCGTTCTGGGGTTCAAACCCTGGCTCTGCCTCTTCCAGTTGCATGGCTAGCCTCAGTCTCCCCATCTACCACAAAGAGCCTTATCCTGCCCTTGCTGGGAGTGGGGAGTGCTGTTCCTGCCACTCTTCCTGTCTAAGGCAAGAATACTGGAGTGGGTTGCCATTTCTTTCTCCAGGGGATCTTCCTGACCCAGGGATCAAGCCCAGGCCTCTTACATCTCCAGCACTGGGAGGTGAGTTCTTTACCACTAATGCCAGTGCAAAGGTTTTAACTTCTAAATCCATGTGTGATCTTTCTGATCCTCTACTGTTTCCCAGACAGTGAGCATCATGACCTCTGGGGAGAACTTAGACGTGAGGGTCATAACAAAGGAGCAAGAGCAGCTGCTCAGGGAGCTCAGAGGCCAAGAAGAGCCCAGTGCTGACACTCTGTCAACAAAGCGTCATCTCCCTTTGACCCTTCAGGATCAGAGGTGCAGTAACACACGTGGGCTGGTGTAAACGCCCTTGATTTTAGCTAGAATGTTGTTTCAGGCCTTTGGGGACCCCCAAGCAGGAGTGATTAATTCTGGGGGGAGAGGTGTGTGGGAATGGAGAAATTGTCACTTGTAATTTTTTTCAGCTGGACCTTGAAGAAGGAGAAGGATCCCAGAAGATGAAGGGGGAGGGACAGGTCCCCCAGGTAGAGGGGGCAAGGAAGAGCACCTTTGAGACAATGGGAGAGGTATGCTAGAAGAGAGTGGGATGGCCCTGAAAGCCAAGCAGGGTGTCCAGACTTGGTTCTGAGGTATGCGGGGTGCTTAAGAAGGTTCACAGCAAAGATAAATAAATAAAAAACAACTACGATGCTGTCTCAAGGGAGGGAAAAAAAAAGAAGAGGGTGGTGGGAGGGTGGGGCCTGGGAAAGAGGAGCCGAGAAGAGAAACTGATGAAGGGACTCCAAAGCTGGGAATCTAGGTGTCCCCACAGCCCAGGGAAGGCAGAGCATACTAGGAGGGGGATGGAGGCAGATCCCAGGCCAGCAGAGAAGGCGTTGACTTTGCAGGGTGTGGTTCATCAGCCCCATCCTCTCTGGGGAAGGATTCACAGGCCCTCAAGCAGGCACCCAGAGCTTTGACATTGGCACTGGGGAGGCCCCCACGGGCAAGTCAGCAGCCTGCACAGGTGGCATCTGTAGGCCTGTCCCACCAGCAGTGGGGGTACGACTGCAGGGACCAGAGGCCAGAGGAGGCACAGGAGGTCCCCAGTCCAGGACTCACAGCAAGATGACAGTGAGAAAAGCAGGCCTTGGATGTGAGCTCCCCCTGCTCAGTGCCCTCTCCTTGAAACTCACTGTCTGGCCCTGAGCCCAGGAAGGCAGCTCAGAGAAATCCCTCAGGGCCTAGTGAGTTACCGCAGCAGCAGATATGAGGACCAGAGGGGAGGAGAGACAGCCAAAAGGGAGGGACAGGCCATGGGACCTTCACCTGCTCAGCCAGCCCTCCCAGAAGCCCCAGTGTTGAGGACCAGGGCACAGGAGGAAACAGCTAGCATCTGATTCATTCCCCCAAATCTTCTGCCTTCAACGGGGCAGGGCTCTGACATCAGACCTGTCCTCCACATATCGTCAAGGGACAACGCAAGTGAGTCAAGTGCGGTGGTTATGCGTGGATACCTTGGATTCAATCCTGCCTCTGCCACTGAGTAGCTCTGTGATCGAGGGCAGTCACTTAACCTCTCTGTCTGTAAAGAGGAGATGACAGTGCCTGCTTCACAGGTTGCTGTGAGGACTGCATTAATTAGTACACTAGAATGGTGCCTGGCATGTGTCAAGTGCTGTGTTAAGTGTCGGCTATTATTACTTTAGATTTGAAGGTAATGACTCATTTTCCAGTGCCTCCAGACAGCCCCTCTCCCTACAGGGCAGTTACAGCTTCTGCACCTGAGGACGCATGTGTACATCCCCTGAACGGGGCAACGAATAATCTCTAGGCTCCATAGGAGTTTTCACAGTGGAGAAGTGTGGAGGAAAGGCCCTGCCTTTGTGGTTGGACATCCCCCTTCCGTGCCTGCTTGGCCCACTGGGGCAAGACGTTTATCCTCTCTGAGCCTCCAAGGGCTGGTCTGGAGTGGTTATAAAAAAAAATTAAGAGTGTTTCAGAGAATAGGTACTTAGCAGGCAGGTGTGCCCTTAGTCCACAAAGCCCTACCTCGTGCCTACTATGTGCCAGGTACTGTGAGGACCAGGAAATTCTGCAATGAATCAACCGGGCAGATGTGTCCACCCTCAGGGGCTGCTGTGCTCTGGGAGAAAGACACACTGAACACAGCCACAATCGGGGCTCCTGGGACAGGGCGGCATCTCACAGGATCAGGTCAGACCTCAGGTCAGAGCTGAGGGGGGTGGAGGGAGTCCTTAGGTGAAGGGGCTGCTGGAGGAAGAACAGCACTTCCGGTAGAGGAAGAGCAGGAGCAAAGCCCCCGTGCTGAGAGCTCGCGGCACACTGAGGAGCGAGGGGGGTGGGGTGTCCAGCACAGCTTGGGGGCTGGGGAGGGGCAGTGCTGGCAGTGTGCGTGTCACCCCATCTTTGCCCTTGCTGCCTTATAGAGGCAGTGCCCACTCAGTGTCCTCCCCCCATGAGATGACCATCCCCACCCACACGACACCATGCAGGCCTCCTGCCGCCCCAACTCTCACCACCATCACCTCCTATCTGAATGCCTCCAACCCCACCCCCATAAGTGTGTCATCAGCCACCCCCCCCAACATCAAAACCCTTCTCCACTGTCCTCCAACAGCACCTGGAATCAAACCTGAGGCCTCCACCTTGTCAAAGGTCCTCATGTCTGGGTCCTCACCCCTCTGCTCTCGCCTCCTCCACCCTGACTCACAGATTCCATGAGTCTCCATTGCTCACCTACACAGATTTGGCTCAAATGCCACCTCCTTCCAGAGGTCTTCCCTGCTGCTGCTGCTGCTGCTGCTAAGTCACTTCAGTCGTGTCCGACTCTGTGTGACCCCATAGACAGCAGCTCACCAGGCTCCCCCGTCCCTGGGATTCTCCAGGCAAGAACACTGGAGTGGGTTGCCATTTCCTTCTCCAATGCATGAAAGTGAAAAGTGAAAGTGAAGTTGCTCAGTTGTGTCCAACTCTTCGCGACCCTATGGACTGCAACCCGCCAGGCTCCTCCGTCCATGGGATTTTCCAGGCAAGAGGACTGGAGTGGGGTGCCAGGTGCCATTTATAGGGTAGTCAGGGAATGGCACCCCACTCCAGTCCTCTTGCCTGGAAAATCCCATGGACGGAGGAGCCTGGTAGGCTGCAGTCCATGGGGTCGCGAAGAGTCGGGCACGATTGAGTGGCTTCCCTTTCACTTTTCACTTCTATCCATTGGAGAAGGAAACGGCAACCCACTCCTCCAGTGGACACTCCAGTGTTCTTGCCTGGAGAATCCCAGGGACGGGGGAGCCTGGTGGGCTGCCGTCTGTGGGGTCGCACAGAGTCGGACACGACTGAAGCGACTTAGCAGGGAAGACCTGACTACCCTGTAAATGGCACCTCCACCGCTCGTATCCCTCCCTGTCTCATTTTTCCTCATGGCTCAGATCATATGTGATTTGCTTCTTTGCATGTTGTTGCTACCACTAGGACCACAGCTCCATGAGGGCAGGGACCTTGTCATCGTCACTGCTGGAACCCCAGGGCCTAGAACAGTGTGTGGCACTAGAGGGCGCTCCATCATTATTTGCTGGGTAGATGGCTGTAGCGATGGATGAGTTTGCTGCCTGCCTACTGTGTACCTGGCTTTGTGTTGGTGACTCAAAGATGAACCAGACCCTTTCTTGCCATCAGGGAGCTCCTGGTCTGGTGGGGGAGAAAATATGACCCTGCAACAGCCAGTGGGCTCAAAGATGTGGCACTGGAAGCAGAGGGGCTGTGGGGTCTCAGAGGAGAGCCTAGCCAAGCCTGGCGAGGAGCCCATAGGTGAAGGGGTGCTTCCAGCCCCAGCCAGGTGCATGCTCCAGAGGAGAGAGTGGGAGGGCTCCCACTCCAGTATGAGAACACCTACCCCAATGAGTCCTCGGAAGCGAATCTCCCCAGAGCTGAGCAGCCCACGAGTGCTGCCTGGTTTTGACTGCAGCTCTTCTAGGAAGTCTTTGAAGTTGTAGGAGCCAGGCCCCAGCTTTTCCTTCTGCCCCAAGAGAACAGAGAAGAGGTAAGAACTTTACACCCGTGTCTATGTGGGCAGGAGCCCAGGGTGTGGTGTGTTCCTTAAAGGATGAGCTCTACCTGGGCATGGAAGGACACTGCAGGCTGCCCTAGGGCTGCACAGGAGGACCCAGTGCCCGGGATGGGGCGGGATGGAGCCCCAGGGGCCTCACCTGCTGCCGCTTCTCTTTCATGATAGCCTGGTACTGGAAGTGGGGCAGCTGGGTCAGTCGAGTGGCTTCCTGGGCCTTGGCCCAGCCTGTGCCCACCTCTTTCTTCAGTTTCTTGTTGCTGAAGCAGGTCTCCTTAAAGCCATAGGTCCCAGGTCCTATGTGGGACTGAGCCAGAATGGAGTCAGAACAGGGCCAGGTGCACCCACCAGTCCAGCCACAGAGCAAGTCCTTGCCTGCTGTCACCCTGACCTGAGAATGGACAGGCAAAGCCTGTGGGGCCCCTCCTGCAGCCCCCAGCCTGGCACTCAAGCTGTGACCCTGACATCCCCTGTCACTAGCCCCCTTGCACTTCAGAGAGGTCCCATGGCCAGTCTGTGCAAAAGCTGCCAGTGGAACCCACTGTCTCTGTAGTTCCAACCCACACTCTTTTCACTACAGTCTTGTGTTTATCAGACACCTTGAGAGCCCAGCTCTGAGCCAAGCCCTGAGCTGTGGACTGAGCACACCGAGGGGTATGAGGCATGCCCCTTCCACAGCTGAACTCATCTGCCATGGTGGGGGACTCACAGGGACAGTGCCCAGACCACGTGGGAGAGTCAGGAAGCTGGGCAAACTCACCACGTCCACAGAGTAGACCCGGGAGTACGGAGCTTCCGTGAAGGTGCTTAACTTCTTCTGGTTGGGATAAACAGCGGAGACATCAAACCTGGGAGGACAGACACCCATTGAAAGGCACCCATTCCTGATGAGGGACGTTCTAGGGGGCAGGAGAGTTGGCATCCCAGGGGAGGTGACTTTGGAGCTGGCCCATGAAAAATGAGATGAACAGGGCTGCTGCCTCCTCGCGGCCTTTGTACTTCTGTTCCCTCTCCCTAGACTCCACCCGAGTCTGGTCACCTACCCCCTGCTGAGGACCTTTACTCAAAAGTCACCTTCTCAGTGCAACCCCACCCCCCTTCCAGCACCTGCCAGCTCCTCCTCCCCACTGTCTGTTTTTCCATAGCCCTTATCACTATCTAACACTTTATATAGTTTTCTTTCTTTTTGCTTATTATCCACTCCAGCCAACTCTCCCATAAGAAGGCAAGCTCATGAGCAAGGATTTTGCTGTTTTGTTCAGTTTCATTCCCAGATGCTAGAACTGAGCCTGGCACATAGTAGGTGGCATTTATATAGAGATATAGATATAAACATAGATATAGATGGGGCTTCCCAAGTGCTGCAGTAGTAAGGAATCCACCTGCTAATGAAGGAGATGCATGTTCCATCCCTGGGTCAGGAAGATCCACTGGAGAAGAAAATGGCAACCCACTCCAGCACTCTTGCCTGGGAAATCCTCTGGACAGAGAAGCCTGGGCAGGCTACTGTTCATGGGGTCGCAAAGAACTGGACACCACTGAGCCACTAAGCACAGCACAGTGTGTATATATACACACTGTACATATATATATGGTATACCTAAGATATATATATACCAAGATGCTCCTGAGAAATCTGTATGCAGGTCGAGAAGCAACAGTTAGAACTGGACATGGAACAACAGACTGGTTACAAATCGGGAAAGGAGTACATCAAGGCTGTATATTGTCACCCTGCTTATTTAACTTACATGCAGAGTATATCATGAGGAACACTGGGCTGGATGAAGCACAAGCTGGAATCAAGATTGCCAGGAGAAATATCAATAACCTCAGATATGCAGGTGACACCACCCTTATAGCAGAAAGTGAAGAAGAACTAAAGAGCCTCTTAATGAAAGTGAAAGAGGAGAGTAAAAAAGTTGGCTTAAAACTCAACATTCAGAAAACTAACAGCATGGCATCTGGTCCCATCACTTCATGGGAAATAGATGGAGAAACAGTGGAAACAGTGTCAGAATTTTTTTTCTGGGATCCAAAATCACTGCAGATGGTGATTGCAGCCATGAAATTAAAAGATGCTTACTCCTTGGAAGGAAAGTTATGACCAACCTAGATAGCATATTCAAAAGCAGAGACATAACTTTGTCAACAAAGGTCCATCTAGTCAAAGCTATGGTTTTTCCAGTAGTCATGTATGGATGGGAGAGTTGGACTATAAAAAAAAGCTGAGTGCCTAAGAATTGATGCTTTTGAACTGTGGTGTTGGAGAAGACTCTTGTGAGTCCTTTGGACTGCAAGGAGATCCAAGCAGTCCATCCTATAGGAAATCAGTCCTGAATATTCAAATTCATTGGAAGGACTGATGCTGAAGCTGAAACTCTGATACTTTGGCCACCTGATGTGAAGAACTGACTCGTTGGAAAAGACCCTGATGCTGGGAAAGACTGAAGGCAGGAGGAGAAGAAGACAACAGAGGATGAGATGGTTAGATGGCATCAGTGACTCCATGGACATGAGTTTGAGTAAGCTCGGGAGTTGGTGATAGACAGGGAAGACTGGTGTGCTGCAGTCCATGGGGTTGCAAACTGATACCCAACATATATCATACATATGAATGAAGACACCTGGGCTGAAATTCTACGCACGACTTTTGGGCTGAGTGACCTACTATGGGACAGGCCACTTGGCCTCTCTGAGCAGCACATAGTAGGTCCTTCAGAAATGATTTTAAACAACTTAGCAGGATAATTAAAGGACTCTGGGCAGGGAAACGCAGAGCCCGGAGGCGGATACACAGTCCCGTCCTCCCACCCCTGACTGCCAGCCCTCCCCACTTTCCGCTCCCTGTCCCCAGGCTCCAGCCCTCTTTCACAGGCCCTCCAGTCACAGGCCCTCTTTCCCGCCCCGCCCCCCGCCCCGCCCCGCCCCCACCCCACCCCCACCCCACCTGTGGCTCTGCACCCCGAAGGGCGCGCCGGTGAACCACTTGGTGGCCATGATGCTAGCCTGCCCCCTCGCGGCGAAGTCCTCGCAGGACTCGGGCCGTGGGACTCCTCCGCGGCGCCAGCCTCGCGAGCTGGCCGCCGACTGCAGCCGCCGCTGCCACGGCAACGCAGGCCTTGTGATTTGTGATCCGCCAGAACCCGTGTGCCGTGTGTGTTGCGTCTTTGCTCGCGCAGCGCCCGGGCAGGCACGCCCGCGAGGTTCTCGACTTTTCCACTGGGCTCTGCACATTTTCACTGCTGCCTTGCCAGATATCCTTCCCCCAAGCGAGCCCGGCAGATTTAATGGCCCCTCATGGTGGTGAATATGGATGCCATTTGGTAGGGTTTTAGAGTCATTTGTTGAGGAAAGAAAGAAAGTGAAGTCGCTCAGTCGTGTCTGATTCTTTGCGACCCCATGGACTGTAGCCTACCAGGCTCCTCCGTCCACGGAATTTTCCAGGCAAGAATACTGGAGTGGTTTACCATTTCCTTCTCCAGGGGAATCTTCCCGACCCAGGGATGGAACCCTGATCTCCCGCGTTGCAGGCAAACGCTTTACCATCTGAGCCATCAGGGAAGCCCCATAAATTGAGGAACTGATTCTGATTTCTTGCTTTATGCCAGCACCCTGCACGGGGCCTGGTGGAGAGCTAAAGGCTTCTTAATGTTCACCTTATGCTGGTGGGACCAGTGAGACCCACAGGGAGGTCTTGACTTAGGCAAAGGGCATCCCATTCCTTCTCCACTCTGTGGAGAGAAGGAGAAAGAGGGAGCAGGCAAGGGGAGCCAGAACGTGGAAGGTAGGAATGAGATCGGTGGTGGGGGAGGTGCTGCAAGGATGGAGTCAGGACTCTGTTCCTCCCCCGCTACCCGCCCTACCCCCACCATGACGCCCACTCTGGGCAGACAGTGTGCACGGTGCCTGGGACCCAGAGGTGGCCCCTTCTCAGACAGTCTAGTGGAGGGAAACGATGACTGCGCTGTGGGAGCAGGTCCAGAAGACAGGGAAGACTGACCCAGACTGCGGGTGGTGGGTAGGCTGGGGGAGGGGGAGGAGGAGAAGAATTTCAAACTCAACATTAAAGAGTGTGTATATCTTGCTTGGTAAAGAAAAGAACTGAGGTTATGTGCCCCCCATAAGGCATGATCAGCTCTCTCCTCTCTACCTCCCTTACCTTCCACCAGGGCCTGGGGTCATGCTACAGACTGTCTAATATCATCTCCTGTGATCGCCTTTGATCCTTCCAAGGGTTTTAGGCTAAGGCAGGGCAAAGAGTCTTACACCATTTGATGAAAACAAGACTGAAACCAGAAACAGAACTTTCCTAGGGGTCCTGCATCCAGTCTGTGGTGGAAGTAGATTACCAGATCAGTGGGTCTCCTCCCAGGCCCCACCCAACACCCTTTTGCCATCCCAATATAGCATTTAAGCCATGAGCTGGACTCCCAGGCCCCACGCTGGGCAGGCACATGACCACAGCACCTGGAGCATCCATGCCACCCTGCTGAGCTGAAGGTCGGAGGCATCAGTACTCGGGAACACACACAGGACAGCCACCCCAGGTCATCCAAGCATTGACTTTGCCCCTTCCCAATGTGCAATCTTGAGCAAGTCACTTCCTCCTCTGATTCTCACCTTTCTTACCTTTAAAATAAAGCCAGTAATCTCTGTGTCTCCAGACTGCTATAAAGATTAAATGAGCCATTTAGGTACGCTTCATAGCAGAAGCATAATAAGAGGTCATTCCTAGCCCTTGGAAAGGGACCTTACAGAAGGCCCAGGGGCAGAGACTGTGTGTCATTCACGCTGGTGCAGTATGTGGCACATGGAATATGCTCAGCAAATATTTTTTGAACGACTAGTGAACAAATCAATGAATCTAATCCAACTTCCCAGGAATGCATAAGTCCTCAGAGAATCAGATTCAAATCCTAGCCCTGCTGCTTCCAGGCTGGTGGCCTCGGACAAGTTACTCTGGCTTCAATTTCCTTGTCTGTGACATGTGACTGCAACATTCTGGAGGGGCTGTTTTGAGGAGTGAGTTACAAGTGGCTGTGTCCACTACCACATTCTATGAGCTGGGGAGGCCCTACAACCAGACCCAGGGCTGCTCAGGGGTTCTTGGGCCCAGGCTTCCTGGGGTTACTTTCTTTCTCTCCCAGCATAAGCACCTTGGCTCTGGGACTCATGGAGGAGAAGCCACAGGATATAAGCCAAGGTCCATTGGGCTGGGAGTTCTGGCTGCCAGGCAGGCCAGAGCAGGCCAGAGTGAGTCAGCTGTGCAGCAAGGCAGCTGGCTCCAGTCAGCCCAAAGCATCTCCATCATAGAACTTTCCTGATCACAGCAATTAACTCTCTCTTGTAGGTACTATCGCAATCCTCTTCAACCCATATGGAACAGAAGAGGAAACTGAGGATCAGCCAGAGAGAGTAACTTGTCCCAGTCACATCTAGTGAGCATCACACAGTAGATACGAAGCTCACAAGTAAAGTGTGCTAGAGTTTCTAACCCATCCTCGGGGTGCCATATGTTATGTCAACAAAGTAAGTCAAGCTTCTGAGCCAGAGGATTCAGGCCTCTGAGACGGGGCTGTGGCTGCTGCCTTCAGTCCTATCCGCTGCCATTTCTTTCCCATGCTCTGTAAGTCTCAGCCATATGGGGCTGCTCTGTCCCTAGGCATACCCGGCCCTGGCAGAGCTCTAGCCTTTTCATGTGCCTTTTCTGCTGTTGAAACGCACCAGCAAACTACCCTCCCCATTCACCTCCTATTCATCTTCTCAGAGTCAGATCCAATGTCAAAGCCACCAATTAGAATGGCCATTATAAAATAAACAAGCAAAAACAGAAACAAAGTACAAATGTTGGTGAGGATATAGAGAAATTGAAACCTTCATGCATTGCTGGTGAGAATATAAAATGATGAAGCTCCATGGGGGAAAAAAAAGTATAGCAGCTTTTCTGAAAAATAAACATAGAATTACCATATGACCCGGCAATTTCACTTCTGGGCATATACCCAAAAGAAGTGAAATCAGGACTCAAAAAGATAGTCGTGCACCCATGATCATAGCAGCATTATTCCCAAGAGCTAAAATGTGGAAACCACCCAAATAGCCATTGATGGACAAGTGGATAAACAAAATGTAATATATACATACAAAGGAATATGATTCAGATTTTAAAAGGAAGGTAATTTTGACACAGTTACAACATGGATGAACCCTGAATTATGCTCAGTAAAATAAGCCAGACACAAAAGGGTAAATATTTTATTATTATTCTACTCAAATGAGGTACATAAAGTAGTCAAATTCATAGAAACTAGAATGATGGTTGCTAGGCTTGGGGAAGCCGGTATAGGGAGCTGTTAATGGAATCAAAGTTTCAGTTTGGGAAGACGAAAAATTTCTGGAGGTGGATGGTAGTGATGGTTGCACAATGTGACTGTACTTAGTGCTACTGACTGTACAGTTAAAAATGGTTAAAATGTTAAATTTTATGTAATGGTTAAAATGGTAATTTTACGACAATGAAAAAAGGGGAAAAAGTCAAATACCCCAGGAATCCATCTTTGATCTTCCCAAGCAGGTCAGGAACCCAACCCACATTTCACCTCATGATCACCAGCAATTTATAGTAACAACTTTTCATTAAGATCATTAAATTTCACATTTTAAATTATGGGTGAAAAATATCTCCAGAATGCTGTTTTAATTTGCCATTTTATTGCTCAAGTCAAATATTTTTTTTCCAAGTTTACAAATTGGCTCTATTTCCTCTTCTGAAAATGCTGATTGGTTTTTTTTCATGAAGATAAAGTAACAGGGTCTTAGGAGCCCAGCCCCAGATGAAATGAAGGGTGGGAGGAACTCAGAAGTTCAGACCTGAAAAATCCAAGTCCTGGAGGACTAGCAGCTTTGAGGCAGGGAGCACAGCCCTTCTATTAGAGGACAGGGGCTAATGCCAGGCCTGGGGGAACACTGGCAAGAGCAAGAAAACCCAGAGTGCAGAATGGGTGGGAGCTGGTAGCTATCCAGAGTGACATTTACCAAGTTTACCCAGACATCTACCCTGGTCTTGGGGGAGGGAGTATCACCCTCATGTCACAGATGAGGGAAGAATAAAGTGTGAAATAATCTAGAGACTCATTCACACACTGTGCTAAGTCACTTCAGTTGTGTCCAACTCTTTGCGTCCCTATGGACTGTAGCCCACCAGGCTCCTCTGTCCATGGAATTCTCCAAGCAAGAATATCAGAGTGACTTGCCATGCCCCCCCTCCAGGGGATCTTCCCGACCTAGAGATCGAACATGCAACTCCTCCAACTCCTGCATTGCAGGCGGATTCTTTACCTCTGAGCCACCAGGGAAGCCCCATTCATACAGTATCAGGGATTAAAAGCAGCACAGGAAACCCTGTCTTTCCACTGGGGCCCCACTGCAGGGCAGAGAGGAGGCAGAGAAATCCCAAGTGGGGAGGCCTGATGAATAACGGCTAAGGAAGATCTGCAGAAGAGAACAGGAAAAGCAAACAGAGGAGTGTGGAGGAGCTGCGACAGCTACCCGAGTGAGGGCAGCTTTGGTGCGGACTGGAAGGGCCAGGCCTGACTCGGTGAGCTCACACAGGATGGAGGAGTGCTCGCGGAGGAAGGGCCTGGCTTGGGGTTCAGCAGACTGGGTCCCAGTCCTGCTTGGGCACACCCAGTTCTGTGACCTGGGCAAGTACTTTTCTCATCTGAGCTTCACTTTTTCTCATCTGCTGAGCAGAGAGAGTCAAACCACACCTTTTGCCAGGTACTGGGCGTTACACGCCCCGCATTTGGCACCACATCAGTGTATCAGGCACACCTGGTTGTGCAATGCACGCGTCTAAAAGCGGCTGAGCAGCAAAAGCGGAAACACCCACAGGGCGCTCCTGAGTCGCTCTGACCCACCCACCGGCGGGCGGCGCCGGGGATAGGAGGTGGCTGCGCCCCAGGCTTCTGCTCGCTGACCCTCGCCTCCCGCGCCGGGCTCGCTGCAGGGGCGCCCCTCTCCACTGCAGCCTTGGGGGCCAGGCCCGGGGAGCCGCCGGGCAGCCATGGCGGAGTCCGAGGCCGCAGCCGAGGACCTGGACGCCTTCATCGACGACCTGGACTACCTCCCGGGCCACTTCCACCTGGAGATGCAGCTGAACTTCGAGCCGCGCTCGCCGGCCTCGCTCCGCGCCCGGGACCTGAAGCTGCAGCGGGAGGGACTGCGGCAGGAGCTGGAGCTGGCAGCCGCTCCGCAGCGCCCGGCCGTGCGCCACCTCCTGGGAGCCTTCGCCTTCTACCTGGAGGAGCTGGACGAGGCCCGCGAGCGCTTCCTCGAGGTGGCCAGCGAGGATCCGGGTAACCTCAACGCCTGGGCCAATCTGGCCCACGTGTACGGGCGGCTGGGGCAGGAGGAAGAGGAGGAAGCGTGCGCCGGGCAGCTGGCCAGCCTCATGGGCCTGGCGGGGGACCGCGGGGCAGCCGCCGACCCCCAGCTCCGCGCGGCGCGCTGCCTGGCGGAGCAGGGCTACGCACACGGCTTCGACGTGGGCTGCGCCAGCCCGGAGGAGCGAGCTCGCGTGCTGGAGGCTGGCATCGCGCTCTACGACAAGGCTCTGGGCTACGCGCAGCAGGTGGGTGACGTCTCCAGGTTGGGAGGGCTGGCTGGGGTCGCGGCCCCTAACGTCCCCAGGGACGCCCATGGCCCGCACACTCTCCCCTGGCCCCGGCCTTTTGACTTCCGGAATGCCATTCCAGTGTGCCTCTCCCCGCTTGAGTCCCAGACTGGGCTTGTAGCTTTTCTCTGCTGGACTCGGGAGTGGACCCACATTACAGCTGATTAGCCTGCCTAGGTTTCTTTGCTGGCAGTACCGCAAACTCAGCACACCGACTCACCCCTGTCATCTTGTTCCTCCAAGGACCTATCCCGGCATCTGTGTGCACCCACCTCGCTATAAGGCACAGCTCTGCATCCCGCCAGAAACTGGCAGCATTCTTGACTCCTTTCTCCTCCTCACCCACCATCCCCATCCACTCAGACCCCAGATTCCGTGCATTCCACCTCCCCATATCTCCCTGGCCTATCCACTCCTCTAATGCCTCCCTCTGCCAGCCCAGCCTCCATCATTCCCTGTCTGTACCAACATGGTCGCCATCATCCTGCCTGGGTTTCTGCCCTCTGACTTGACCCTTCTGCCTCCACCCTGCTGCCAGTGTTCATGTTGCTCAATCTTTCTAGTCACATCCCTCAGCTGCTTACAACCCCTAGTGACTCCCCACTGCCAGCAGATAAGTCCCAGGCTCTCTGGTGTGCACTGGAGACCCTCTGTGATCTTCCTCTCTGCCTTCCCTCTTCCATGTTCCCCCTTCCAGCCAAGCTTTTGCCCTTGCTTCCTGTGGGCCAGGTCTCCTTACAGCCCACCTTGGCACGTCTTCAGCCTCTTTCTGAGGTGCCCTTTGCTCCACCCTTGCCTGGAAGGTTCCCCTTGCTCTCAGCCATCCCCTCCACTGACTTCACCAGGCTGGGTTAGGACATCCTTGGGGCTCCTACAATGTTGCTCACACTGTCCATTTACAAGTCTGTCTCCCCAGCTCAACCTTGAGGATTTGAGAGTAGGGATGTCTGTCTGTAAACTCAATACCTGGCATGGTACCTGGATACATCAGTGCTCTCTTGAGTGAATGTCTGTGTGGCGTAGGCCTGGCACTAAATAGACAAATACTGGGTATATGAGTTACCCATTGTTGTATAATAAACATCCTTTGAAATTTAGCAGCTTGAAAACAATAAGCACTGATAGTCTTAGAGTGTGTGTGCTCAAGAACCTAGGCATGGTTCAGCTAGGTGCCTCTAGGCTGTGGTCTCATCTGAAGGCTTGCTCAGCCTGGGGGAGCTGAGGGGATCTCCTTCCAAGTTCACACACTTGGCTGTTGGCAGAATTCAATTCCTCACTGGCTGTTGGTCAGAGACTCCCACAGGTCCTTGCCTCATGGATATCCCATCATTTTTCTCTTCATTAGAAGCAAGTCATTAGGTCCAGCCCCCATGCAAAGAGAGGGCGTTACACAGGGACATGAATACTAGGTGATGAGGATCACTGGGGGCCATCCCAAAGGCTGCTTGCATTAGATGGCTGACCCTGATATAGAGGGCTTTATCCTTCTGTTACAGAAGAGGAAACCACAGTTCAGAGAGGTACTGTGACTTTTTCTTGAAGGCATAGCACAGGCAGGATTGAGTTGGTAATGACTTTTTTAAATCATGGTTTAGGTTTGTGATAGTTAAATGACAACAAGCTTTTACACATGAGTAGGATGGCTGCATTCACAAAGCCTCTGCACACCCCCTTGGAACATTTTCCACCAAAGCTTAAGAGGAAATGTGGAGTTAAGACCTCAGGGAGTGCTATGTGGGAGGCACCGGCTTGACTTAAGGGGAGTAGCGCAGGGTGGAGGTAAAGACAGTAGACCCTGAGTCAGACAATCCAGGTCCCAATCCCAGTCCTTCATGCTCTCACCTCTAATTGGTCCTTAGCATCACTGAGCTTCCCATTCTAGGAAGTGGGGATAACAATGGTACTTGTATCCTAGGATTCCTCATCTGTAAAATGGGGACATAATCATTTGGTAGATGTCATAACTAAGAGCTGATGTTTGGAAAGCGCCTGGAATAGAGCTTGCACAGGGATAGCAGGATCGCAGACAACCCCAGATCTCCTGTTTTAAAGCCTGAGTCTGAAGCCCTGAATGTCAGCTGCTCTCCAGAGAAGACTTGGCCAGCTTGGTATATGTTGACTGTGGTCACGGTCTCAGAGTGGGGCCTTAAGAGCCCTGGACTGGGGGCCAGGAGGCCTGGGTTCTCATCTCAGCTGTAGCCACCCACCTTGGGGCCTTCTCCTGTCTGGAGTGCAGTTTCCCCACTGCGAAAGGGGAGTGGGAATGGGGCACTGGATGGTCTCCAAGGTTCCTTCCTGCTCTCAGGAGGGGGCTCACTGGAGGAAGGCTTCCTGGAGGAGGTGGGGAGGGAGGCAGACGTTTAGGGCATTGGAATGGAATAAAGGCTGACTCCTCCCTCCCTGCTGCTGGTCTGCCCTACCATGGTGTGGAAACACCCTCCTCTTTAGGGACCACCAGAGAGAGTGGCAATCGGGGCCCTGCCCAATGCTTCAGGGAGGGAACTAATGTCTTCAGTTGGGAGGTGGCCGCCAGGCCCTGTGCCATATCCTTGTGCCTGGCCCAGTGGCAGCTCCCCAGGTCTGCACAGAGTGGCTGTGGTCAGCCCCCATCAATCCCAGGAGACAGTTGGAGCCCTCCCTCCCTCTCATCATCTGAGGATCAGGAGAGATCACGCTTATAAATGGGCTTTCCAGGTGGCGCTAGTGGTAAAGAACCAACCTTCCAATGCAGGAGACATAAGAGACACCGGTTCCATCCCTGGGTCAGGAAGATCCCCTGGAGGAGGGCATGGTAACCCACTCCAATATTCTTGCCTGGAGAATCCCACGGACAGAGGAGTCTGGTGGGCTACAGTCCAAAGGGTTGCAAAGAGTCGGACACGAGTGAAGCAACTTAACATGCACGCATGCCTGTGTTTATAAACTACCTACACAGAGCAGATGCTCAAGCAATAGCCACAAGCAGGAAGACAATGATGATTCTGTATAGTCAGAGCGGAAGGCTTGAGCTAAAGCACCCAGCTATTATTATTTTGCTGTGTGACTTTGGACAAGTCACTTTTCATCTCGTGGCCTCATATCTGCTTTATAAGCATTAAACAATAGTTTACTGTGATTATCCAATCAAATCATGGAGTAAAAGTGCCCATAAACTGGTGAATTATGGGCAAGTCTGAGAGGCATATGCTCCGCCTCTTAACATTTATTGAGCACCTACTGTGTGCCAGGCCCTATCTTTAAGAACTCCTGCCTTTCAGAAACTCATGAACAAAGGGAGAAGCAAACATTTGTTCCTTCATCAACTAGTCCTCTTAGAGTCCTGTCTCTGGGGGAGTGGCACAAATGGATGAGTCAGATGTGCCTATGACTGGCTGAGCTCACAGGTATTTATTGCATAGCCTGAGAGACAATCGTCTCTCAGCTCTGTACACCAGTTCAGTTCAGTTCAGTTGCTCAGTCGTGTCCGACTCTTTGCGACCCCATGGACTGCAGCATGCCAGGCCTCCCTGTCCATTGCCAACTCCCGGAGTTTACTCAAACTCATCCCCATTGAGTCAGTGATGCCATCCACCCATCTCATCCTCTGTTGTCCCCTTCTCCCCCTGCCTTTAATCTTTCCCAGCTTCAGGGTCTTTTCAAATGAGTCAATTCTTTGCATCAGGTGGCCAAAATATTGGAGTTTCAGCTTCAGCATCAGTCCTTCCAATGAGTATTCAGGACTGATTTCCTTTAGGATGGACTGGTTGGGTCTCCTTGCAGTCCAAGGGACTCTCAAGAGTCTTCTCCAACACCACAGTTCAAAAGCATCAGTTCTTCAGCACTCAGCTTTCTTTATAGTCCAACTCTTGCGTCCATCCATGACTACTGGAAAAACCATAGCTTTGACTAGATGGACCTTTGTTGACAAAGTAATATCTCTGCTTTTTAGTATGCTGTCTAGGTTGGTCATAACTTTTCTTCCCAGAAGCAAACGTCTTTTAATTTCATGGCTGCAGTCACCATCTGCAGTGATTTTGGAGCCCAAGAAAATAAAGTCTATCACTGTTTCCATTGTTTCCCCATCTATTTGCCATGAAGTGGTGGGACCAGATGCCATGGTCTTAGTTTTCTGAATGTTGAGTTTTAAGCCAACTTTTTCACTCTCCTCTTTCGCTTTCATCTCTAGTTCTTCTTGGCTTTCTGCCATAAGGGTGATGTTATCTGCATATCTGAGGTTATTGATATTTCTCCTGGCAATCTTGACTCCAGTTTGTGCTTCCTCCAGCCCAGCATTTCTCATGATGTACTCTGCATAAAAGTTAAATAAGCAGGGTGACAATAATATACAGCCTTGATGTACTCCTCTCCCTGTTTGGAACCAGTCTGTTGGTCCATGTCCAGTTCTAACTGTTACTTCCTGACCTGCATACAGGTTTCTCAAGAAGCAGGTCAGGTGATCTGGTATTCTCATCTCTGTACACCAGAGACCATAGTTTCTGGACCAAAAACAGGACACCGCCCCTTCCCGCAGAGGCTGAGAAGGGAAGTCCACTTTGGGGACATCAAGACCCGTGTTGGAATTAATGGGGACCTGGCAAGTTGAGGTCCTGGGCATAGAGTGACAATAACTGAGCTTCAGAGAAGGTGCACTTCCTTTCAGTACAGGTGACTGGGGGAGGCTTCAGGAAGAAGCAGGAGTGTCCTGGCAGGAATGGGGTGAGGGCACTCCTGGCAGGGGCGTGGTATGTGCAAAGGTCCTTTGGTGACAGCTGAACTGGGGCAGGGGGTGAAGCCTGGAAAGAGGGTGGCCAGAAGCTTCCCAGGGAGAGGACACAGTGGCCCTGCTGATATGGACTCTGAAGTCTGATTCCTGCCCTCCTCAGCTGCATTTCCTGTCCCCTCCCGCCCCGCCCCTTGGCTGCCGTGCTTGTGGGAGGTTAGTTGAACCCAGAGATTGAACCCAGAGCCCCTGCAGAAAAAGCACCAAGTCCTAACCAGTGGACTGCCAGGGAATCCCTACTCTTACTTCCCAGGGACTCTAAACTACTCATATTTCTCCAAACATGCTGTGCTATTTCACATCTCCCACCGCAGGAACTGTTCCCTTTGCCTAGAAAGCAAGCTCCATTCATCAAAACCCAGCTCAAATTTCACCTGCATGTTGAAGCCTTCCTTCATACAACGCACACTTTCACACAGTAATTAATATTCATGAATATTCTGCTTAAATATTCAGCATATTCAGCATGCAGAAGTAGAATATTCTTCTCCGGGTGCCTTGCGGATTTTATCTTAGTCCTCACAAGATCCCTCTGATTCCATTCTACACGCGTGGGAACTGAGGCAGAGCAAGGCTAAGTAACCTGCCCAAGACTACAGAGCTAGTAAGTGTCCATTGGGTTCATGCCACTCTACCTGATTCCAAAGCCTTTGCTCTTTCTGGAGAGGTTGAAGAAGTGGGGTGCAATAAGGATAGTGCAGATGGCCAGTGAGGTGGGGAGGGGAGCCCCCCACAAGCGCTGCCTCCTGGAAACCTAGGGTTGCCATGTGTGCAGGTGGGGGGTAGGCAGGATGAGGGCAGAGGTGAAGTCAGCGCTGGGCTGGCGAAGAAGTGGGACAGTAGAGCAGCCGCTGAGGAACCCATCATGGAGAGGGTTGCCACCCACAGGAGCCGTGACTGGCGGTCCAACCTGCCGGGTACAGTGACTCTAAGAGATTCCTCATCCTGAGGGGGCTGGGACTATCCCAGACAGGGAGGAGCCCCCCAGACCTCAAAGAGTAAAGGTCAGCCAAAGAACCAATGACAGCTGCTCATCTGCTAACTAAAATTACAAGAGAAAACGTTATAAAAGTTAGTAATTCAGCCCAATATTCAAAAACAAGCAGTATATCTGTGTGTGAGTGGGTGTCTGTGACTTTCCTCTCAGCCCTTCTTTCCCTCTCTTTCCTCGTCTTCAAGTTACAAAAATATGATGAGGCAGATTGTTTTATCCATCATTCCTCCCCCGTCAGCCCTCCACACACAGTCCTAGATGGATTCTTGGTGGAGTCTTGAGGCTGAAAGGTATTAAGAGCAAACCCTTTGGAGTTACAGATACAGTTTAAATTCTTCCTCCTTTACCAGGTGGTTGTGGGCAAGTCACTTCAGTTCTCTGAGCCTCAGTTTCCTTATCTGCAAGCTGGGATTCTAACGTCATCTCATAAGGTTGCTGTGAGGAGTAAGAGAGAGACTACGCAGGGCTCCAGGTGGGGTGCAGATCATGGTGGGGCCCAGCCCCTCGCCTGTCCACTCCACCCCGGGCCCCCATGGCCCTGGGCTTTGCTCCACAGGAGAACTGTTCTCAGGCTCTGACTCATCAGCAAGCAGTTTCTCTCTTGCCCCCAAGAGGGTGAGCCTTCTGTCTCTATCTGCGTCTGGCACAGGGTTGGACCTAAGAGGAATTTTTGACTGTTGCTAAATTTAATTTGGTTTTTTAGTCTTAAAATTCCTATTATTTTTCTAAAATAAGGTAAAAAACTTATTTTTCTCTGAAAGCAAAATCTCTGTCCCAAGCGACTCAGTTGTGTGAGTTCCTCCCCCTTTTCCTAGAATATTGGTGGCTTCATACACTCGCCCACGTGCACATACACAGCAGACCCTTCACCCTGCTTCGGAGCAGGGCTGGCTCTGGGTGGCACTGGGAGCCAGCGCGGAGCTGAGTTTTACACTCGCTAGCACGTTTCATTTTAGCACATCAAACCTCATGGACACACTGCCGTTGGGTGCTGTGATTCTCTGTCACACAGAGGACAGAACAGGCTCAAGGTGACACAGGCCATCCAGATTTCACCTGGCCAGCTGGGGCAGGCAGGACGGAGCCGGTGCTGGGAGGCCCAACAGCCAGCCTCACAAACAAAGGTGTGGGCATTCCACACTGTTGCCGCACCCAGCAGGTTGGGACCTAGCAGGAAGGGCTGAGAGGTCACTGCTGGTCAGCATCCAGGGTCCCTGGCATGCACACACCCACACACCCATACACACACCCACCCCTCTGCCACCATCAGGGAGGTGCTCACACACACACACACACACATCCCTCTGCCACCATCAGGGAGGCACGCACACACACACACACACACACACACCCCTCTGCCACCATCAGGGAGGTGCACACACACACACACACCCCTCTGCCACCATCACGGAGGTGCACACACACACACACACCCCTCTGCCACCATCAGGGAGGCGCACACACACACACACACACCCCTCTGCCACCATCAGGGAGGTGCACACACACACACACACACCCCTCTGCCACCATCACGGAGGTGCACACACACACACACACCCCTCTGCCACCATCAGGGAGGCGCGCACACACACACACACACACACCCCTCTGCCACCGTCAGGAAGGTGCGTGCACACACACACACACACACCCCTCTGCCACCATCAGGGAGGTGCACGCGCACACACACACACACACACACACACACACACACACACACACACCCGACTCTGCCACCATCAGGGAGGCCAGGACCAGGGAACTCCTCAAGGAGCTGCCCTCTCGATAGATTTCTGCTCCCCACAGCCCTGTCTCCCCCAGCCTCCCTTCCCACTCTGCCAGTCATCCCCCCACAGCAATGCAGGTGCCCGAGAGCCTGGCAACTGGGCCCACTGTGCACACAGAGGCACTGCTGCGACCCCGCAGTCAGAGTGTTGGTGTGGGGGTCTGCAAGCTGCAGGACGCCCTGAGTGGCCCGGGCCAGCTGCGCAACCTCTCAGAGTGTCCATGTCTCCCTCTGTGAAATGGAGACAGTCGTACCAGCCTGGAGGGGGGTGCGGGAAGAGGCAACGGGGTCACAGAGGGAAGGCCAGCCCCAGCAAGCCTGGGTGGATGTGGCTTGCTCATCCTCAACCCCTGATGGGGCAGCCAAGACTCCTTCTAAGTGAGCACCCACCTTCCTCTCTGTCTCCTCAGACTTCCTCCTGCCCCTGAGCTCACCCTCAACTCTGCCCAGAGCCAGCCTTGGGAAAAGAACAATGAAATTGGGAGAAGACCCCACTGGGAGCCAGGGGTCAGGATTTGGGTTCCTGGCTTAGCCCTGCCTGAGTGGCTGTGCGAGGTAGGAAAGTCCTCCTCCGTCACTGGACTGAAGTGGTGGCCTGGCTGATTTTGGGGACAGGAAGGGCTTTGAGAGCAAAAGGTGGGGGAAGCAACAAGCCTCCTGGCAGAAGAAAACACATAAACACACAGAGGGGGAGGAAACCACAGCTTGGGGAGCGTCAGGAATGGTGCTTTGAGGACTTCAGAGTTGATCTCCAACTTTTGAGGTCATAGGCAGGGTTTCTCCTCCCACGGTGCTTGCAAACACACATGCACAGGCACACGCGCACGTGCATACACACACACACGTATACATACATTCATGGCTCCACAAATCTGAGTGATTTGACTTGGTTCCACTAGAAAAGGAGCTGGATGACTCACACTAGACAATGAGCTAGAGACTGTGCACTCCTGTGCTTTTCACAGATTATCTCACTTGAGCCTCCTAGAAATGCTGGGGAATCAGAACTGTTATTAACCCCATTCTACAGATGAGCAAACCGAGGCTCCAGGATGTGTAGCGACTTGCTCAAGGGCACACAGTCATAAGTGGCTGGCTGGAAATGGACTCAGGTCTCTCCGACATGAAGCCCTGGCTGAGGGACAGTTTTCCCGAGGCTCTGGTCCCAGCCTTCTGATGGCCTCGGTGCCGTAACAGCACTTTCTGACTTTGCTGCTGGCTTCATTCCCTCTATTTCTGGCAATCTGGAGAACTGGTTCTCCCCTCTTCATTGATACAGGACCCCAGAGCCAAAGCTGCCTTTAGCATCTTCTGACCCAATTGCCTTCTTTACAGGAGGAAAGACAGAGTGTGTTAAGGGCGCACACAGCCCAGACCCATGGGAGGAGCTGAGAAAATGCAGGCATCACTGTTATTATCACAGAGGGCAGGAGACTTCGTCAGATCCACCCAGTGTCAGAGTTGGGTTTGGATCCGGGACTAGACAGAGCCCCTTTTCTACAGAGCCCCTTCTGCCCAGTCATGCTGGACCACTCTCACCCACACACTTGTGAGAGGCAAGACCAGTGGGTCATCCCCGCTTGTAGATGTGGAAACTGAGGCCCAGGCTGGGCCAGTGGGCTTTCCAGGAACCCTGGGGGAGGTAGAGGCAGTGGGGGGTGACTCCCATCCCATCCCTCTGTTTACCCCCACTGAGGCAGGAGCTGGGTGAGTAGGAACCTCACCTGCCCTGCCTTTCTGGAGCAGGCCCCCATGGGAGCCAGGTGGGGTGGGGTGGGGCTCCACGTGCAGAGCCCAGAGGCTTGCTCTGTGTCATCACTGAGGACATTCCAGTTGAGCAGGAAGAGCTTATTTCTGAGGCCTTCCACCTGGTGAATTTTATTTCTGCATTATCAGCCTCCACAGGGTCGGTGTGATGAGGTGGAAAGAACAGGGGCGCTGGAGGGAGGCAGATCTGAACTTGAATCCTGGTCCTTTCCCCCTGGCCTGTGGGGCTGGCTGGGCAGCTCTTCTCTTGGTCTCTCTCCTCACCAGTAAAAGGAGGAGGATGTGTCCCACCTTCTCAGTCTGCTGTGCAGGCTCAGGGCCACAGTGCACAGAAGTGCCAGTGGACAGTTGACGGTCGAGAAATATTCATTCTCCTTCCTCCTCCTCATTGCCCCTCCCCTGAAAGAGAATTAGTCAGCTCTCAGGAACTGACTCTGAAACACAGATTACAAAGTCCTCAGGGGCAAAGTTTGAACTGCAAGGCAGACATTTTCCTTCAGAATCAATGGGGTCACAAAGAACTGAGCACACGCGCGCACACACAGAGCCTGTGCAGACACATGTAGGTTAATAAGCCACTGGTATATCAAGAGAGCTTCTGCTGAAATCCCCTAAAATAGCTAAAGTAAAAGTCGCTCAGTAGTGTCCGACTCTGCAACCCCATGGATTATACAGTCCATGGAATTCTCCAGGCCAGAATACTGAAGTGGGTAGCCTTTCCCTTCTCCAGGGGATTTTCCCAACCCAGGGATCGAACCCAGGGTTGGGAAAATCCTGCATTGCAGGCGGATTCTTTACCAGCTGAGCCCAACATTTCCTTCGTTGAGGGTCACCTTTTGAAGTAAATGAACTAGCCATCTGAGACCCATCCTTATATCTGCCAAGTTAGCACACACCTGCTCTGTAGGGGCTCATCCTAACCCTGATATTCACTATAGGTTCTGCCAGATCACCCACCTTTGTCGATTACCCACTCAGCTGTGGCAGCGTGGATCTTCAGGCTTCCCTGCAGATCACAAGTGCTGATCCTTTGCTCTGTTAAAAAGAGATGCACTGGCCTGCCATTTTCACTCGGCTCTCCACAGTGCGAGAGGCCCGTGTAGTGTTTCCATCAAGTTCCCAGGGGATGCTGATGCTACTGTCACGAGACTCCACTTTGAGAACCACTCATCTGGGGTAGTTAGGTGCGGGGACTCTGGGGCTAAGCTGCTGGGTTCCCAGCTCTGCTACCGTCTAGCAGGGCCACTTAAGGCCACAGGTGCCTCTTCTGTAAAATCGGGATAATTGTAGTCCTTACCTTCTTGATAACCCATGTAAATTATGTGCCTCATTTATAGTAAGCACTTATAGTAAGTGCTCAATAAAATGCACTTTTATTCATATAGCAAAACCCCCAGCATTTCCAGGTTTCAGTCCAGGCTGTCACACTAGTCGTGTGTCTTTGAGGACATCATCTCACCTCAGTGTTCCCACCCAACGGGGTGATGATGACCCACTTAACATTCCACACAGGGCTTTCTGAGGATCACGTGGCTTCTGCAATAAGTGCACTTTGTAAATGGTAAGCACCGCACAGAGTTGCAGCAAGGTGTTGGGGGTAACAACATGAATTTGAAGAGGGAGACTTGGCATGAAATATCAGAAGAATCCCCTCTGTGAGCCCATCTCTAAAGTGAGGGAAATATTGGTGAGGGCCTCAGAGGAGCTGGGGTGTCCTGAGAACCCTTGCCTGTGCCTCACTCTCACCCTCAGTTAGTACCAGGATCTACCCAGCTACTGAAGGGCAGCGCTGGAGCCTGGGCCCTGCTGCATCCCCTCCCACAGATCTGCGACGGAGCAGCCACCAAACTTGAGCCCGTCCAGCTTGAAGCCTGGGCAGACTCTCCCACTGGCCAGCACCCTCTCGTAGACCCTGGAGCCCCCAGCTCATGGGGTCCTGATGAGGATGAACAACAGAAAGGGTGGGGTGTCCTGCCGCAGCTCACCCTGGGCGGCCCTCAGTCAACATTCTTCTCCTGGCAGAGGTCCTGTCAGCCCCCTCCCAGGGGGCTGCCTCCAAATATATTGCCTCTGGGAGCCATCAACTCTGGAAGTGAATTCCTTGCAGCCATCAGAGGTTTCACAGCAACTTCATTCTCCAGGAGAGAGGAAGAACACCCCCTTCCTTCTTCAGGAGGGGAGGGGGCAGTCAGAGGCCTGTTTAATTTAATTTAACGCACCATGGCTTGCCAGGTTGCCCCTGGTAACAGCTTCAGCTGCTGCTTCAGTTACAACCAGAAGGATTTTTAAAGAGACAGCTTATTTTAGGACCAGAATTGCACAGCAGAGTGAATGGTCTCTCTCTCTACTAGGGATGGAGGGTTGGAACCCAAGCATAGGGAGGGCTCAAGCCAGGCCTGTTTATAACATTAACTCCACTTCAGATTTGCAACGCTATAAGCCCTCCTGCAAATGGTACCTTGAGTGGGATCTGAGGAGGGGCTCCATTTGAAATTTATCAGAGATGTCACTCAGCTAGCTACTTCTCTGAAAATCACAGTTTTAGTCTTCAAGTAGAAGGGAAGAGGGAAATGGCAACCCACTCCAGTGTTCTTGCCTGGAGAGTCCCAGGGACGGGGGAGCCTAGTGGGCTGCCGTCTGAAGCGACTTAGCAGCAGCAGCAGAAGGGAAGAGTTAACATTCAGTAGTTGCCCCGGCAATTCAGGCACTCTGCCACTAGATGGTAGTATTGCTTACTTAGTGCCAACAATAACCCGGCTTAACTTATTCAAGACTATCAGAATAATGGTGAAACCACTGGGTTTCAAGTCTTGATAGTAACCAGTGTGTCACCCTGAGCAAGCTGCTTCACCTTTGTGGTCTCAGTGGTCTCAGGGATATAAGGGGATTGATTAAAACAGCCGAGTGCTGTTGACAAGCGTTGGGGCTAGAACTATGAAGGCATGAGTTTATGTCCCAACTCTGTCATGTACTGTGTGATTTGGACACATCACTTAATTTCTTGTATCTTGAATACCAAACAAGAGGGTGGCTATGACCCAGGCAGAGCCTGAGAATAGCACATTGCTCTTCAACCTTGGGAACCTGTGGACCCTACGGGGCATCTGAAGCCCTAGGAGCACAGTGGTGGTGGTGGAGGGCTGTTAGAAAGTGGGGTAAGGCAGGATGACTCTGTGTGCCAGAGCCTGAGACCTCGACGCCCCAACTAGAACTGAAACAGGGCAAAGCAGCCTCCCAGACACTCCTAACCCTGCACGTCTCTAACCCAAACCAGGAGAAAGGGTCAGATATTGATGGATATTTGTGGAAGACTGGGCCCTGCCTCCCAGTGCCCTTTTGCAGATAAGGATATAGCCTCTAAGGGGTAACGCATCTACCCAGGGCCACCCTCCTCTTGTGGCCAGGCCTGTTAGCCACCGAGCCTCTGCTCTGGGCACTGCAGCCCTCTCCTTGTCTAGTACAACGGCTGTCTCTATGGTCATGTTTCCTTGTCAAGAGCCTGAAAAGGGGAGCAGGTTCTGTGTCTCCCCACCATGACTCGGCCTAGCCAACCTCAAAGTGGGCATGAAACCAGAGGTCATGGGATCATACCCACAGGCAGCCAGGGAGCCTGAAGCACACATGCTTTGGTCTTTCATGTGGACAGGTGCTGACCTTGTGTCAAGGTCCTTGGCCAGCTTGGCTTATGAACCTGAGTCCCCTTCCCATGTCCCAGGTCCTATGTAGGCACAGCACATTAAAGTTATCTGGCAGCCCATCCCAGCTTTTTGCTTTGGTCAGTGTTCTCCACTGAGCTCTCATGGATGCCCCTTAATCCTTAGACCTGCCACTCTCCCTTCCAGACAGCGCTATTCCCAGCCAAAGCCCCCATACACATATTCCCACCTAAGTAACAGGGTAACTTTCCAAGGTGATGTGGGTGTAAAAACACATGGGATCCTCGTACTCCCCAGCTCAAACCATCGCTATGGCTCCCCATTGCCTTGCAGATGACTTCCAGGTTCTGAGCCTGGCATTCAGGGACCCCTCCTGATGTGCTCCTGCTGGCTCCTCCCTTCACCCCTTAAAAATGGGGTGCTGGTCACTCCAGGCTGCATGCAGCCCCTGACACACCTGCTCACTCATCTCTGAGCTTTTGCACAAATGTGCCCTCCATCTGGTGTCCTCTCTCGCTGTATCCACCTTGGTGGTTCCTGCTTGTCCCTAAGAACCCTGCTCCAGCACGCCCTCCTCTGGAAGCCTTGGGGGTCCCCCTGGATCACGTGGGAAACCTCCTCCCACAGCCCCTGTATGCCTTCTGCTCATTGTGTCTTAGTCTGGCTTTCCCACCAGACCTGGCTTGGCCCTGGGCTCACACGTCTCTTCTAGGGGCAGTCACACCGCTCACTGGGATCTACTCACAGGACCCCCTTCCTCTGTTCCTCTGAACGGGCCAGCCCAGAGCAGCCACACCCTAACTTGCCAGCATTAGCTACCCCCTGCCTCCATTCTTACTCACCGTGCTCCATGCTCCTCAACTGCCCACACGTGTCCAGGCTGAGCCTCCATCTGGAACGCCCTTGTGCCCCACCCCACCCTCTGAAATACCACTCCAATTCAAGACCCACCTTACAGCCCACCCTGCGTGTGTGTGTGTGTGTGTGTGTGTGTGTGTGTGTGTGTTAGTCACTCAGTCGTGTTTGACTCTTTGCGACCCCATGGACTGTAGCTGGTCAGGTTCCTCTGTCCATGGAATTCTCCAGGCAAGAACACCAGAGTGGGTTGCCATTCACTTCTCCCAGTCTCCCAGGGACTGAACCTGGGTCTCCTGCATTGCAGGCAGATTCTTTACCGTCTGAGCCCTCTGTGAGATCTTCTGAGTCTTCTGACTGGAAATGGCCTCCCCCTCCTGCTCCATTTGTCTACATCCACCTCTTGGTCTTGATCAAACTCTGTTTCATATTATAGCTATTCGTAAGCCAGTGTGATGAGAGGAGCAAGGGCTTTGGAGACTAACAAATGGGGTTCAAATCCCAGCTCTGACACCTGCATGCTGTGTGACCTTGGGCGAGTCATTCTACTTCTCTGAACCTCTGTCTGTGCCTCGGTGAAGTGGGAGTGGCGCCTGCCTTAGGGTTGTGAGATTGAGATGATGCGTGTCAGATCCCGCACATGGCAGGTACCCCTTCAAGCCCTATTATTTATGCCTGTGTCTGTCTTCCCAGGCAGGTTGTGAGTCCATCCAGGGTGTGGGCCCCATTCAGTGCCACAGCCCATAAGCACCCAACACAGGGCCTCACACCACAGATGCCCAGAAATGCTGGCTTGACTGAACACTTGGTTCTGACTGAACACTTGGTTCTAACTACTGAGGGTGGGGGGTGGAGGCATAATGGGACCCTAAGCTGAGAAGGCCGCGGTGGGTGGGGGGTGGTGAGTGCAGAATGGAGCCTGGAAATCAACCACAGGAGATTAATGTGGAGGCAGGGGCCAGAGCCTGAGGCAGAGCTGCTGATATGCACTGGGGGTTTTATTGGTTTTCATTAAAATTCCTTCCAGAGGCAGGAGCAGCTACTCCCATAAATAATGGCATAAATATTTTATCTGGTGCCCAAGTCAGTCTAAATGCACAGCAAAGTTAGCAAGAATAACAATGGGAAACAAGTTTGGGGGGGGCGGGGAGGGAGTGTTTCCTGGGCTTCAGCTGAACTCACTCACATGCCTAAAGGGGCTTCTCAGAAAGGTGGAAGGTGAGAGATGGGGCCAAAGGGGAGATGCAGGTAGATGGCGGGGAAGAGAGAAGGTGACCAGTGGAGTATGGGCCTTGTGGTGGGGGGATCAGGAGCCTAGGAGAGGGGAGGGGAGGAAATGGATCCCGTCCCTGCTCTGTGATGGACCCCTTGCTTGGGGCATTCACTCAGATCATCTTGTCAAATCCTCTGTGGTCAGAGAAGTGAAGTGACTTGCCCAGGGTCACCCGGCCAGCCAGTGGCAGAACCAGGCAGGATTATGATCAAGAGTGTACTTGCTGCTTCTTGGGGTTCAGGGGAAGCATGGGACTCTATGAACAATGTCCCCAGTGCCTCAATAGCAGCAGCACAAGCCATTCTCTGCTTCCCTAGATCCCGATGGAGGAGAAAAGGGGCTGGTACTTCACCATGGCAACGCTCTTCATCAGGTCAGGCTGGGGGTGGGGATGGGATGGTGTGGAGGGACAGGGTAGGGTGGGGAGGTGGGGCCTGGAACCCAGGGGGGAAATGGCTGAGCCCATCGCCATGGCAAGGGCGCTCCAAGTTCCCCTCCCTGCCACTAGCCTGGGGAGGACTCGAGGCAACCCGGGGACCACTGGGAGGGTTCTGATCAGCCACATCCCCTTCTTGGGCACAGGTTAGATGGCATATTCCTGGAGCTGGGCAGCGAGGAGCAGAAGAGGCTGCCGGCCTTCAACCGCACGCTGGCCCTGCTGCAGCAAGTCCTCAAGTCCTCGGACCCCCAGCCCCGAGGTCGGGCTCGTGCGGGCGGCAGGCGGGGAGTGGGAAGGGGTTGGGCTCTCCCTGCACACATCAGCAGCCCTGCCAGCCTTGTCACTGTCCCCACCTCTCGTTCTGTTTTTCTCTCCCTCAGCCTGTCCCCTCCACTCCCTGTTCCCCTCAAGGAGCTCACACCCGTCACCCAGCGGATGCGTGCTGGCACATCACTCCAAGGGCATGTGTCCAGGCCTGTCTGTAACCCAGAGTGTGAGAGACAGAACTCTCCCCATTTCAGCCTCTTATCCCCGTTTTGTGGTGGGGAAATGAAGGCCCTTCTGGAGACGGGAGGGGTCGCTGTCACACAGGGACCAGAGCTACAGAGCTGGGGGAGAGCTGGGGTCAGACAGCAGAAGGCGCCTTCCGTGAGGGCCCCTAAGGGATGTAGAAAACACAAGAGAGGCACTGGAATCGTTCCCCCTTCACTCGCAAGTCCCCTCTGCCCTCCTTTGTTTCTCTTTCTCCCTCGGTGGCCCCGTGATTTCTGCCCCTGCCCCCCACCTTGTCCTCCCAGGGCTGACACCTGGGTGGTGCTGGCCCCTGCCTGCTCTCCCCTTCCCCACCTGCGACTCCCTGAGACACCTCTCCCCTGGCCCCCAGCTCTGGCCTGGTGCTACTTGGGGATGCTGCTGGAGAGGAAGGACACCTTCTCCACCACGCCCATGGGTGTCCATGACTGCGGGTTTTCGGGAACTGACTCCCTGGACTGCTTTGGCAAGGTATGTGCCCCTGGTTACAATCATCCTCCAAACCTGGACAAAGCCTGACACCCCAGCCTCCTCTCCCTGGAACCCACTGCTTCTCTGGGTTTCTCCCCACTTCCACGCCCTACTCAGGAAGTGCCCTTACTCCAAACCTTTCTCTCCATCCCAAACGAAAAAGCAAAGTGAGTCAGACCCTCCCAATGCCTGGTCTGACCTACCGCATTTCCCAGGCCTGTCTTCTAAGCTAGTTGCAATTTTCCAATGCTTTGGCCTCCTGGTGCAAAGAACTGACTCATTGGAAAAGACCCTGATGCTGGGAAAGATTGAAGGCAGGAGGAGAAGGGGATGACAGAGGATGAGATGGTTGGATGGCATCACTGACTGAAGGACATGAGTTTGAGCAAGCTCCAGGAATTGGTGATGGACAGGGAAGCCTGGCATGCTGCAGTCCATGGGGTCGCAAAGAGTCAGACATGACTGAGCGACTGAACTGAACTGAACCCTCAGGCTTTTCCCCTTTGCAGCCCCATGGCACAGTGGAAAGAAAATGAGTGTGGCACGGTGTGGATGCCAGCTCTGCTCACAGGCCCTGTGACCCTAAAACAAGTCACTTCCATCCCTGAACCTCCTTATATGTTGATTATGTGATCTGTCCACCTTCTAGGATATTGAGAGACTCAAAGAAGGTAGTGGATGAAACTGTCTACTGCAAACTTTAAAGTGTTGTTCAAGCCTTATTCTTGACACCTTGTTTCGGTGGCAATTTTCACACTGAGCTCAGTTTTTTAAGATTTTCCTGGAGGACAGGGACCCTGTGATTCTCATCCCCTGTACAGTCAGCATGATGCCCTGGGGCAGGTCACAGTGTTGACTGATGGGTGATGAGTAGTTTCTTGGTGAGAGATCTCAGAACAGAGTGGAGCATAAACTCTAGTTCACATGTGCTCCAAGAGTTGTATCTGATTTAACACACTGCCTTTGACCCTCCTTGGGAACCTACTTTGTGCTGAGCACAGAGGTGGAGAGATGGGGCCCCTCCCTGCAGGAGCTCACTCTCTCAGGGGCAGCAACAAACACAAGGCAGGAGCTGTCAGTAACTAGACTGGGAGTGGGGTGATGCTGAGGCCCAGGTAGAAACACTGTGCGAGTGTGAGGGAGGCAGAGGCTGATTCTGGCCCCTCTTCCCACCTGTCCTGGAAAAATGAGGGAGCACACCTTGATAAGTCTGAGAAAGAGGGGTTGACCTGGGGTCTGGAGGGATTCACCGGACATGTCCATGAAAACGGCAGAGAGCATGGCAGTGAGTTAGGCTCTTGGGAGTTGAGTGTCAATGAGTTGCACCCCAAAGTGTTGGGCCCCATGATATGGTTGCATTTGGAGCTGGAAGGTGGATATGGGGGATGAAAATTTGGGGATGATATGACCCTACTGAGAGATGACCTTCCAGTTCTAGCAAACAGCCAGACAGATGGTTTGCTCTAACCCTTGTCCCTTACCCAGGCCATCGAGATTGCCAAGGACCAACTTCCCATCCTTAATCGCCTAGCCAAAATCTTCCACTTCCTCGGAAAGCAGGACATGGCCATTGGCACCTGCAACATGGCCCTGGACGTCCTACGAGATCCAGAGCTCAACTGGCAGGCGTACTGCACAAGGGCCAAGGTGAGTCAGCCTGCAGCTCTGCCTCCTTCTGCCGTTGAGGGTCAGAGAACAAGGGCCAAGACTCTGTGGCCAGAGCCCAGAGGTCAGGGAGCCTTCGTGGTAGAAGGGAGCTTAAGTGTCATCAAGGCTCACAGTTCGTGTTCTCTACGATTATCAAGTTAAAGAATGAAGGAGCTTACCACCCACTGCTCATCCTTTCTACAATGACCTGGCCAGCTACCTGCCAGCCTCCTCTCTGATTAGCACCTCAGGCAGTCAGACTGACCTGGGTGGAATTCTGGCCTCTCGATTTATCACTGTGGCACCTGGGACAAGTGAGCCACTTACCCCTCCAAACCTACATCCCCAAATCTGGAAGATACAGATCATAACATCTATGTTAACAGATTGTCAGAAGAGTAAGTGAGGTCACATCTGAAGCAGGTGCCAGGAGTATGGGAGGTGCTTATAGAAGGCAGAGGGTGTACTGGAGGAAATCTAATGTCGGGAAGAAGAGCTCTGGCTCTCAAATCCCACATCCTCACTTACACTCTTGCCTAAATTCCGAGCCCCACTTTCTTCATCTATAAACAGGCTGAAGATAATTGTACCTGCCTCACAGTGTTGTTATGAGGCTTAAATTAGATTCTGTGTGTAAAACTCAGTACTGAGCACATAGGAAGAGTTCATAAGTGGTTGATTACTATTATTAGGTATTTTTTTAACTGGCTCACTGTCTCTTAAGGCAGTCGACTATGGTCATTCAGCTCCGCAGCTTACTAATTTAACCAAGAGCTGCCTGCCTCTGGCTTCCCCACACTAGTCTCAGATCTGCCCTTAGGAGTCCCCACTGAATGCACTGCTTGGGGGCAGAGATCTGGACCTCTGAGTTTACTTTGCTCCAGGCTAAACAGCCTTCTCTATTACCTTTCATGGGACATGAGAGTGAATCTGCTCCCTGGGTCTTGGTCCTGATGACATAATCATGTTGCCAGCAGTTATTAGTTAGGGTCTCTACCTAGAAGGCTCTTCTCCCAAATGTCCAGGTGGCTTCCTCCCTCACTTCATGGAGGGCTTGAAGAGGCAGCTGCTAGTAGCCATCTTCCTGAAAATGTCAGCCTCTCACCAACACATTGTGTCCTCCTGTGTTGGTTTATTTTTTCTTCTTAGCATTTATCATTCCCTAACATACTATTTTCTGATTTATGTTTATTTCTCTCCCCCCACCCGCCAGCTAAAATGCATGCTCCATGAGGGCAGGGAATTTTGTCATTTTGCTCTCTACTATATATTCTAGAACAGTACCTGGCACATAGCAGGCTCCTGACAATCTGTTGAATGAATGAATAAACTGAGCACCCCCCAGGTGCTAGGTCCCGGCTAGAACATGTTCTCTCCATTGTCACAGTAACTCTCCAAGGAAGATCTTAGTGTACTGATTTTTCAGATGTGGAAAATGAGGCTCACAGAGGTCATGCAAATAAAGAGGAGGAAGGGCTGGAATTCAGCCAAGTTCAACTGGCACCAAAGCCAAAGATTCCCACCCCCACCTTATGAAGCTATCTTAGAACCAGAGCCTACTGATGGCTATAAAGTATTAATACCTTCAATGACAACAACCCCTTTTTCTTACTTCCTCTTTCTCCGCCTCTTCCCTAACTCTCCTGAACCTCTAGATTTTCTAAATGCTCCAAACAGATGTGGGGGAAAAAGGAGGAAGTGGTGATGAAAGCAAGGGTCCGGAATCATTTGTAATTTGATGCTTGCAAGCTGGGGCCACCTGCCATTCTTCCCACACTACTTGCTTACACAGACCCTCACAAAATTGGTGCTGCCATCCCATCTCAGATTACTCCCTCCCCTAGTCAGCTGTATCCCATCACCTGTTTAGTTTTTCATTGTACTCGTCACCACTTGAAGTGGTACCGTCTACTTGTTTATGATCATCATCCCTACTAGAATGTTAAGTTCTGCCAGGGCAGGGACCTCATCTGTCTTATCACGACTGCTCTCCAGTACCTAGCACGGGGTCTGGTATATGGTGGGCACTCAGGACATATTTGTTGAATGAATGAGTGAGAGAATGAATGAATGGCTCTTCATCCAACCCCCTTCATTGCACAGAGAGGGGAACTAGCGCCCAGAAAGAGGCTGGTCCAAGCTGGCACAGGACCAGGACCTAGCACTTCTGAGTCCCAGTCTCAGGGGCTTTCAACTGCACCACAGAAACTCCCTGAGTTGCTGTTGAGGAAGAAAACAGAGGCTTTGTTGACTACAGTAAGGAAGGCAGGGGTCCTGGCTTGGAGCATGTTCCCTCAGCTGACTCTCTGTGGGCAGATCCACATCAGAGCCTACCTGCACGACCTGGAGCGAGGCAAGCTGGGGCTTGGGGGCATGCCTGACAGGAACCACCTGGCCTGCGCCAAGGCTGACCTCGAGGAAGTGGTCAAGGTGTGCCCAGGCCTCAAGACCTACCTGGACATCGGCCAGGTAAGGCAGCCTCTTGGCTTGAGTAGTCAATGGCTTACTAAACAAAAACTGTTAACTCTGTCAGGCCAGGGCACTGAGGACACAGAGAGGCATGTGGGGGCATCCTTGTGCCCATAACAGTACTTGCCTCCTACAGCTACAGGGAGGGTTATAGGCGGTGATGCACAGACAGCGTTCAGAACAGGGCCCAGTTCTTTCTAAGCACTCAGAAAGCGTGGGCCATTATTCTGTATCCTTCTGTGCCCAGGGAATAATCACCGAGAGGTTACACTATCTTTTGTGAGAGAAAACTGCAGCCTGAGAGGGTCCGGCTCAAGGTTATATGGCCAAGATTGGTGGGGCTGGAGCTGGAATCAGAGAGAGCACTGTCTCCTTCTCCAGGAGAGGGAGACCAAACTTTGCGATGAATAACTGTTGAAGGAGGGGAGGGTGGGAATGAATGCATGGAATTTTAAAAACAGAATGGAATGAAGGGGGAGCAACAAGAGAGCCGGGGAGGAAGGCTCACGCCGCGGCCCCCACCCCAGGTCTACTACTACATGGGCGTGGACGCCGTGCAGGAGCTGCTGGCGGTGGACGAGGCGGCGCTGAACCAGGCGCTGGTCTTCCTGGCCAAGGCCGGCGAATCAGAGCTGGGCGCCACGCTGCCGGAGCTGCAGCTGCTGCGCGGCAAGTGCCTGCGCATCAAGGGCGAGGAGGCCAACGCGGCGGCTTGCTTCAAGCGCGCCGTGGAGCTGGACGACGCGGGCTGCAGCCACGCCGAGGGCTTCGGCTGCCTGCTCGAGGCGTTGCTGGCGCAGTGGAGCCAGGCGCAGCTCAGCGATGGCGAGGTGGGCCGCGAGGTGGACGTGTGGCTGCGTCGCGCCCAGGACAAGTACCCGGCGGCGCGCCTGCGCCAGGAGCTGCAGCGCGTGTGGCGCGCGCACACGGACGAGGTGCTGGGGCTGGCCCGAGCCTTGGTGGCCCAGGGACGGCCGGCGCTGGTGCGGCTGCTCTTCGAAACCATGGAGCGCAAGGGCGAGGGCGCGAGCTCCCTGCGGGACCGCCGCGCGTTCTCCGTCTGAGGGTCCCTGAGGCTCCCCGCCCCTCCGCACCACTCGGAGATGGTTGGACCTGGTCCAGGCGCTGGAAACCGGCTCGCTGTGCCATAGGCTGGTGGGTAAGTGGAGCCCATCAGACTGTCTTCCGGGAGTTGGAATGGGGACCTTGAGACACAAGGACAGTTGGACGTGTCCACGGAGGCAAAAGAGCCTGATCCAGGAGAGCAAGGGAGGCTGGGGGCAGACGCGAGGGGCCAGTGGGGAACTGCCAATGGGAAGGCCCAAATTGTGCGAATATGCAGAAAAGTAACATGGCGTCTCCCAAGAGATACAGAAGATAATTGCCTCCTTTTTGGCAGGTGCTCTAGTACCCAGGAGCCTGTTACTGGATTCCCGCGAGCCACGCTCTATCCTTATAAGGCCCCCTCTACTGGAGTAGGTCTCAGGTCTGGCAGTGGGAGAAGCCGTGGCTAGAGCAGAGGGCACAGCTGCCAGAGCGCAGATAAGGGCAAGGCGGCAGTCTACACCTGGCTGCTCAGCGCTCTTTCCTGCCCTCTAACAGTCTTCCAGCAGGTCTCATTCTTGGCCAACTTGGTCTGAAAGACCCTCAAACTCCCTGAAATGAGGCCCATTGGTAGAATCTTCCCTTGATTTCTTTACTCTTAAGGGAACTTAAGGGCCCCAACCAAGGAAGTGCCGCCTGTGCCCAATCTCAAACCTTCTACCAGACACTGAAGGAAATCTTGGAATTTTACACTCTTGAAATCGAAGTTATAGAATCATAGATGTAGAATTTTATTGTCAAAGACTTCGGCTTTGATTGTTAGCAAATCTGGAAACCACCAAGCTAGATTCTTATGGTCCTCCTAACAAGAGGAGCTGCTGCTGCTGCTGCTGCTGCTGCTGCTGCTGGTGCTGCTAAGTCGCTTCAGTCGTGTCCGACTCTATGCGACCCCATAGACGGCAGCCCACCAGGCTCTCCCGTCCCTGGGATTCTCCAGGCAAGAACACTGGAATTGGTTGCCATTTCCTTCTCCAATGCATAAAAGTGAAAAGTGAAAGTGAAGTCACTCAGTCAAGTCCAACTCTTTGTGACCCCATGGACTGCAGCCTACCAGGCTCCTCTGCCCATGGGATTCTCCGGGCAAGAGTACTGGAGTGGGTTGCCATTGCTAATTTAACTTAAAACTCTAAAAAACCAAGTTCTTTCCAGACTGCAAGAATGTTGGTTGTATGTAATCGCAATGGCAAGACACCTCCCCCTGTCCTCACCACCACCGGTCCATAATGGTTTGTGATTTATTTTGCATTTCCTTCCCCCACTTAAAAAAAAAAAAAAGTTTTACTCACTGCTTTACTCATTTTCCTGACACTTAGACAGTACCAGGGATAGGCCAGCACCCCTGCCTTACTTCTCATGTCCCCAGTGATAGGTGGAGAAGACTGAGACGTGCGGTCCCTAGAGATCTCTCATTCTGGGAAGACAGAGCCCTGGAAGGGAAGTGGCTTGCTCAGAGTCACACTCCCTAGCCTCCCCATCCTGTCCCTCCAACTCACTTACAGCATTTTTCAGGTTTGGAAAACTACTAATAAACTGATAACACGAAAGCATTAAGTGTTTATGTGTCACCTGTCACCAGGGCCCTCTGATATCCATTGGTATAATGCTGTCATTCCAGGTGCCTGTGAAATCTGGAAAGTAAGGCCACCCAAGGCCTCCGAGTTCCATCCCAGGGCTCATGAAGACTTCCTTCCCCTCCTTTCTTCCTCTCCACTGCAGCAGAGTCTGGGAGGTGACTGGACAGCAGGCAGCACACACACTGTCCCTTCTCCCGCACCCCTTCTCTATTCATGACTGTGACCTGTGACCTTCCCTAGGACAGATGGTGGTGGTTTAGTCGCTCAGTCGTGTCTGATTCTTGCAGCCCCATGGATTGTAGTCCACCAGGCTCCTCTGTCCATGGGATTTTCCAGGCAAGAATACTGGAAAGGATTGCCGTTTCCTTCTCCAGGAGATCTTCCCAACCCAGGGATTGAATCTGGGCCTCCTGCATTGCAGGCCTATTCTTTACCAACAGAGCCACGAAGGAAGACAGGAACCCATCTGTTTCTTCTCCTACTTCCCAGACAAACAAACTGAATTCAAAGTGGTTTGCTGGTAAAGCTGGGAAGCTGGTGAGGTTTGTTGCTCCCCTAGGCCTCCCAGTTTGTTTTCTTCCTTGCTTTTCCTGTCCCCAAGGTTATGCATTTCTCCCTCCATTGCCTCTTCCTCCTGCCAAAACTTTTCAATAAACTTTCTTTCTGATATCTCATTCACATTAATCATATAAATGACTAAAAAATACCTACTAGAGCTTTTGTCAGGAGTATCTGCATACTAGCCAAAGCCGAAAAGAGAAACGAAACCCCACTTCCAGGACTGCCTCCTATGTGCAAGGCACTTCATACATGTAAACTCATTCCATTCTCTCACCAGTCCTGAAGAGTAAGCATTGCAATTATCATTTTACAGATGAGAACACAGACACTGAACAAGGTTGCAGATAAGCATGGAAAGAGCCAGGCTTTGAACCAGACTTACCCCATTGTATGCTGCCTCCTTGGACACAGCCCTTCCTGGGAGGTGTGTCATGAGTGGTCTAGAGTTGGGCCTGGGATGACCAACGCAACCTGTCCCTACCCTGCTCCGTCCCCACAGTGTACTAGTCTCCCTGCTCACAGACTGCCTTACTTCTGTGTCTTTGTACATCCTATTCCTCCACTGACTTTTCTTCTTATCATTTTTATCCCTAGTGCTCAGTTCAAACCTGCCTCTTCCAGGAAGTCTTGCCAAACCCTCCAGCTCTCATCCATCACTCCGCTTTGTGTACACTCTCAGGCCACTGTGTCTCGCTGCGTTGCCTACATTCCTTTATCCTCGCACCATAATGATCTCACCATGTCTGTTGTCCCCATTCGACTCTGGTTCTTTTCAACAAGGGCCACATCTGATTCAGCCCCATGGCCCTGCACTGAGCTTGGCACATAAGATAGGCTCAGTTTGGGCTATTGTACTGAGTAAACTCACAGCAGGGATATGGCTACCTCAGTCCCAAACAGGTGACTCCATCACCGGGTCCACAAGGGCTGAGGGTGGGACCAAGACTACCCCCTAGGGACCTTTGCAGGCTAGAGCACAACGAGAAAGCATGGGCTTTCTTTCCACCTCCTCTCCAGCTTTAGGCGATATCCCCAAATTTGTGGCCAGGAAGCTGAGGCCCAGATATGGAAACTGAGGCAAGGGAGCAGGGAGTTGCCCAAGGTCAAACCATGAATCAATGACAGATACTAACTTGAACCCCACCTCCAGACTCTCAGGCCAGTGATCTCTGCCCTTTGGGCTGCCTCCTTTGTCAAGTTTATTTCTGTCAAGTTCAGGAAGACTATAGGCCTTCAAGTCACTTACTTAACATTTTTCAAGCACTGGTCAAGCACCAAGCATAGCTCCAGGCTCTGGGGCTAAGTGGAGAGCAGACTAGCCCCTGCCCATGCCTTCAGCGGGCTCACAGTCTGGAGCATATAGAGTGGGTCATGCAGGGCCTTGTGGGCCACAGTGGGGACTGTGGAAGACCCAATGTGATAATCTCGGAGGTGTAAACTGGCAAAGCTGGCTATCCCACCCTCCACACTGGTCACGTTCATTCTGTGTTACTGGCCTTTCCCCCAACCCAGTGGGGAGGAGAGGGTGGCTATCCCTGGGGCTCAGGACCTAGCCTTGGCCACCCGTCTTCATCAAGGCACTGCAGAGGCCAGGCCTGGCAGGCACCTGGGATCACAGCTCTGGCTTGTAGTGGGAGGCTAGTGGGTGGATGATCTTTATTCAATTACAGCTTCAAGTCCTGTGAAACACCCCTGCCTACTGGGCGGCTGGGAGGACAACTGTCTGTCACGTAGCTGAAGCAGCAGGCACTCCTTAGGGGAGCACTGCAGAGTAAAAGCCTTAATGACCCCATAATCAGAATAATGAAGATGAATCGCACCTTGTGCTGCCTGCCCATCCCTTCCTCTGTGTCTGGCAGCCAACATCAGACGCTGGAAACTGTTTAGTCAGTATGAGCAAGGCATGTTTAAGATCATGAAAACAGGTGAGATTTTTCAGTTACAGGTTTCTAGAAGCTCAATATTGCAGATAATCTCAGCCATCACCTCTTCCAGCCTCTCCGTCTAAACCAGAATGCCTCTCAACACAGTGTTCTGAGAGAGTATCTAAACCTCTTGCATGCCTCTGGTAGACAGGCAGATCACTACCTCTTAAAGGCATCAGTCCATTTTTAAAGTCTTCTGAGTTTGTCTTTCTGTTGCGTTGAAACCTTCTTTTATGTCATTTGTATGTCTTGATTCAAGTTCACCTTCAGCACACAGTGAAAGTCTCTCAGTTGTGTCTGACTCTTTGCGACCCCATGGTCTATACAGTCAATGGAACTCTCCAGGCCAGAATACTGGAGTGGGTAGCCTATCCCTTCTCCAGGGGATCTTCCCAACCCAGGGATTGAACCCAGGTCTCCCGCATTGCAGGTGGATTCTTTACCAGCTGAGCCACCAGGAAAGCCCAAGAATACTGGAGTGGGTAGCCTATCCCTTCTCCAGTGGAGCTTCCCGACCCAGGAATCGAACCGGGAGCAGACGCTAAAAAGCAGTCTGTGACCTTGAACAGGTCACTTTGCTCTTGTCCCCATTCTCTCTGTAAGGTGTTCGAGGTGTTCAGCGGGTGGGTGGCTGCCAACTCTACCGGCAGCCAGGCCCAGCTCAGACCTGACACCAGCCGCTGGTGCGCAGCCTGGAGCTGACACAGAGCGGTGCTAGCAGTTGAAAGCAGAACAGACCAGGGCTTCTCCCAACTGTAATCAAGCCCTGAGGGAACACCCTGTGTGGATGATGGTGGCTGGATGCCAAATGAAGTGAAATATCTCCTTTTCTCAGGCTGTTAACTTTTTTCTTGTTTAAGGAAGGGGAGGATAATGACATTTAGCACTTTACAACTCAGCAGTAAAATGAGCAGATGGAAACAGATCCCCAGCATCGTGGGCATGCTTCCAGCAAGAAACCCTCCCTGGCTCTAGCTCTGGCTCCGTGGGGCCAAAGTTACTGGCAAGGTTTGTTGATGGGGTGAAGGACACCGCCTGCTCCCTCCCACCCCGGCTCCTCCCACAGGCACCCCTCCAGGTTGCACGTTGTTGGTAGTGCTGGCCCCGGTTGCCTGCTTCTGGTTTCTGGTTGCTGTGTTCCGCCTACCTGGAGCACCGTTCCCGTACACCAGGTCTGTTTGGGGTGTGACCTCTGTAGTTTGGAGATGCGGAGGAGCAGAGGTGGGAAGGGTGGGTTCTCAGGGAGCTTGCTCAATCGCTTCAGTTGTGACCAACTCTCTGTGACCCTATGGACTGAAGTCCGCCAGGTTCCTCTGTCCACAGAATTATCCAGGCAAGAATACTGGAGTGGGCAGCCATGCCCTACTCCAGGGGATCTTCCCGACCCAGGGATCGAGGATTCTTTACCATCTGAGCCACCAGTGGTGAGTAAACACTGTTGCGGAGCTGTGGAAAAGCTCTGGCTGGCCTCTAGGTGGCCACAGAAGAACAATTTGAGCGCAGAAGGTTCCTACAGGGAGGTTAATAAAAAGTTGTCACCTGTGGCTGATTCATGTCAATGAATGGCAAAAACCACCACAGTGTTGTAAAGTAATTAGCCTCCAATTATAATATATAAATAATTTTTTAAAAATGTTAAGTTGTCCTTGTCATCATCAAAACTATTGTTTACTGAGAACTCCCCACTGGCCAGTCCCCATGGCTCATGTCTCACACACCTCACTTCATTTTAACCTTCCCAAGCCCAGGAGCTATGTGTTAGCACTGTCTGCATTTTACAGGTGAAGAAACTGAGGTTCAATAACTTCCCCGAGGTCCCTCAAGGCAGGCAGGCTAAAGAGGACTAATGAATGACTTTTTAACTGTTTGAGTTTAGATTACTTTTTCTCTTCTATCACATATGTCGCTCTATTAACTGCACACTTAAAAAAACCTGAATGCACTTTTCATGTTTGTTTCCAAACTAGTCAATAGCTCTATGCTGGGACTTGTTCTATCTTAGCATGTAAATTGTTTCATTAAATTACAGGTCTTCTGTGAGTTTTATTTGTAATCCACAAAGTCAAAGAAACCAACAGAAGAACCCCTACTGTGGTGGAGAGCGATTGCCTCCACCATCTGCCTTGCGCCTCCCTGCTCGGAATAGCACCTCTCCTTCCTGGGCTACTAACCACTCCTTCCCCACTTGGAGTGGTGGCAGAGGGCTGTCAATCATAATACCCCACCCCTGACTGCAAACGCTGACGTGACCAAGGTTGGGCCAATCAGAGTCCTTCCCAGAGAGTTTTTCAATTGGGTGCAAAAAAAAAGGACAGAAGATGCTCTCAGTCTGTCTGCTGAAACAGCTATTAGCAACTGTCCCTGATAGGATTACTCATCGGAAAAGACCCTGATGCTGGGAAAGATTGAAGGTGGGAGAAGAAGGGGACTACAGAGGATGAGATGGCTGGATGGCATCACCGACTCAATGGACATGAGTTTGAGTAAACCCCAGGAGCTGGTGATGGACAGGGAGGCCTGGTGATATGGAGTCATATCACAGAGTCGGATATGACTGAGCGACTGATCTGAACTGTGGGCATCAAAAATCTGAAAACAGTATCTTAAACAAGACTGTGTGTTTATCTTGCAAGGCCAGCTCATGTATTACCTCAGTGTCCCCTCTCTGCTCACCCACCAGGTACCCAGTAAGGTCATCCTACTGCAAGCTCCTGACACTCTCCACCTGTCTGGAAGCACTGGGTAGCTGACAGCCCTGGGAGTAGCTTTCAACCAACGGGGCATGGAAATTGCATAAATACCCGAGCCTCATAAGCCGGGGTGGGTGAGGGGATAGGATACTTTGGAGGAATGTGAGATTAAGGCCCAGTGGCCCATAGAAGTAAGCTGTTCATTTTTTATCACAGCCTGTATTCATTTCGAGCTCTTTCTTCTCACTTCCCTACTCTCTTCTCAGTGTTTCCTGAGATCATCTCCCAAATAAACTAGTAAGTACAAGTGAAAGTCGCTCAGTCGTGTCTGACTCTTTGCGACCCCATGGACTATACACACTACACAGTCCATGGAACTCTCCAGGCCAGAACACTGGGGTGGGTAGCTTTTCCCTTCTCCAGGGGAGCTTCCTGACCCAGGAATCAAACTGGGGTCTCCTGCACTGCAGGCGGATTCTTTACCAGCTGAGCTACCAGGGAAGCCCCACGTGCCCTCAGATCTTTGACTCGACCTGCTTCGGGGGGTGGGGGGCAAGCTTTAGATGCCCTTGAAATCCTTCCTCATCCCAAGAGGAAGACTCTGCCACCTCCAAGTACTCACATGGCACCTTGTTTGTACCTCTAATAAATACACCATGGCCTGCCTTGTAGTATTTATTAAGCATAAAATAGGAAGGAGGAGGGAGATGGGAAGGTGGTTCAAGAAGGAGGGGACATATGTGTACCTATGGCTGATTCATGCTGATATTTGGCACAAACCAACAAAATTCTGTAAAGCGATTATCCTTCAATTAAAAAATAAATAAAATTTTTAAAATAGGAAGAAATGTGTTTCTTGAGTACTATGCCTTATACCAGGTGTCTTGTGCTCATTCATTAACCTAATTCATTTTTAATTATTCATTTATTAACATTAATTAATGATCATTCATAAAATCTTTTTTTAATTTACACTCGACCATTTATTTTTTGTTTTAATTATTTTTTTAAACTGAAGGATATATAGTTCATGTACAATGTTATGTAAGTTACAGGTGTATGACAGTGATTCACAATTTTTAAAGGTTATAGTCCATTTATAGTTAGTATAGAATATTGGCTATATCCCCTGGGCTGTATAGGCTCCTTTTATTTAAAAAAAATTATAAATAATATCATGACAAGTATATTTTTTAAAGCTGATTCCATTTTGGATGGTTTATTAGGATGTAAATCTTTAGAAGTGGAATTATAGGATCAAATTACATGAACAGTAAGATTTTTAATATCTCATTATTTTTATTTTTGACTGCCTTGGGTCTTCGTGGCGACGCGTTGGTTTTCTCTAGCTGCTGTGCGCTACCCTTCATTGCCGTGCTTGGGTTTCTCATTGCGGTGGCTTCTCTTGTTGCAGAGCATAGGCTCTAGGACATGTGGGCTCAGTGGTCGTGGAGCGTGCGCTTAGTCACCTCGAGGCATGTGGAGTCTTCCCAGACCAGGGATCAACCCGTGCCCCCTGCGTGGGCAGGTGAATTCTTAACCACTGGACCACTAGGGAAGTCCTAGTATCTTATTTTTAGAGTATATTTTTATTTTTATTATTTTCTTTTTACTTAAATGCCCTGATTTTTTTTTTTTTTACTTTATTTTACTTTACAGTACTGTATTGGCTTTGCCATACATCAACATGAATCCTCCACGGGTGTACACATGTTCCCCATCCTGAACCCCCCTCCCACCTCCCTCCCCGTACCATCCCTCTGGGTCATCCCAGCGCACCAGCCCCAAGCATCCTGTATCCTGCATCGAACCTAGACTGGCGATTCGTTTCTTACATGATATTATACATGTTTCAATGCCATTCTCCCAAATCATCCCACCCTCTCCCTCTCCCACAGAGTCCAAAAGACTGTTCCATACATCTGTGTCTCTTATGCTGTCTCGCGTACAGGGTTATCGTTACTATCTTTCTAAATTCTTTATTGAGCATTTATAATGTGCCAGATAGTGACCTACACCAGGGGGTGGCAATCTATGGTCCATAGGCCAAATTAGGCACACTGCCTGTTTTTGTAAATAAAGTTTTATTGAAACACAGCTGTGCTCATTTATTTATGTATGTTTATGGCTGCTGTCTTGTCATAACAGCAGAGTGGAGTAGTTGTGACAGAGACCATCTGGCCTTTGGAACATAGTAAACAGGAACAGTAAACAGCATTTACTGTCTGGCCCTTTGCAGAAAAAGTTTGGTGCCCGTTGGAATAGGCACTGGGGCTGCCACAGTGAACAAAACAAAAATCACTGCCTCCTCCACTCTGTTGGGGTGAAGTCAGGGGGCAGAGGGGGGAAATCTAACACAGTGAACCCCAAACTAGATATTTAGCGTGTTAAATGACGATAAATGCTGTGGAGAAAAAAACAAAGGGAGAGAGACAGAATCAGGAGTGCTCGCCAGCAGGGGTGGGGATTGTGGTGAAAATTAGGGTGTCAGGAGGTCCTGGCTGTGGACATGACATTTGGGCAAAGACCTGAAGCAGGTGAAGGAGTGAGCCACGTGGACATGGCAGGGAGGAGCCTCTGGGTAGTGGGGCAGCAGACGGAGGGCCACACTGGAGTATTAACAACAGTTCATCCTATGCTGAGCATTAGTCACCATGTGCCCTTCACAGGCTTTACATACATATTCCATTTAATTACTTAAAAGTTATCATCTCATTACACATTTAATCTTACAAAAGAATGATCTGAAGATATTTCTATTATTAATAAAGACAGAGCTTTCTGTTTACATAGTTGTTTTACAGTGCTGTTCATTTATTCTTCATAGAATTTCAAAGAGGTTACCGACCCCATTTTAGGCAGCCAAAACCCAGAAAGGCCAAGTCCTTTGTCCCGGGTCACACAGCCAGTCAATGCTGGCCGTGGAAAGCAAGCCCAGCTCTATCTGCCTCCAGACACTGCCTTGCTCTCTCTAAGCCACCAGTCTTGGAGGGTGTAAACTCCACCTGCTCCACTCACACCTAACAACTCCTTGTTAGGAGCTGGCAAAGGCTTGTTGGAAGGAACTAAGTCACCGTCATCCTTCTGGATGAAAGTGACCAGGTAAACTGCTGGCGCCATCCTCGGAATTCACAAATGCGATCATTCTCTCTGTCTTGGGGCATCTACACTGTGTCCCAGCCTTCTTCTGGCTATGCCAGTGCTGTGTATTGTTAACCCCAAAGCAAGGGCTCAAAAGGGGCTTGTTGACCAACAGATTAACTATTGCTGCAATTCTGTTTCATTGCACTTTTAGCAAGACTTTCTTATGAACTGAAGGAGTCATTCAGAAAGACATTAATTGAACAAATATGTACTGAGAATTACAATGTGCAGAAAAATTGAGTTTTACTATGTACAAAGCCTTTCTACATAGTAATCAGGTTTACTATGAGAGGGGCTAATAGGTGAACAAGCAATAGGTCCTCCTCTCCGGGAGCTTGCAGCCTATGGGGGTGAGGAGGCAAGTGTTTTGTATGTGCTACAGGACCAACTGTGTGCCAGGCCTTGTGCCAACCAGGGCACTTTCATCATTAAAAATAATCCTCATAATAGGACTTCCGAGTTGGCCCAGTGGTTAAAAATCCACCTGCCAATGCAGGGGATGCAAGTTCTATGCCTGGTTTAGGAGGATTCCACATACCAAGGGGCAACTAAGCCCATGCGTCACAACTACTGAGCCCACAAGCCATAACTACCGAACCTGCGTCCCTAGAGTCCATGCTCCACAACAAGAAAGGCCACTGCAGTGAGAAGCCCATGTAACATAACTAGAGAGTAGTCCACGCACAGCGACAAAGGCCTAGCACAGCTATAAATAAATAAATACAAACTTTAAAGAATAATTGTAATAATAGCAAACATTATTGAACCCTGATACACACCAGGCACTGCTAACTCCTCGTGTCTTCATCACAACTCCATGGAGGAGATGTCATCACTGTCTTCAGGATGAAGGCATCTGATCCTCAGGGACATTGAGTATCTCACCCCCAGGCACACTGTAAGTGGGTGACAAAGCGAGGATTTGCATTGAGCTCTACTTGCCGCACCACATATACACACTCAGCTGTGACACACCTGAGAGACAGTAGGTCAGAGGAGAGAGTCAGGAAAAAATCTGAATGGTCTCAAGAGAGGGGGAGGTGGGACGTCCATGGTGGTCCAGTGGCTAAGACTCTGTACTCCCAGTGCAGGGGGCCTGGGTTTGCTCCTTAAGTCAGGGAACTAGATTCCACATGCCACAACTGAAGATCCTGTGTGCCACAACATAGTCAAATAAATAAATATTTTTTAAAAAAAAGAGAGGTGGGGAGGCCCTGCCAGAGGAGGCTTCAAAGGCGGGTTCCTCAAGGGGATACCATTTAAGACGGTCCCCAAAGAGTGAGCCTCCAGCAGAGGGTATCCAGTCAGACAGAAAGGGTCTATTTGGGTAACTGCTCCATAACTTGAACTGTATGTTTGTTACAAACAAGTTGCCATTGGAGGCTCTGAGTGGGGAGATCGGGCTGTGCATCAGACAGGCCTGGAGATGAATCCTTTCTCTCCCTGTTACTAGTTGTGTTGACCATGCACAAGCCAACCAACCTTTCCAAGCCTTGGTTGTCTCATCTGCAAAATGGACATAACAGTGATAATTATACCTCTGGGGGTTTTATTGTAAGGATTTAATTACATACAGGTGTAGAGTGTCTAATACTGCTCTTGGTACATAATGAACAATGATGATGATGATGATGATTGGTGCCACACTTCCATTCTGAGGAATCTCAATTTAAAAAAAGAGGCCCGCTTCCTCAGCTCCCTTCTAATGTCATCATCTGAGACCTGGACACTGAGCAAATGAACAAGTGGGCACTCTGAGCCCAGGGGGAAGAGGTCCCTGGAGACAGAAGGGCATTGGTGTTCCACACAGTGGTCGGAACAGAGGTGGCAGAAGAACGATGGCTGTCTCCTCACGGTGGGCAAGGGCAGCTGCAGTCCTGAAAGTCGGAATGATTGAAGGCCAAGCCGGATACTTTCAATCATTATCTCTCACGGGCCTGTCACAACAGCCTCACGTGGCATTCTGTTTTACTGAAGAAACCAGGAAGCAACGGGCGCAAGGTCTCAAGGCTGGGAATTGGCTGGGCAGGATTCCCAGGCAAGGCCACGTTCCCACCTCCAGTCTAGTTGGTCTGGGCCAGTCTGGGGTAACATGTTAGGGGGTGGGTTCAGGAGTCCAACAAGTGGCCTGTCCCAGTGGCTCTCTGGAGTCTGTCTCCTCTCCCCCCACCAGTCTGGGCCATTACAGGAGTCTCCCATCTGGCCTCTTTCTCCATCCCCCTCCTCCCATCCCAGTTCACACCTCACTCAGGCAAAGAAACACAACCGACCATGTTCTTCTATGGTATAAAACCCTTCCATTACCCACAAGCCTGCCTCTCACACTGGTCAGCACTCTCAGCAGAGGAGGCGGGCATCTTTCTGAAGTGATGATTACTCTTGTTTTCAAGTTATAACAAATACATGCTCTAGAGTGGAATGCAAAATGTCCAGGCATTTTTCTCAGAGGAGGAGTTGTTTCGGGTTAAGCCTCAAAACAGATGTGTGTACGTTGGTGGGGGCATTCTTCACAGAAACAATTTCACCAGCCTCAGAGATAAGAAACTCACAGTCTGTTCCAGCAAGCCCTGACACAGTGGTGCCCACTGCCTTTCCGGTTGTGCTTCCCTGACACCTGGGGCTGCTCTATACTCCAGTCAGAACTATCTTGGAGCCTTTTTCCTTACAGTAGTGTGACCTGCTGCCCCTCTGAATAGAACTGTCTTCCTATTCACCCTCTGCTACTTTTTAACCTGAAAAACTCCTAGTTATCCTTTAAGTCTAATTTCACATCCCCTCCTCCACGAAGCCCTCCTGGATTCCACCCCTCCTTGCAGTGCTCCCCTTCTAGCATCTTGCTCTCCCTTCTTCACAGCTTCTTACCACAGTCTGCTGTGACCTCCACTTTCAGACACCTTCTCCAAGAGGTTAGGAGCAAGTTGAGGTCGGGGAGTTCACCATAAACTCAGCCATCCTTGTTCATTCAGCACACACTAGGAGCCCCTCTCTGTGCCAAGCTGTGAGCTCTGTATGTAGAGACAACTCAGCATGTCCTAAGAGGAGCTCTGACCCCAAGTAGACAAACCATCCACTCATATACTGATTGATATATTAAAACAAGCAAAAAGCAAAACCTCTTGCTGAACCCAACATGGCTAGGCCTTCTGCTTAGAGGTGAGGATCCAGAAAAGAGCCAGACCTGTGCCTGCCTGCAAGGGATTCCCAGTCTGACCAGTGGCCAGTGGAAACCACTAAGCTTATGATGCATCTTAAGCTTATGGCTGTGGGGCACCAAGGCAAGTGACTTTTGCTTTGTTGTGGATGACAATGAATGAATGAATGAATGAATGAATTTCTCTCTCTTTTACGGAACTTGTGAGGTTGTAACCATGAATGGGCTCTGTAAATCAAGGCACTCAATAAATGACTGATCAATCAATCGATTGAAATGTCACCCATGAGGTGGCTAGCAGTGAGAGGGCCATATTCTGGCCTCCACCACCCTGGACTTACTCAATGGGGAGTAAATCTACTCTGACCACAGCCACCTGGAGTGGACCTGCAGCTCCTGGCTGCAGAGCCTCCTGCAAATTCCCAGTAAAAGGCAGCAGTTCTCGGCCTGCCTCCCAAGGGGGTCGTGAGCATTAATTAGTTACCATTGGTAAAGTGCTCTGAAGACACGGGGGTGTATAAACACGGCAACTCATTAGGCCTCTCCACACCACAAAGCTCTACAGCCGGGAAGAGCTAATTGAGAAATAATTAACACCTCAGGGTGCAGAGGACGATGCCTGGCTTTTCTAGGATTGGAAGGGATGTAATAAAGTGCATGGAGAGCAGGAAGAATTATAAGGCTACTTTAGATCCCCAAATATACTAAAGATTATTCACCTTCTGCCCCCAGGGAAGAGTGTGGGGACCTTTGCCCCACTAAAGCCTTTGGGACTGCATTCCTTGGAAAAGCCCAGAGTACAGTGCTGGGCTGCAGAGGCCGAGTGATGCTCTTCATGCAGAAGAGCTCAGGTCCAGCCCAGGTCTGCCCGGCTTCTAGCGTGTGAGCAGATGCCAGTTGTGGAACTCATCAAGCGGTATATTCCTCAGGTCTAAGACCCGGATGGTGACATGTGTCTACCATCCTCCTGCCCCAGCACCAGCGTGTCTGATGTCCTTCCTCTACGTCAGCAGATCTAGCCCCGGCTTCATGTTAGGATCATGGGGGACTATAAGTACTGACCAGCATCTTGGGGCTGGGACTAGGGGGCACACAGTGATTCCCAGTTCAGTCAAAGTTAAGAACCACTGCTTTGGTTTGTGTATCAGGCACTGTGTTGGGAGCTGTAGAAAACACATGTAAACCCTACCACACTCAATGCTCCCCTCACAACAGCTCATCATTCCTGATTCAATGCCTCAGAGTGTCCTGGACATCCCTCTCCACTGTCACTGCCATTTTTGTGCTGCCAAACCTCACCCAAACCATTTAGGCTTGGTTTGAAGTTCGCCTCCTCAGGGAAGCCCTCCTTCCCTGTGTTCCCACAGGACTGTTCTCAGCCCTATTATAACACTGATCACACAGTGCTGTTCCTGGCAGATCCTGGTGGGCTGAGAGCTTCTCGGGGGCAGTATCAGAATCATCAGTGTCTTGCACTGGGTCTGGTATCTTTTAGGCTCTGAATAAACTGTAACAGTTATAAGTCAGATGGAGTTATATGATATGCAACTCCCACCTCAGGGCATTTGAACTTATTGTTCCCTGTGTCTAGAGCACTTTTCTCCCAGATATCTGCAAGTCTCTCTCAACTCCTTCAGGTCTTTGCTAAAATGTCACCTTCTCCCCCAGACTTTCCCTGATCCTTCTATTTTGAATGGTAACCACTTGACCTCCAACCCATTCCCTTCTCTAATTAATTTTTCTCCAAAGCATTTAAAACCATCTGACTAATGGGTCCTGTCTTTATATAAAATTGTTATAATTTGTTTATCCTGGAGTTTTTACATTAATTTTTAAAATTCAGGGATTGACATACTACTATATATAAAGTGAAAGTGGAAGTGTGAGTCGTTAAGTCTGTCTGCTTCTTTGCCACCCCATGGACTGTAGCCCACCAGTCCATGGGTTTCCCTGGTGGCTCAGATGATAAAGAATCTGTGTGCAATGCAGGAGACTGGGTTTGATCCCTGAGCTGGGAAAATCCCCTGGAGAAGGGAATGGCTACCCACTCCAGTATTCTTACCTGGAGAATTCCATGGACAGAGGAGCCTGGTGGGCTACAGTCCACGGAGTTGCAAACAGTTGGACACTACTGAGCGACTATGTGTAAAGCAGATAACTAGTAAGGAACTACCACATAGCACAGAGAACTCTACTCAATAATGAACTAAATGGGAAAATAATCTAAAAAAGAGTGGATATATGTACGTGCATAATTGATTCACTTTGCTGTACATCAAAACTAACACAACATTGTAAATCAACTATACACCAATAAAAATTTGAAAAATAAATTAAAATGTGATTGCATTAAAAAACCACTGGTCTTGAGCCCTGAGTTCTTCGACCTCCCCTTAAAATTCACCATATTGGATAATTGACTAGAATGTAAACTACACTGAAGGCAGAGAATTTTGTCTATTTTGTTTACTATTCCTAGTTTCTACAAGGGGCTGGTACCTGGTTGCTGTTGTTCAGTCACTCAGTCGTGTCCGACTCTTTGCGACCCCATGGACTGCAGCCCGCCAGGCTTTCCTGTCCTTTGCCATCTTCTGGAGCTTGCTCAAACTCATGTCCACTGAGCCAGTGATGCCATCCAACCATCTCGTCCTCCTCCTGCCTCCAATCTTTCCCAGCATTAGGGTCTTTTGGTACGTGGTAGCTGCTCAAAAAATATTTCGTGAAAGTTTGACTTAGTGTCTTTAAGACTAAATAAAATGCCTTATTTCAATTCTTTAATATTTTAAATTTATTTAAATTGAAAGCCTGTAAAATCTTAGGGCAGATTCGAAGCCACATTGCCCACTGTTGTCATGGTTACACACCACCCGGCGGTTCTCCCATTCCAACACAGAGGCGGGCCCCGGGACTCAGCGCACGAACAGCGGACTTGGAAACCTACCCGATCGGCCTTGATCATAGAGTTACACCTCCCTCAATCCTAGAGGGCACTTCCGGGACGATTTACTTATTGCTGCCTAGGCCAATCTACAAGCGCGTTCTCTCTCCTTGGCTAAGTTTCCGGCAAACCTTTCACTGGAGTCTAGAGTGGGGTGGGGCCCGGCCCCCGAAAGCGCGGCTTTGTGATTGGTGGGAAGGGTAAGAGGCGGGCTTGTGGCACCGCTCTGGCGCAGGCGCAGTGGTTTGTGTGGCGGTGTCTGTGCAGGCGACGTTCCGTGGTACGGTTGGTGAACGGGCATAACAGTGAGGGCTGAGGGACGGGCGGGACACTGCGGAAGAAGAGCGGGCTCGGTTCTGGGCGCGGAGAAGAGGACTTTGGTGTCAGTTTTTCCACGTGCATCCCGGCCTTAGATTGGGGCGGGGTCACAACCACATGAACTGTTGAATAATTTTCGTTTCTTAGTCTGTTTCCTCCATTGTGAAATGGCAGGACTTCCTTGTGTGCCTCTGGTCTTTGTGACCAGTAACTTGTGAGAAATACAAGTTCTCTGCCCACACCCCAGACCTACTGACTCAGAAATTCTGGCGATGAGGCCCCACAAGCTTTCCAGGTGATTCTGGTGCTTGCTGAAATTTCACGATTACTGGGCCACTGTAATATGAGGGGTCGACTTGAGAGAAGTCTTGGAGACAGACTCATTTACTTGAGGAGTCAAGGGTGAAGGAGTTTCTTGCTTGAGCCACGGGCCTGAGGTGGGACTTTTAAGTGATGACTCCAGGCGTGAGCCACATGTGTCTTGCTTCCAGGGCCTGCATTTTTCCGCATAGGCATACTAGGGCTCTGTGGCCATGCCTCCCAACTGTCTTCAGGTCATGGACCACAAAGGAAATGATAATATTTGTACAGAGCCCAGGGGAAGTTGTTGAAGCTGCTAGAAGTTGGAGGGGACCCCTGAAGGACTGAGGCTGCTGAAAGTTGGAGGGAGCCACCTGGGGGGATTTGAGCTTCCCAGAGCTGAGGGGAATTAGTAACCTGTTCTCAGCATAATGCAGGAGAGCTTTTGTTCCGTGGGATGTGCTGATGATTAGGCGTACTCACTAAGTTTGGCAGTATAAATCAAGAACCTTGAAAGAGTTTATGTCCTTTTGCATCTGCAAAATTGGTGGCTGTCATAGAAGTTTTATTGGAGGCCGATCTGTGCTGACTGCTGCAGGGTGTCAGATCACAGTTAACACGTATTTCTGCTCGACTCATTTTTCTTCAGGCACAAGTGCCTCCCTGTGCTGGGGTGTCATGGAAGGGCTGCTGACAAGATGCACAGCACTGCCTGCCCTGGCCACCTGCAGCCATCAGCTCTTGCAGTATGCTCCTCAGAGGTTTCACCACTGTGCCCCCAGGAGAGGGAAGCGCTTGGTGCTGTCCCGCATGTTCCAGCCCCAGAAACTTCGGGAAGACCAGGTGCTCTCTCTCGAGGGCAGATCTGGCGACCTGACCTGTAAGAGCCAGCGGCTGATGCTGCAGGTGGGCCTCATCCACCCGGCAAGCCCTGGATGTTACCACCTCCTGCCTTACACTGTCCGCGCCATGGAGAAGCTGGTGCGCGTGATAGATCAGGAGATGCAGACCATCGGGGGACAGAAGGTCAACATGCCCAGCCTCAGCCCAGCAGAGCTCTGGCGAGCCACCAACCGGTGGGACTCAATGGGCAGGGAGCTGCTAAGACTTAGAGACAGACACGGCAAGGAATACTGCTTAGGACCAACCCACGAGGAAGCCATTACAGCCCTGATCGCCTCCCAGAAGACACTGTCCTACAAGCAGCTCCCGTTCCTGCTGTACCAGGTGACGAGGAAGTTTCGGGATGAGCCCAGACCCCGCTTTGGTCTTCTCCGCGGCCGAGAGTTTTACATGAAGGACATGTACACCTTCGACTCCTCCCCCGAGGCAGCCCAGCTGACCTACAGCCTGGTGTGTGATGCCTACAGCAGCCTGTTCAACAGGCTGGGGCTGCGATGCGTCAAGGTCCAGGCTGATGTGGGCAGCATTGGGGGCACGATGTCCCACGAGTTCCAGCTGCCAGTGGACATCGGGGAGGACCGACTTGTACTGTGTCCCAGCTGCCACTTCTCTGCCAATGTGGAGACTCTGGACTCGTCACGGACAAACTGCCCTGCTTGCCAGGGGCCACTGACCGAAACCAAAGGCATCGAGGTAGGGCACACATTTTACCTGGGCACCAAGTACTCCTCTATTTTCAATGCCCAGTTCATCAATGTCCACGGCAAGCCGTCCCTGGCTGAAATGGGGTGTTACGGCTTGGGCGTGACACGGATCTTGGCCGCTGCCATTGAAGTTCTCTCTACAGAAGACTGCATCCGCTGGCCTAGCCTCCTGGCCCCTTACCAAGTCTGCCTCATCCCCCCCAAGAAGGGCAGTAAGGAGGAGGCGGCCGCAGAGCTCGCAGGGCATCTTTACGACCACATCACAGAAGTGGTGCCACAGCTCCAAGGGGAGGTCCTGCTGGACGACAGGACCCATCTGACCATTGGGAACAGACTGAAAGACGCCAACAAGTTCGGCTACCCCTTTGTGATCATTGCAGCCAAGAGGGCCCTGGAAGACCCTGCGCATTTTGAGGTTTGGTGCCAGAATACCGGAGAGGTGGTCTTCCTTACCAGAGAAGGAGTCCTGGAATTACTGAGCCGAGTGCAGGTTGTCTGAACCACCCCCTGGACGCCTCCCACTGTATCTCACAGCCTTGGTGTTCACTGAAATGCTGCCTTTCCTGTACTGCTCTCCGGAGCTGATCTCCCCAGAAACAGCAGCTCGTGGAAGGTGAGACCATGTTAGGAAAGCCAGTTGTAGTCATTTGTTCGGATTATTTGTATTTAAAGTTGTTAACTTGATCCCTTTGTCTGGGCTGGCTGTGCCACCACATACCCTATCTTTCATATTCCACTGTGGAAGCTTCTGTTTGGAGGTAGTGGCTAGAAGGAGCCAAGTTGTCATCTTGGCCCTCAGGAGAGTCACTTCCCTTCTCTCAGCAGTTTTCTACACCACATGTAGGTTGGGGGCCTCCTGATGACTGACCCCCTCCCAGCTCCAGCAGTCTGACCTTGGGCCTTTTGCTGCATTCAGTCCAGAGAGGCAGCCCACCAGTCCTCCTCCTTTGAGAAGTGGGCTGAGGGTCTGGGGACAAGAATCAGGACACCTGGCTGCCACTGACTCACCAGTGACTTGGACGTGACCCCTGCCCTGCTGGGGCCTTCGAGTTTCTCCATCTGTAACGTGCGAAAATGGAACTAGATCTGTAAAGTCCTCACAGCTGACTAGCTGGTTCCTCGAGAGGTTTATGACAGGCAGATCTGGTTCCTCTGATCCTCCATTGTTTAAGCTACCCGGAAAGTTAAAACAGTTAGCTTAATGGCCCCCAAACCACCTCCAGAGACCTGACTCTCCCTCTTGAGTTGGCCTGGCACTGAGATCATGTTATATTGATTGAATAAAGTCAGACTGTTGGGGTGAGGTTTGCATGTTAATTGGAAACGGTAACACCTGCCAAGTTCAGAGCGCCACAGCTTCTTCCCTGGAAACTCTCCTTTTTCTACTTCTCCACTGGAAAAAGAAAAAATTGGGTGACTGGAAAATACGTGTTATACCATTTCTTCCCTCAAGTGTCTGCAGGCTTCCAGTGCTACAGTGACTTCGTCCTGGCTGCAGAGTTGGATCCTAGAGCCATGTGTGACGGAGGTGAATTATCAGTAGAAGGTCACTGCCTGAGTGCTGGGGAGAACTGGCAGCGAGCTTGAGCTTTCATTGCTCCTGCCCCCAGGAGCAGGATCAGCTTCTCCATCCTCGGCCCCTGGTGTCACGGCTTGTCCATACCTAAGGAGAATCTTTCAGGGCTAAGCTCAAAGCCATCACCTCCTGAAACATGCTCGGCAGCTCCTGGCAATGGTTTCTGTCTTTGGCATCCCCTGTGCTCTCCTACTAGCACTGACACCCTTCTCACTCAGCGCGCACAGCTCACTGTATGGCTGCCAGCCTCTTGTCATTGATGGTCAGCTCCCTGAGGCTGGGGTCCTAGGCTGACTCCTAGTGCACTGAAGTGTTGTCTTGGCCTGTTGTTCTGCCTGCCAAACAGCTTCCCGGCAGCTTGTGACCACTGATCGTGCCAGAGTAACCTCACCCCCAGCACACACCATCAGGGTTCCTAATGAATGTAGACCCCAGGCCTTAATGACTCCCAGGCTACTGCTGGGCTCTGCGCCAGCATTCAGGCTAGGAGACAGGATTCTAAGAGCAAACCTAGAGAGGCTGGATTGTAAGACAAGGATCTTACTCTTGGGTGCACAGTGGAATCCCCTGGGTCCCACCCCAAGGTTCTGTTCTGGGGTGTGGCCTGGGCATCAGCAGTTTTAAAATTCCCCAGATGATTCTAATTCGCCAACTTTGTGGAGCGTCCTCAGCCCACATTGCAGGGTTGAATGTCTGAGTCATTTCAGTTGTGCATTATCAGGTTGATGTGAGCTCTCTGCTTTCAGCACTTATATATGCCGTGTTCAGATCTTAAAACTGTTAAAGGTAAGTGCTGTGAAATCTTCATTTTACAGATGAAACTGGAAGCTCCATTCAAGCAATTTAAGAATGCACAGCTATTATGTATCAGAGCTAGAATCTGGGTACTGACCAAAACCTGTGTCTTGTCTCACTATACTGCATGGCCTCTGCCTGGGCAAAATGATTCCAGTAAGTAAAATGGATTATGTATGTCTGATCAACTTAGCCTGAAGTAGAGAAATTAGAATTACGTGCAAATGAGCACTTTAAATATTTTCTTAAATTTAAATTTGTGCTTCATAAGCATACTTTATGGAAGGCTAGCCTAATGTAAGAATAAGCACTTCTAAAAATCAGCTTCAGGGAATAGAGAACTAGTTAATTTAAAACTCTCATAAATGTGTATGATATGGAATGATTTGAGGGTAAGGTAGAATCATGGAACTTTAGAACAGGAGAGCTTGCAGCCTGCTTGTCCAGCCCTCACTTCACAGATGGGAGACAAACCTGCAGTGGAAATTAACCTGCTGCAACCCATCTGACTGGCCAGACTGCCTGATTGCAGACCAGGTGCTGCGTCTCCTGAATTAGGCTACCTCGGGTCAATCTTGTTGCCAGGAGTGATGGCTGGTTGAGTCAGCCTTTGAGCTACAGAGGCCTTTAGGTTTGAAAGAGATACCCATTTTCCAAGGGAGACGCGTACAAGGAGCACAGTGATTTGCTCAACATCTAGCTGAACTGAAACCCAGGTGTCTTGATGACTTAGCCAGCGTTTCTTGCAGTAGCCAGGGGCAGTATAGTTTGGTGGAAGGATTAGGACCTTGAATAGAGAATCAGTTCTCCACTTAGCAGGTATGTGATCACAGACAAATAACTCGTCTTTTGTGCATCTCAGATTCTTCATCTGTGAGATGCTTTCATGGCACCCACACCTCCTTGGGTTGTCTGAGGGTTGGCTGAGCTGACTTATATGAAAAGCTTAACCCCTAGTGTGCTCTCTGGAACCACAATGACTTGCATGGGATGACTTAGGAAATAATCCACTGGGAGCTCAGGTTCTGCTGTTAACATTGAGACCTGGGTTTTGTTTTTTTGTTATGTTGCTTCACAACTTTCCTGGGGAGTGGCACAAACAGGAATTAAGTAACATCTGCAGAATGGTTCCGTCTCTTTAGAGGAAAGACAAATATTCAAACCGTGTACATTCCTCTATCCTTTCTGAACTTGCCAACATTACTTCTTGCCATAAATTGATGAAATGGGGTTGCTGGCAAAATAACAGGTACAGGCTGTATTATCGTTGCTCATTCCTTGGGGAGATGGAGAAGCAACTGGCTGGGAAATATTTAACAGAATTAATACTTGGGGACAAAGGCTGGTGCATAACAAAACCATTGTGTAAATCAAGCTTAGAATGTAAATCAAGAGCTCCATTAATATTCAGTGTTTTAATGGAAGAAACACCTGCTGGGCCATCAATAAAGGAGCTTTGTGGAAATCTTGAAATTGTCATTTCCTTAACTACTTGAGCGCCAGGCCTCTTTACACCCCTGTGCATTTCTACTCCTAGAGGCCAGGACGCTTTTTAGAATTTGTCTGCATCTAAGGGCACACATTCTTTCTGGAGTTATTTATCCACTGATCTCCAGTAGCATATTGGGCACCTACTGACCTGGGGAGTTCCTCTTTCAGTATCCTATTATTTTGCCTTTTCATACTGTTAATGGGGTTCTCAAGGCAAGAATGCTGAAGTGGTTTGCCATTCTAACAAATTTGGAAAACTCAGCAGTGGCCACAGGACTGGAAAAGGTCAGTTTTCATTCCAGTCCCAAAGAAAGGCAATGCTCAAACTACCGCAAATTGCACTCATCTCACACGCTAGTAAAGTCATGCTCAAAATTCTCCAAGCCAGGCTTCAGCAATATGTGAACTGTGAACTTCCAGATGTTCAAGCTGGTTTTAGAAAAGGCAGAGGAACCGGAGATCAAATTGCCAACATCCGCTGGATCATGAAACAAACAAGAGAGTTCCAGAAAAACATCTATTTCTGCTTTATTGACTATGCCAAAGCCTTTGACTGTGTGGATCACAATAAACTGTGGAAAATTCTGAAAGAGATGAGAATACCAGACCACCTGACCTGCCTCTTGAGAAACCTAGATGCAGGTCAGGAAGCAACAGTTAGAACTGGACATGGAACAACAGACTGGTTCCAAATAGGAAAAGGAGTATGTCAAGGCTGTATATTGTCACCCTGCTTATTTAACTTATATGCCGAGTACATCATGAGAAATGCTGGACTGGAAGAAGCACCAGCTGGAATCAAGACTGCCATGAGAAATATCAGTAACCTCAGATATGCACATGATACCACCCTTATGGCAGAAAGTGAAGAGGAACTAAAAAGCCTCTTGATGAAAGTGAAAGAGGAGTGGAAAAGTTGGCTTAAAGCTCAACCAGTATCAACTTTCTTTACTGGTATCTGGATGAGTGTTCTCATAATCAGCTCCTTTACCATCTCTATGGAAAGCGTTAGTTTTCTGGCTGTTAGTATATCAAGACGGGATTTTTCCTCATACAGAGCACTGAATAGTCAAAGATGTTAAACTGAGCTTATAAGTTAATGGATTTTATGTAAGTTATACAGTCTTAACTGGGTACTTGTAAATAGCACTAAGTGGGCCTTCTACCTTATAATACTCCAAAAGTTAAGGCAGCAGAGGGATTAGAAAGAATTTTTTTTTTTTTATAATCAGTTAATTCACTTTGTAAAATGACTGTAAAGGATAATGTGTACAGATTTTCTGTTCGCATATTCAGTTGTAAACTTCCTAAGACTGTTATGTTTCTATTGCTTTTGTATGGAATGACATTGCAAAAATAAAAACCTTCAACTGGGAAAAAAAAAAGCTCAACATTGAGAAAACGAAGATCATGGCATCTGGTCCGTCCCATCACTTCATGGCAAATAGATGGGGAGACAGTGGAAACAGTGTCAGACTTTACTTATCTGGGCTCCAAAATCACTGCAGATGGTGATTGCAGCCATGAAATTAAAAGACGCTTACTCCTTGGAAGGAAAGTTAAGACCAACCTAGATAGCATATTCAAAAGCAGAGACATTACTTTGCCAACAAAGGTCCATCTAGTCAAAGCTATGGTTTTTCCAGTAGTCGTATGGATGTGAGAGTTGGCCTGTGAAGAAAGCTGAGTGCCGAAGAATTGATGCTTTTGAACTGTGGTGTTGGAGAAGACTCTTGAGAGTCCCTTGGACTGCAAGGAGATCCAACCAGTCCATTCTAAAAGAGATCAGTCCTGGGTGTTCTTTGGAAGGAATAATGCTAAAGCTCGGAGAAGGCAATGGCACCCCACTCCAGTACTCTCACCTGGAAAATCCCATGGATGGGAGGAGCCTGGTGGTCTGCAGTACATGGGGTCGCTAAGAGTTGGACACAATTGAGCGACTTCACTTTACTTTTCCTTTCATGCATTGGAGAAGGAAATGGCAACCCACTCTAGTGTTCTTGCCTAGAGAATCCCAGGGACAGCGGAGCCTGGTGGGCTGCCATCTATGGGGTCGCACAAGAGTCGGACACGACTGACGCGACTTAGTAGTAATATGCTAAAGCTGAAACTCCAGTACTTTGGCCACCTCATGCAGAGTTGACTCACTGGAAAAGACTCTGATGCTGGGAGGGATTGGGGGCAGGAGAAGGGGACGACAGAGGATGAGATGGCTGGATGGCAACACCGACTCGATGGACGTGAGTCTGAGTGAACTCCAGGAGTTGGTGATGGACAGGGAGGCCTGGGGTGCTACAATTCATGGGGTCGCAAAGAGTCGGACACGACTGAGTGACTGAACTGAAGGGCACACATGACTTTTAGAATTAGGAAAAGAATTTTTTTTAAAGTTTTCTATAATGTGGAAATTGGGAACAGTATTTTTATGATGTTTTTGCAGACTTTTGGGAAAAGACTGATTTCACTTAATTTAAAATAATAACTTAGATCATAGTGACCCAGACAGAGAGACTCTACTGTCAGACTGCCTGGGCCATTTAGCAGCTATGGGACCTTGTGCAGGACACTTCTTGTACCCGTTTCCTCACTGGGAGAACAGGGACAGCAGGGCCTGCTCACAGCAGGCGCTTGGGAAGTGTAGCTGCCCTTCTGGAAGGTTGAGCGGGCAGTGCACGTGGCCAGCACAATGGGGTGGTCACTTTCAGGCTCCCACATTCAGGCACCAGCTCCATGCAGGGGTGGTGTCCACTCATATTAAGCCAGCAGCTCTCAAGGTGCTAATGAGCTTGTGATTAAAACCTTGTAGGGCTGGGAGAGTGGGGTGGAGGCACTTACTGGTTAATGGTTAAGCCTGTGGGCTGACGGGAGTGCCACAGGCAGGATGTTGATGCTGTTAAGGGTTTCAGCAGACTGAATTCTACCCAGGCAGACATGTCAGGGACATTGCAGGTGAAACTGCCAAACTGTTACCATAACCTTGGAGTGAGCAGGCAAGGGCCTCTGGTTTGTTGCCAACTCCTGGAAGCAGGGGCCCGGTCTTGCTACTGTTAGTATCTCCTGAGGGACTGAGGGGAGTCCTGAATTCAAGTTGTGACTCGCTCTTCACTAGCTAGCTGGCTCTGTAAGCTACTTATCCTCTCTATGCCACTTTTCTTCTCAGTAAAATGGTGCCTTGCCTCCCAAAGACTGGCAAGGTTGAGCCCATCCACATGAAGCACCTGGAATGCCCTCTGGCACACCTAAGTGCCCAGTACATGGCAGTCGTTACTACCAAGCCTGGTAGCATGTGTGCTACCCCTGGCATATGCCCTTTCAAGGCTCCTGCCTTAGCTTGAAGTCCCTCCCACCTCACCAATCCCTTCAATTGAACGGCCCACATTCCCTGTGTGGTGGCCTCCCTCCACCTCCCACCCAAAATCTGTTCAGAATTCATCACTCCTTCCTGTGTCATCAATCAGTAACTATTTGGTATACACCTGCTGTGCGCTGAGGAGCTGCTGTGCTAGGTCCTGGCAGGGCACAGTGCACAGTTCAGCATACCTGACTCAAGTTTCCAGAGAAGTGCACAGTGCAGTCAGCATAGAGAAGGTAGAGGACTCATGGGATGTGTGCTAAGAAGCCAGCCAGTAGGGTTTCCTGGAGGAGGCAGCTGGACCTGACGGAAGGTCCTGATAGGTATTAAATAAAGGGAGGAACAGTGGGAATGGAGGGAGGAGAAGTGAGAGTCTCCAGAGGGAACAGTGTACAAAAGCCGTAAGCTAAAACCCTAAGACTGGAGAATAAAATGTGTCATAAACTCTTGGTGTGAGGCAGGCTGTGTTCCATGTTCTACATGCAGATTCATTCACTGAATTCTCACAGTGCCTGCATGAGGAAGGTGCTGTTATCCTCAAGTTGCAGACAGGACTGGTACCTGAGGCTACTCACCTAGTGGGTCATGGGGCTGGAAGTAGAAAGCAGACAGCTGGGCTCCAGAGCTGATACTCTCACTTCTGCACCATCCTACCACAGCTGAACTGAGGCCAGGATGGCTAGGCTGAGGCTGGAGATGGAGGGAGCCACAGAAGTGGTAAAGGGCCAGACACTGAAGGGCCTTCAGTGTCACACCAAGAGTGCAGCGGGGACATAGACAGACTGGCTGCATTTCCCTTTATTGGAGAGTTCTCAACCCAGGGTAAGGTTTATGACACCCACTCAACAGCATGACCCTGAAGGCAGAAGCTACCTGATGCCTTGCCCTTGGTTCAGTTCAGTTGCTCAGTTGTGTCCAACTCTTTGTGACCCCATGGACTGCAGCACGCCAGGCCTCCCTATCACCAACTCCTGGAGTTTACTCAAAGCTCGTGTCCATTGAGTCGGTGATGCCATCTAACCATCTCATCCTGTTGTCCCCTTCTTCTCCCACCTTCAGTCTTTCCCAGCATCAGGGTCTGTCAGTTCTTCACATCAGGTGGCCAAAGTATTGGAGTTTCAGCCTCAGCATCAGTCCTTCCAGTGAATATTCAGGACTGATTTCCTTTAGGATGGACTGCTTGGATCTCCTTGCAGTCCAAGGGACTCTCAAAAGTCTTCTCCAGCACCCCAGTTCAAAAGCATCAATTCTTCAGCACTCAGCTTTCTGTATAGTCCAACTCTCACATCCATACATGACTACTGCAAAAACCACAGCCTTGACTAGATGGACCTTTGTTGGCAAAGTAATGACTCTGCTTTTTAATATGCTGTCTAGATTGGTTGCCCTTGGTTGGTGCCCATTAAATGTTGGTAAAGCCAACAGAAGAAAAGAAACCTGAAAGAGGAGGCTGGTGGGCTCTGGAGTGAGACGCTTGGGTTCAGATCCCAGGTCTGATACTCATTGTTGAGACTGTGTGCCTCCACCTTATTTATAAAATTGTGATCCTAGAACTGAGAATGTGGCTTAGGACAAGGGTTTGCATACTGCTTGCTGTCCATGTTGACAGCCGTTTATCATCTCTCTGCTTGCCCTTGTACACCTCCAGAAGTGTTTCATCAGGGTGTGGCTTAAGGGGTTCTTTTGTCCCCCACCAAGTTCTCCAGCTGACACCCTAAATCCACAGAGGTATCTAGACAGGTTGGGGAGGCCCACCTCCATCCCTGACCCTTTGCCCTGAGAAGGGCTGCACTCTAGTCTTGTGGGCAGAAGGGTCCCTGGGATGGTGGGAAAGGCCCCGCCTCAAGTTGGGGATGCCAAAGATGCTGGCTCCTCACCCCTCAGCCTTGCCCTTGTCCTTCCTCTGAGCCTGTTTCCTCATCTGTAAGATGAGGTGGAGGAGGGTTAAGTCCTTGTGGGGAGCTCTGATTTGGCTCTGCTAGAATCCGAGGCATGGGCAAGTGGCCACAGAGGCACCAGGTGAGGGCAAGGCCCACAGGCCCCACTATACCCATCCACTTCACAAGAGGGCCACCTGTCCTGAACCCTGCAGGTCCCACCCCTATGGAAGGGGAGTGCTCAGGACCCTTGCCCCACACTCCTGTGCTCACCCTGGCTGCCCATCACCATAGCCACTGCAGTGGGGCAAAGCTGGGACAGGCCTTGTTGTCTGGAAGGGCACAGAATCCAGCTGGGAAATGAGAGAGGATGGCCTGTGTGGCCTAAGCCAGGCTCATGATGGACGCTGGACTTTGGCTCTATAGCCACAAGCAGGGACCTGCACCTGGAAGGAAAGCTGCCTGGTTCTTTGTAAACATTCCACAGCAAACTGCCATTCATAGATGACAGCACGCACAGCAGAAAACCCTAAGTTAGTTGATCTTAAGTAGAGCAGCTGGTTTCAGTTTAATGATGTATTAGGTAGCTTTGCTATAGTAACAAACAACTCCCAAATCTCAGTGCTTATTATTACTACAACAACAAATATTTATTTCTCATTCATGTCACAGTCAATGGCTGCAGGCCAGCTGCTTCAGCTCTGCTCCACGTGTTTTAGCATCCAGCTGAAGGAACAGCCCCACCCTGGGAAATACATTCCCAGGCAGAGGGAAGAGCATGATCCACCGCACCATACCCTGCAAGCTCTGCCTGAACAAGTCCACTCACATCCCTTTGCATCAGGAGAAGGGACGCACCCTCCTCACTGGGGGAAAGGGTGGGCAATGCAAGGACAGGACATATAAAATCCTCTAGGAAGGAGGAAGCAAATAGCTGTAGACAAAAATACAACAGATGACAGTGACTCAACGTGCAAAAAGATTTTCCAGATTAAGAGGCATAAAATTCTAAATATGAAAACTGATATACTGTCTAAGTATGTCACAGGTCTCCATACTGCAAAGGTCAGGAAACATGGCAAACTTTTTAGGGGTTCTAGAGGAGCCTCAATTTGCAACTCTTCATAAAAGATGGAGAATTAGGACCTGGCTTCCCTGGCCCCATCTCACCCCAAGGCATCTACAGGATCCCAACAGAGCAGGCCTCTGTGTTCATGAAGGACTTCTCGGGATTAACACCTTACAGTCACATGTGTGGCTGTGTATGTGTGCAGTGTGAGGCACACAGCTGCAGAACCATGTCCTTGGATCATGAGTCTTCAGGTCAGAGCTGGAGGGTGGTGTTAACACAACTCACAGTGAGTCCAAGCAGGTCATAAGCAAGGCACAGAGCTCAGCAGCAAGAGAGCAAAGTGAAGGCCTGCTAGAGCTCGGCGGTCTGACCCGAGAGGCTGAAGTTCAAGAAGGCAGCAGCTCCTCCCCAACCATGATGCAGGGAAGGCCTGCCCCTGGGGTGACAGGAATAAAGTGCTGGGTTCGAAGAGTAGATCTTGCTGATTCAAGTATGCTTAACTCCAGGCTGAGGTGGGGGAGGGAGGAGGCCCAGGGAGCCTGGCTCCCACAGCATGGCCCAGTCACTTTACCTGGTGCACCTTTTTACCCCGGAGATAATTCCTACAAAAACCAGAGGATCCTACACAGACCAAAAATGTTGGTGTCAGGGCTTTTACAAAGTACCTGCAGTGAACACAAGAGAAGAGAGGGATAATTGAATTGCAATCTTAATCACCCATGGACCTTCCCAACAACAGTCAAGCTGAACCTTTAGATGTGAGTCAACATTAAAACACAAGTTTAGCACATTTATTTGCTTGGTTGTTTATAAGTCTGCAAATGAGCATGACCCCCTCCCCCTTAGAACCTAGCCAGAACCTCTGGGCCAGTCCTCTGGGTCCTCTAGCATCATGTATGTTTATGGCTAAACATAAAATAAGACATGCTTTCATTCCTTCATTCAACAGTATGTGCCCAGGGTAAGCCAGGCCTTGTGCTGAAAAAAACAGATTAAACAACAAACAAAAGCCACCATCACTGTCTAGAGAAAGGGAGATAAATAATGACAGTGAGGCACAACTGTAGAAGCATTTTTGAGGTACAGTGTTAACCCAAAGAGACATAATTCCTCTACGGGAAAGGGAAATCAGGAAAGGTTTCTGGGAGCTGTCACGTCTCAGCTTGCATTAACTGGAAAAGGGGTCCTGATGGGCACGCGGGAGAAAAAGCCAGGAGGTGCGGGTCACTAGAGCTTTTGCTGTTGCTGGGCATAAAGCAAATGGAGCAGGCATGCTGGACAGCAGGCAAGGCCGTGGACTCAGGTCCAGGGGTTTCTGCACCACCCTGTGGGCTCGGATCTGGGCAGAGGAGCCTGTATCATGGCCCAGCACCCAGTTCAGAGTTTGATGTTGCTGGTCTGAAGTTCCTCTGTGCTGGGCTGTCTCTTGCCTATGCTAATCACTTAAAAAATAATGACTTCCAATGTATTTATACTTTCTCAGAAGCATGAAATTGGTTTTCCTCCATCAATCAGTCTGCTTTATATTTAAGATTTCTCTGCATTTTCTGGGAGATAAGGTAGAGCAGACCTCAGGCCTTTAAAGAATTCTGGATAATTTACTAACAATTGAGAAAATGAAGAGCTAAAAATCTGTCTATAAACTAGAAGGGTAATTTAGGGCTAGGAAAAGACAATGCTGCCAAGAGAAGTCATCACTCATATCTGAAGAAATCCTCACCTCCTGCCTGCCAGGCCAAAGCAGGAGCATCAAGACCAGCTAGACACTCACTGAGTCAGTCAACACATCACCAATTCCCATCCCAATCTACCTCCTAAACTTCAATCCACCCCTACTTCACGTCTCACCACTGAACAGTACACTTAAGATCTGTACACTACTTGGTAAATTTTACCTAAACGCCCTCTAGGGCTCCACACACCATCGTCAGGATTCATGCTCCCTAGAGCATTCGAGGCTGCCATACACGGTCCTAACATGGTCCTCCAGCCTCATTTCCAACCCAACCACCCTTTTCAAACCCAACCACCCTTAGCGTACTGGACTCTGCCTAAATCCAAGACATTTGCTTTGCTCAAAGCTCAGGGAAAATTGGCCCAAGGGTCAACTATAAAGCTACTGAGGCCATAACCTTATAGTCCAGGAACCCCAAAAGCTAAGAGACAACTGCCAAATCCAACTGGCTCCCACTGCAATTAACCAAGGTGCCCTCTCACAGTAGACCGCCCCTCTCAGTGCATCAGAGCACTGACTCCTACTCTCTCTCCTACCTGAGAAATATGTAGTCAAGAGTTATTATCCTCATTTTAGAGATGAGCCAACAGACCCAGGGAGGCAGCATGGGCTTAGAGGCACACAGCCACTAAATGATGGTGTCTGACTTCACGAGCCAATGCTCTTTCCATACGACAACATCAAGGGACACAGGCGCAATTAGGAACAGGAGGGCCATCCCAGCTGTCTTTGGTACAAAAGCCAGGCAGCGCTTTCTTTTTCAACCAGCCCCATACACTTCCCCGAGGATGTCACGGCTGCGGTGCAATGGGCTGAGTCAGCACACTGCAGCCTGTTTGGCCAAAAGCCTGAGCCAGTCTCCGTGGGCTGCTGTCTCACAATGTTGCATCCAGGGCAGAAGGGAGGGGAGTACAAGGCTAGTGCTCAGCAGTGAAACGGGAACCTGGCCATGTCCCTGGGACGGTGCCTGAGCACCCTTCCTGGTCTACCCAGCCCCATGAAGGTGACTCACCTTTGGTGCTGCAGCACCTGCAGCAGGGTGCTACTAGGAGGCACGCAGTACAGCTCCTCCCTGTCCTCATCCTCAAAGTAGACCTGCAGGATGAACAGAGGGGCACAAGTCAGACACCAGTAAAGGGCTTCAGCGACACTAGGCATGCTGAGGCCAAATCGGGTTAATGTGTAAGAGACAGCAACTGCTGAGACTCAAATCCAGGCCCATGAGCCTTCCTTCCCTAACAATTCAGTCGTAGAGCCATTAGGTATGGGGAAAGGAGGCAGCAGTGGCCCAGAGCAGAGAAAGAGAGATGTCCACACAGGAGGCAGCCCTGGGCAGGTGTCAGAGCCCGGCCAGTGGAGATGTGCATTCTCACTGGGGACTGGCCAGCCAAGCAGGGTGAGAAGGGCAGCCACTCATGGCAGGAGGCGGCCTGCTGAGGGGAGTGGACCTACGCTGGATAAGAAAGACATTCCTGCAGGACGGTTGAGCAGTGCAGGGCGACAGCGTATGTAGGATGAGGAGGGCACCATGCTGGGGCAACAGGCTGATGCGGGAGTCAGTCCACGTGAGCGAGGGAAGGCTCCCCATGAGAGGGGATGCTGGTGGTGAGGGGAGGGGAATTAAATGCGGGGCAACCGATCAAACAAATATATTAATAATAGAAGCCACTGAAAAAATAGAGAAAGAGTTGGTATTGGATTAGAATTGGAGATACCAGTGACAGCTCATGTTTTTATACACACACACACGCACGCCAATGGAGCAGTGAGCATCCTCCTCCCCTCACCCCTGTACTTAGGAGTATAACTACTAGACAGATCTTGACTTCTAAATACTATTTCCTGCTAAAAAGAACCAAAGCTCCTTGGGGAAAATGGCTGATTCTAGAGCTAAGGCAAAAAAAGCACAATTTGAGCCTCAAACACATTGTAACACAAAGCAAGGAAGTGCTTTAAAAATGGAGACAAGTACGAAGGACACAGAAGCAAATTTGAAGGAATTCCCACTGACCAAATCCTAGACACCTTGAGCATAATGTAACCATGAAAGTGAAGTCACTCAGTCGTGTCCCACTCTTTGTGACCCCATGGACTGTAGCCCACCAGGCTCCTCCGTCCATGGGATTCTCCAGGCAAGAATATTGGAGTGGGTTGCCATTTCCTTCTCCAGGAGTAATAGATTATAACTCAATTAACAAACCATAAATCCACTGACATAAACAACGGTTTGATGAACAAGAAAATATGTGTATCATCCCCAAGTACCTCCCTATAAAATACTAACTACAAAGGGGAGAAGAGTAACTTTATGCAGTACAGAAGCTTGTATACCCCTACCTCAATCAAGTGATGAACGTGAACATCATCAGTAATGGGACATTTGAAATTATGACATCTGACAGGATGCAACAAGAATATAGCACTGCTCTGTGATATTCCAGTCAGATACACATAATCTAGGTCAAAAGACACACACGACAAACCCACACTTTCCACAAAATAACTGGTCTGTAACCTGCAAAAGTGGTAAGATCAAGAAAGTTGACTAAAGACTGTGAAAATCTTCTGTAGCCCAAAGGAGACTGAAGGGACATGAGCACTAGATACAATACTATGTGGGATTCCTTCTGCTATAAAGAACATTACTGGTGACTGGCGGAGGGGATCAAGATGGTGGGAACAAGAAGATGTAGGGCTCACTCCCACACACACAAACATCAAAAATACATCTACATGTAGAACAATTCCCACAGAAACTAACTAGAAACAGGCAGAAGATCTCCTATACAACCAAACCTGCCAGAAAGATCTCCACATCATCAGGTAGGACAGGGAAAGAAATAAAAGCATCAGGCTAGGACTGGTACCACTGGAGGGGATCTGTAGTGAAGAGAAGTCCACATGGATGGACCCTCACCCTGAGGAGCCTGCGTGCCAGCTGGGAAATCCACTGACACAAGAGAGAAGCCCAGACTGTACAAGTAAGCACATGTGCTGGCCTGCTGACAATCAGGACCGAGAGCGAGCTGCACTGGAGGCTGCCACCTCGACAGGCACGTCCCAAGCCAAAGGACCAACACCCTAGCCCCACTCACCCCACACCACAGCCTGGTGTGAGACTCGGGCAAAGGTTCAGTCTAGCTGTGCAGACAGACTAGGGCGATGTGGTCTGAGCAGAACCACGGAGACCACTGTCAGTGTACACACCAGGGTGGTGGGTCAGACCGGGCAGACATGTCAGCATATGCATCAGGCATCACAAGCGCATACAGCAGCTAAGCACTGGATCTCAGGCAGACAGGCCTGAGAGAGGACTTGATCTAGCTACACAGAGATAGACTGGAGGGCCTGGGATGTGATTTGGGGGAGATACAGAATCCACTGTCAGTACCCAAGCAGCAGGGGCACATCTAGCTACAGCAGACACTGTCAGCACACGCACTGGGCAGTCCTGCAAGAACACAGTGGCTAGGCGGTCAGGACCTGCCTGGGTATGGCTGCAGGGATGGCTTCCCAATGGAAGCAGCCTAGTTCTGCCCACTCCACACGGCAACTACTGTCAGATCTAGAGTGGACAGGTCCTGGGAGAGGTCTACCACAGAGGCTGCCCAGGTCCCAGGTGGCACCACAGCCTCCTCAATTCCTGCAGCCACAACACCCTGACCCCCAACTCCAGCCTACTTCACACCACAGCCTTGCACTAGACAATCACAGCAGAGAAAAGGAGGCGACCCTGGGCTGCTTCTGAGGGGAACCATGGCGGTGCTCAAGTTCACCGAGACTGCATGGACTTCACTTGCTTCAGCAACCACTTTCTTTGGGGCAGGGCACACACTCAAGGGCAACGAAGCCTGATCCATCCTGACTCTCGTGGCTTCTACCCCAACAACAGGGGAGCAGACCCTGCCTGGTAAGCCATGGAGCAGAGAGGAGGCCCCACCTCTCATCCAAGGCAGGCTCTAGACACACCACACCACCAACCATACCCCCACCAAGGGGGACAGCACACTCAAGAAAGATGTGGCTGGCATCCACACCCAAAACAGCCCTCACACAAGTATTGGACACACTCTGAGCAGGAATGCTTTTTTAAGACCACAGTAGCTAACTTTTTTAAGACCACAATAGGTAACTTTTTTCATAAATTCACAGAGATAGTGAAAGTGAAGTAAAATGAAAAAGCAGCGGAACTTCTCCCAGTTAGAAGAACAGAATTCCCCTGAAAGAACAAGTAATGAGACAGACCTCTCCAGTCTATTAGACCTCAAGTTCAAAAAGGAGGTAATAAAAATGCTAAAGGAATTAAAAAAGATTATCAGTAAAAATGCTGATCACTCTAAAAAGGACTAGAAACTATAAACATGAATCAACTGAAATTAGATAATTCAATTGCTGAGATAAAAACCAACTCTGTAAGTAATGAATAGCAGACTAAATGTCACAGAAGAACAAATGAGTGATCTGGAAAATAGAATAATGAAAACCACCCTATCAGAACAGCAGACAGAAAGACAAATGGAAAAAAAAAAAAGAAGAAGAAAACAACATATGAGATCTACAGATGAATATAAAGCATGCCAACCTACACACCTACACATAATAGGAGTTCCAGAAAGCAAAGAGAGAGAAAAGGAGACCAAAAACGTGTTTGTAGAAATTATGGCAGAAGACTTCCCAAACCTAACAAAAAAAAATAGATATCCAGGTACAGGAAACAAAGACAGTTCCAAACAAGATGAACCCGAATAGATCCAGAACAAGACACAGCATAATTAAAATAGCAGAAGTTAAAGAGAAGATTCCAAAGTCAGCAAGAGAAAGACAAAGAGTCAGTTAAAGAGGAACCCCCATAAGGCTATTAGCTGATTTGTTCACAGAAACACTGTAGTCCAGAGAGAGTGGCATGATATAGTCAAAGTCCTGAAGAGGAAAAATCCACAACCCTATCTGGCAAAACTACCATTTACAATAGAAAGAAGGATAAATAATTTCTCAGACAGGCAAAACTAAAAGAATTCAGCAATACTAAGGGTCTTTAGTACTGAAAGGTCTTCTCTAAGTAGAAAAGCAGCAGAATCTATTGGAAAGGAAGATCACAATGGGAAAGGCAAATATATAAAAGGATAAAAGATCATTTAAATAAGCCAGTACACAGATTACAAAACCAAAAAATTCTGTAAAAGCAATTAAAACTATAATTAATAGCAAAAGGATAAACAAGAAGATGTAAAATAAATAGGCCATAAAAATCATAAAATGTGGGGGAAGGGAGTATAAAGAAGAAAAAAAATCAAGTTGTATTCACTCCAGTCACAAGGACAGTTCAATATACACCCGTCAATCAGTGTGATATATCACATTAACGAATGGAAAGACAAAACCTATGTGATCATCTCAACAGATACCAAAAAAGCATATGACAAAATTCAACCTCCACTCATGATAAAAACTCTCAAAAATGGGCAGAAGACCCAAACTGACATTTCTCCAAAGAAAACATACAGGCAGCCAACAGAGACCTGAAACGATGCTCAACATTGCTAATTACTGAAGAAATGCAAATTAAAAACCAAAGTGAGGCAACACCACACACCAGTCAGAATGGCCATCATTAAAAAGTCTACAAATAGATGCTGGAGAGGATGAAGAGAAAAAGGAACCCTCCTACACTGTTGGTGGGAATGTAAACTGGTGCACCCACCATGGAAAGCAGAAGCTAACAGTTACAATATGATCCAGCAACCCCACTCCTGGGTATATATTCAGAGAAAACTCTAACTTGAAAAGACACATGTATCCCAATGTTCAAGGCAGCACAATTTAGAATAGCCAAGAATGGAAACAACCCAAGTGTCCATCAACAGATGACTGGCTTAAGAGGATGTGGTATATATACACAATGAAATATTACTCAGCCATAAAAATATGGCCTTTTGCAGCAACATGGATGGACCTAGAAAATATTATACTTAGTGAAGTCAGTCACACAAAGGAAAATATTATACGGTATCATTACGTGTGGAATCTAAAAAATAATACAAGGACTTCCCCAGTGGTACAGTGGAAGACTCTGTGCTTCTACTGCAGGGGGTATAGGTTCACTCCCTGGTCAGGGACCTGAGATACCACATACCATGTGGTGCGGCCAAAAAAACAAAAATAAAAAAATAAAAATAAAAATGAATCTACATGTAAAACAGAAAGAGACTCACAGACACAGAAAACAAACATCATTACCAAAGAAGAAAGAGGTGGAGGATAATTAGGAGTATGGGATTAACAGATACAAACTTCTATACATAAAATACATAAGCAACAAAGATTTACTATATAGTACAGGAAACTATTTTCAATAGCTCATAGTTAACATATAATGGAAAATAATCTGAAAAAATATAACTGAATCACTTTACTGTATACTTGAGAAACACAATATTGTAAATCAACTATACTTCAATTAAAAGAAACCTTTTTAATTAGTAGTATGTGCAAAAAAAAAAAAAAGTGTTTCTGGGGGCTGGGGGGAAAATCTGTGAAAACTAATGGAGTCTGAGGATTAGCTGGTACTAGTGTATCAAAGTTAATTTCCTGATTCTGATGATTTATTGGGATCATGAAAGAAAATATCCTTGTGTGTAGGAAACAAACACTTAAGTCTTCAGAGGTGATCAGTTGACATCTTACCCTCAAACAGAAGACAAATTTCTTTGTTCTGTAAGTTGTGATTTTTTTTTCAAAGTTGCAACAGTGGAATGTTATTCAGCCTTAAAAACAGTAAGATTCTGACCCATGCTACATGATGATAAATCTTAAAGACATTACACCAAGTTAATTAAGACAGATAAAAAAGGACAAATACTCTATGACTCCACCTACACGAGGCGCCTAGAGTCGATCCATTCAGGGACAGTGAGGAGGAAGAGTTCCTGTACATCAGTTCAGGATGATGAAGACGAGACAGACGGTGGTAATGATTGTACAACAATGTGGAGGCACTTAATGCTACTGAACTGTACATTTTGAAATGTTTAAAATGGTACATTTTATGTTTTTTATATTTTGCCACAATTTTTTTTTTAAAGGCAGTGAAACCTTGCTCCACCCCGATTCCCCCAACCCCAATTCTCATAGAGGGACAAAAGAAAACTTCCTTACCTCTAAATTATCAGGGCAGTATTTTTGCTCTAAATCCCAAGAGGGTGTTTCACCAAACATCACCATTAGATGATCAATAAACCTAAGGAGATATAACATGTACTTTCTGGTATCAGTAACTCATAATCTTGTTTTCCCACATCCCATCCCCTGGACACCAATTCATGGAGATATCAAGAGTATATAAATCATGAAATGCAGACCTAATCCATTTCGACAACAGTGCCCAAAATATGTGAATCATTTGTCCCATTATGACATAGTAATTCTCTTTAACTGACTCAGGATTAACAACATTCCTATACTGAGCCACAGTCTAACCATTAACTATGAATCACATGTTCAAATCACTAGTTATATGTTTTCTAATAAACATACCTTCAGTTTTATTCATGTACTACCTCCAATACTTTCATCTCTCACAAGAGACAACTCCCAGTGCTTGACAAACACTGTACTGTGGTGTTAGTATAACGGTGAGACCATGTCTCTCATTATTGCAAAGCTTCTTAGTGAAAGGAGAAATCAGCTATGGGTTAGAGATTATGCTAAACCAGACTGTGTAATAAAACTCTAATACTATTCTCTTCCCTCCTCACCCAAAATTCTACCTGTCCATCCTGCTGAAAAAACAGGGAAGCGCATGCAAGCACCACAGAAGGCTCCAGGGGAAGGAAGTTACCTGGAATCCTCGTGAAAAGCAGAGACCAAGTCCGACTGGGCATACTCTGGGTACAGAAAAAGCACAGGCCAGCTCAGTCTTCCCTGGTCATCCACACTCAGCCTGGCTCCACAGGGGTTCTCAGAGCTGAGCCCATACAGGACGAGCTCACTGAGACCTTCTGAGGCTGAGTCTTCATCCTCTCCAGCAGCTTCAGCAACTAGCTTGATGTTCCTAGCCTGGATTAAAGCAGTAACATACATGTCACGTGAGAAGGATGCAAACTCACTTCACTAGAACAGGGAAAACTGTAACACTACCAGCTCTGTGAAGGCCAGCTCTACACATGATTTGTCTTCATTATCCCTGATACCTGCTGAACTCACCTTTACCAGCCATCTACCACAAGCGAGACTCTTGTCACAGACATGAACTAGACATGGTAATAAGTCCAACATAAGGGAAGAAGTAAAGCTGTGGAACTGCAGACCATGAAGAATTAATTCAGCCTGGAGGCTGGAGGTGACTGGGGAATGCTAGGTCTTGAACAATGACTCTGAAAGGCAGAAGAATTGGGGCGCATGGGGAGTGGAAGGGCATTCTACCCCAGGGAATAGCCAAGGAACAGCTTGTGCTAAGGTATTAAAAACTACAGAGAGTGGCATGTACAAAAATGGAAATGTTTTCAACTTGGCTGGGACGTGGGATACTAAAAATTATATATACACTGACTTAATCTTGAGTCTGTCATAAAAATAAGGATAAATCAAAGGTCTGAATGGTAGAGTCACCTCTTACATATGCTGGGGGTAGTTTCCTAAGGTTAGCCCACAAGGGAAAAATGACATGCAATCAAAACTACCTTGATGGTATCTCCTATACCAGGGGTTTGCAAACCTTCCTTGAAAGGGTCAAATTAAGAAATATTTTAGGTTTTGTGGGCCAGATGGTCTCTGTGGATATTACTCAACTCTGCCACTGTAGTGTGAAAACAGTCATCAGTAAGACACAAATAGGCAGGGCCATGAGCCACTGGCTGCAGCTTGCTGACCCTAGCTTTAAACCACTAAAATACAATATATATATAGCTTTGGGTATATTACTCTCTAGAGTAGTTCTCAAATATAATGAAGTTTCAGATGCAGAGTTAAAGAAGAATACCAAAATAATGTCTACATGCCAATGTCTAGGCATTCCAATACTCTACATTTGAGAAAATGACCAAATCTCTCTGGAGTTATTCCCTTCTGTTTAATCGGTTAACAGGTTAACAGATTTTCTGCTGTACGGCAGAACTAGCGGAGTGCATCTTAGTACTGTGAAGTTCTCAAAGCGAACAAATAATTTTAAGGAGGTACATAATTTAACTCAACAAAGAATGAAATCAAGAACCAAATTCATAGCCAGTAGTACCTCCCCTGTGAAGCCAAGGCTCAATAGGCGACCTGTGAAAGCAAGATTTGGATCAGACTTTTCCTACATTTATTTAAAATGCAGGCAAGAGAGGGAAGGGGAGGTAGAATTTTGTGTTACTGTGATAGTTAGGAGAGCTACATCCTAAAATCACTTTCTCAGGATGTAGTATAATACAGGGACCAAGAGCAAGGACCTGGCTCTGACATACACTAGCTATCTGAGGTTTCTCTGAGACTATGTGGAATAAGAAAGAACAAGATCCACCTCAGAAGGCTACTGTGAAGATTAGATAATGATTAACCCATAGCAACTATTTAGTATATGTTAACCTGAAACCAACACATGCATACAATTGAGACAGCTGACTGAACTCAGGGGGTCTGACTTGTCACACTGCTTCACCAAAAGCAGAAAGAAAATGAACAACTCATTCAGGTAAAGCATCCCCAGAAAGGTTCCCGATCAACTTCATGATGAGTGAATTCTGCAAGACCACAGGGCGAAAGTTTGAGAACTCACCTTGATGGCCTGGAGTAAAGCCTCATTCTGATCCTGCTTCTTCTTTTCTTTCAGCTTTGCTTTCCTTATATCCCTCTGTTCAGTTCGCTGAAAATGAAACATTCAGATGCATCAGCTCTAGGGAACTTGCCTCCTCTCCTCTTCTGTTACTCCAGCCTGACCCTAAATAGCTATCTCTTGTCTCTATTCAACTCTGGCTCCTACATATCAAGGAACACCAGTGGCTGGATTCAGTTCAATAAACATTTAAGAAGCACATGTCTGGGTGCTAGGACCAGTGGCAGCAGTAATGTTAAAACCTACCCCAGGAACTCACAGTCTACCGAGGGGGACAGACATATGAAAAGGTCTAATGTTAGCCTGGGAGTACGAACTGAGTGCTCTGAAACACAGAGGAGGGAGTGATGACTGATTCTGCCCCATGGAGGTGGGTTTAGACAGAAACCAGATCAAACAGAAAGGGCATTCCGGAAAGAGAACCTGACATAAGGGCCAATGGGGCATTAAAACTTCTCTGTTATGGATGGAATACAGGAAAACACACTGGGAAAAACTCAGGCCAAGAACATATCAGAGACTCTGCCCTGGGCCAAAAACTTATCAGAGACTCTGCCTCTTGCACAATTACAGTTCATGAGAGAAAAATACCACCAGTCTACTTCATCTGGCAGAACTATAACTCAGATTTCCTTTTCCTACTAGTCTGCCCAAAACTAGCTGATCCTACTCCAACCCTCAGGACTGTGATTAATAGGGGCCAACTTTTTCTCTAAAGGGCCAGACAGTAAGTACTTTAGGCTTTGCAAACCATGCACATGTTCAAGCTAAAAGATCTCCAGTCTCATCTGTTTGTACGTCTATGTGTACATTATGCACATAAGATGTCTCTATGGAAAATATTATCAAAATTAAATGTATAAGAAAGCTCTATTTACAGACTTAAAAGTAAACACAAATTAACTTTTTCTAAATATAATGGAAACTGGCCAAAATGAATTTCAGATTCACATGATCTTGGAAATATTCAATATTAAATTATATCTGATAATAAAGCTAACTTAACCTTGTTGGCTTAACCAATGTAAACATGTCTTACTTATTGTACTTAGGTTAACAGAGTTCATGTTACTTCTGTTGCAGAGTCTGTTAGCAATTGTTGACTGAAAAAAAAAAAAGCATAACCTAAAAAGATGAGAATTTTGTTTTATTTGCAAGACTTGCCGAGGACTTAAACCTGGGAGGCAGCCTCTTGAACAGCTCTAGGAACTGCTCTGAAAAGGTGAGGGAAGACTTCCCTGGTGGGACAGTGGATGGGAACCCACCTGGCAATTCAGGGGACATGGTTCGATCCCTGGTCCCACGTGCCACAACTACTGAAGCCCCCGCAACTAGAGCACGTGGTTTTGTCCTAGAGCTGACTGTTTCTAGAAGAAAAATAAGGAACTAATATGGATACAGAAAGTTGTGAGATTTGAAAAAGGGAACCTTGAAAAAGAAGTTTTGTACACAGTCAGGCTGGAATTAAATTAGGTAAATTTACTTTACCAAATTAAAATTACTAACAGTAGTATGGGACAGGATTTAGTTCCTCTATTGAGAGAAGAAAGTTTTCTTGGAATATTGCTTTTGCTAATAGATTGTATGAGTGATGAGTTTCTTTGCCTTTGCATGCTAAGTCACTTTAGTTGTGTCCAACTCTGCGACCTTATGGACTGGAGCCCACAGGGCTCCTCTGTCCGTGGGATTCTCCAGGCAAGAATACTAGAGTGGGTTGCCATTTCCTCCTCCAGGGGATCTTCCTGAGACAGGGATCAAACCCAGGTCCCCAACCCAGGCCCCCTGCATCTCCTGCATTGGCAGGTGGATGCTTTACCACTGAGCGTCTTGGGAAGCAGGGGCGATAGCTCAGAACATTCATACAGGACCTTCTAGATTCCCAGGAATACACTGGAGCTTTTCAAAGGCTCCACAGAATCTCAATCCCCAGCTTGTCCTTTTAAGTTTTCTGGTAAGCCTATTGCTTGCCTCAACTGCTTTCCACTGCCTCAGGCAGAGGAAATCTTACATAATTGCCTCAAATTGTATTTGACAAATGCCTCCAATCCCAACACTCTGTGAAAAAGCTTTTCCTACTGGGATAGTTTCAAGATGCCTAAAATAAAAACAACTTGTGAGTGGGGTCTTCTAGATGGTCAAATAATGACACTCTTCTGGCAATGGGGCTTAATACTGTTCTGCCTCCTCTGGTGGCTACCAGGATGCTCATTTTCACCATAATTGTGGGCTGTTGGCTTTCAAGGCTACTATGGACCTTGGGAGAGAGGCGATGGGAAAGGGCAAGGTAAAATGCCACAAAGCTTGCTGTTCTTAAGAAGGTGCAGCCATTATTTTCCAATGAATAACCACTACCCAGAATGCTGCACAGCTTTGGTTCATTTCAGAGTTATGCTTTTGGGCCCTGAAATCTCCCTTTAATTACACTTGTGCTGCAGGACACAGACGCTTCCATTTAAGTCCACAGAGGAAAACAATAGAATGGAAAAGACTAGAGATCTCTTCAAGAAAATTAGAGATACCAAGGGAACATTTCATGTAAAGATGGGCTCAATAAAGGACAGAAATGGTATGGACCTAACAGGAACAGAAGATATTAAGAAGAGGTGGCAAGAATACACAGAAGAACTGTACAAAAAAGATCTTCACGACCCAGATAATCACGAAGGTGTGATCACTCACATTCACCTAGAGCCGGACATCCTGGAATGTGAAGTAAGGTGGACCTTAGGAAGCATCACTACAAACAAAGCTAGTGGAGGTGATGGAATTCCAATTGAGCTATTTCAAATTCTAAAAAATGATGCTGTGAAAGTGCTGCACTCAGTATGTCAGCAAATTTGGAAAACTCAGCAATGGCCACAGGACTGGAAAAGGTTCGTTTTCATTCCAATCCCAAAGAAAGGTAATGCCAAAGAATGCTCAAACTACCACACAATTGCACTCATCTCACATGCTAGTAAAGTAAAGCTCAAAATTCTCCAAGCCAGACTTCAGCAATGTGAATCGTGAACTTCCAGATCTTCAAGCTGGTTTTAGAAAAGGCAGAGGAACCAGAGATCAAATTGCCAATATCCGCTGGATCATCGAAAAAGCAAGAGAGTTCCAGAAAAACATCTATTTCTGCTTTATTAACTATGCCAAAGCCTTTGACTGTGTGGATCACAATAAACTGTGGAAAATTCTGAAAGAGATGGGAATACCAGACCACCTGACCTGCCTCTTGAGAAATCTGTATACAGGTCAGGAAGCAAAAGTTAGAAGTGGACATGGAACAACAGACTGCTTCCAAATAGGAAAGGAGTACGTCAAGGCTGTATATTGTCACCCTGCTTATTTAACTTCTATGCAGAGTACATCATGAGAAACACTGGGCTGGAGGAAGCACAGCTGGAATCAAGATTGCCAAGAGAAATATCAATAACCTCAGATATGCAGATGACACCACCCTTATGACAGAAAGTGAAGATCTAAAGAGCCTCTTGATGAAAGTTAAAGAAGAGAGTGAAAAACTTAGCTTAAAGCTCAACATTCAGAAAACGAAGATCATGGCATCTGGGCCCATCAATTCATGGCAAATAGATGGGGAAATAGTGGAAACAGTGGCTGACTTTATTTTGGGGGGCTCCAAAATCACTGCAGATGGTGACTGCAGCCATGAAATTAAAAAACGCTTGCTCCTTGGAAGGAAAGTTATGACCAACCTAGATAGCATATTCAAAAGCAGAGACATTACTTTGCCAACAAAGGTCCGTCTACTCAAGCCTATGGTTTTTCCAGTAGTCATGTATGGATGTGAGAATTGGACTATAAAGAAAAGCTGAGCCCAAAGAATTGACGCTTTTGAACTGTGGTGTTGGAGAAGACTCTTGAGAGTCCCTTGGACTGCAAGAAGATCCAACCAGTCCATCCTAAAAGAAATCAGTCCTGAATATTCACTGGAAGGACTGATGCAGAAACTGAAACTCCAATACTTTAGCCATCTGATGCAGACAGCTGACTCATTTGAAAAGACCCTGATGCTGGGAAAGGTTGGGGGCAGGAGGAGAAGGGGACGACGGAGAATGAGATAGTTGGATGGCATCACCGACATAATGGACATGGGTTTGGGTGGACTCCAGAGTTGGTGGTGGACAGGGAGGCCTAGCGTGCTGCGGTTCATGGGGTCGCAAAGAGTCGGACACGACTGAGCAACAGAACTGAAGGGCTCTTCTGCAGATAGGCTTGGGAATGGCCTTCCACAGTAGCCTTCTAGATACTCTCTCCTGTATAAGCCACTTTTAGAAATTCTGGCCATACCTAGTTGCCTGGGCTCAAAATTCTGTTCCTGATCCATGTGGGTCCATACCTCTACTTTTGTAGACAGAACCAGAATGACTTCTGACTAAAACTTATCCCTATTCAGGGCCAGCTCTAGGCTCCCATGGTACTGAAAATTCCCATTTCATAGTGTTAAGCAGTGAAGAGGGACCTGGACCAAGAATCAAGAGAACTGAAGTCTAGTTATGGAACAAACCTGTGAGACAGTATTGCAGAGGACTAAGACTGTAGACTCTGGAGCCAGACTGCCTGACTTTGAAGTCCAGCTTCACCAGCTATGTGACTTTCTGATCTCTCTGCTTTAGCTTCGTCACTAGTGGAAAGTGAATTAGAATAGTGCCTACCTTATAGGACTATGTGTGATTTAGACAGATTCGTATAAGTAAAATTTTTAAATACAACTTGGAACATACATACAGTAAGTGCTAATGTTGAGGCTTTTTTTGGTAGTGATGGTCTGTTATTACTATTGTTTTTAATCATCACTTTTGCTGTTATGTACCAGAAATGTCACATTTCATCAGCCAATTAAAGATGTCTTAATGTTGGAAGTTACACAGCATTATAGAAGCCTAGGGCTTCCGCGATGCCTCAGTGGTAAAGAACCCGCCTGCCAATGCAGGAGACACTGGTTTGATCCCTTGGTTCGGAAGATCCCTGGAAAAGAAATGGTAAGCGAGTCCAGTATTTTTGCCTGGGAAATCCTATGGACAGAGGAGCCTGGCGGGCTACGGTCCATGAGGTCACAAAAAAATTGGACAGGACTCAGCAACTAAACAACAAATAGAAGCCTAACATCTTAAGTGTTTAACTGTCTTTCCCCTCCTCTTGCAATAGCTATACTCAGTGTGCAGACTAGACTACGCCACTAGTCTATTTATTCAAATCATGATAGTCACAAATTTATCCAGTACTATATATTCTTCCTTACCTCTATCATGTTATAATTACTCATTTACTTCTCTGTATCCTCTAGAGCCCCATGGGTAGGGACTGATTCGGGGTTGTGTCTGTTGTTGTTTTCTTCTTTTTTTAGCCACACCGCATGACTTGTGGGATCTTAGATCCCCCACCAGGGACTGAATCCAGGCCCTCAGCAGTGAAAGCACAAAGTCCTAACCACGGGACGACCAGGGACCCAAGATCCACTCTGGGAGATGCTAATTAATTTTGTCACCAACCTTCAACTTGTCTGCTTTAGCCCTCAGGTCCAGAAGCTTCTTCTCTGTGGCATCTATCTGCAGCCCCTCATCACACCAGTTCACAGCCTCGACATAGTTTTTCAGCTCCAAATGGCAAGAGGCACCTGTAGAACCCAGCACCCTCAGTATCCGGGGACAAGACGCATGGAAAGAGCCATCCTTGAACATGACCCCCAACTTCAACCAGCTACCAGCCAGTGGCCTGAAGTTCTGGGAAATGGATGACAAAGTCCTTTCTAGTGCATTCCCCAGACAAGGAACACTGTTTCTTATATTTTAGATCAGAAAGGTTTCTAGGTCGCATTCAGCTCAAAACTCTTTCTGGTATCAAGGACTCTTAAAGTAGGGAAGGCTACAGCTTAGTGGCAAAGAACATGGTCTTTGGAACCAGAGAGATCTGGGCTGGAAATCTAGCTGTCATTAACCAACTAAACATTAGACAGTGGACTGAGTATCCCTGAGCTTTAGGCTGCTCATCTATAAATGAGAAGACTAAAGTCCATCTCAGATGACTTTAAATGGAAAGAGAGAAAGCAGAATTTGCCTCAGTCACTCACAAAAGCAATGGCAAAACTAAACATGTTAGGTATCTCCTAAAACTGTTCTTGATGGCTACCGGTTTAAGCTACCTCTCCTTTAATCAATCGTGTTTTTCCTCCAGTTTGCCTCTGGGCTTTCTACAGAATTTAAAAACATCTGAACTAAAAAAATTTAAACGTCAATAGAATTCAACCTCATCTTTCAGAGATAGAATGGGTGTCTTGCAAACACCACACAGTAAGGTAAAAACGACAATTCAAGCAAGCTACAGACTTTCAGCTGTAGCAAATTCCACATGACTATATACAATTTATTTGCCCATCTTCTTTCCCTATAGCTGAAGGGCCTGGATCTACATAAACTCCCTAACCATGATTACATAAGCCTAATTTTAATAAAGCATTTTAAGTTGGTCCATGGGGATATAGAGATTAACATGTAATGAATAAATTAAAGTTTACAAAGCACCACTGAGCTTCTCAAAGAAAAGGTGAAGTATGCAAGTAATAAAAGCAAATTATTACATACAAAGGTCAGACTAGGACAGAAAAAATAATCTGGGAACATCTGAGCATTAGAGTTATCGGCAAAAGTCCCATAACTTATCTTTTAATTAACAATAACATGGCATTTGAAGATCTTGTCTTTCAATCAGCTAATTTGGAAAAAAATTAGAATGTGGCTTTTATAACTGCTTTAATTAATTTTATTCTTTATTAATTTAAAATGAGGAGTTTCAATTTCTCTACCAATTCTTAAAACACAGAGGGTTGAACTATTCTCTGGAGAATTCTTTTAAAAATGGCATGTTGCTGCTGCTAACGACTTAACACTAAGATTGCAAAAATAAGATAACTTCATTAGTATCTTAGCACCTTAATATCAAAGCCTAAAATACTCCTGGTGTTGCGCATGCCAACTTTTCCATGGCGACAGTCACACTGCAGCTCTACAGGGCTTACCTCTTATTATTGCTTTGAGGTGGCAGGGTTTTAGCTTTCTGGCAGCCATCACATCATTGAGAGAAGAACGAAAATTACCTGACAAAACACCATTCAGCAAACGAGAAAACAAGTTTTAAGATCACATTATTTCCAAAATTTTGCATGTAAAAACAAAAACACTCTTGGACAATCTTAGAGAAATATAAATCAGAGCAACTGTTTATAAAAAAAAATTGTTATGCTCATCAAGCACCTCAGAAATGTTTATAATAGCAGGCAACCCACCAAACAACTATAAATGGCTAGTAAGCACATGCAAAAATGCTCAAAATCACTGCTGATTAGAGAAATTAAGATTAACATGAAAGTGAAAATTAAAAACAGGTAATACCCAATATTGGTGAAGATATGGTGAAAGGGCATGCCGAGAGTAAACCAAGAGAGCAAATTGGCGTGCATACTGTATATTCACTTTGACCCAACAATACTCTTCAAAGAATCGATCCTTAACAAAGCTTGGAAAAAAATGAAAAAATGCTTGCAAAAAATGTACAAGGACAAATGTAACAGCATGTGAGCTGCTGCATTATTTTTAATTGTGAAAAGCTAGAGATAACCTAAATATCCTCAATTTAGTAATGATGAAATAAATTATAGTAAATCCATACTACTGAATACAGCTATTAAGGGAGTAAGATAGATCTGTATGTAAAAGGCATGATAGGATGTCTTTCCTACATTGTTTTAAGTGGTGGGTCAATGTGTACAGAAGCCTATCTTTATAAAATAAACCAATCTAAATATACAGGCACATGTATACACATATGTATTTGTAAATGCATTAAAAAAAAAAAAGGTGTGCAATCATAAACACTGGTTATCCAACCTAGGAGCCAAGAGGTAAACGTTCACTCTCTAGTTTATACCGTAAGTATTACGGACAGTTTGGTATATACTTATTAATTTCACTTCTAAAGCTCTAGCCCAGGGGTCAGCAAAATTTTTCTCTAAAGGGACATATAGTAAATATTTCAGACTTTACAGGCTACATATGGTCTGTTATATATTGTTTGTTTCATAATCCTTTAAAAAAACACTTTTAGCTCACAGGAGATCAGGGACCCAGATGTGGCCTGAGTCATAGTCTGCCAAATCCTGCTTTAGCCTAAATAATCAGAATTACCGGAAAAATTTTATCACTAACTTTGTTCATTTTTGCATTACTTAAAAAAGCCTAAAAGCAGCTATAAACTCAACAACAGCAGAACAGTAAAACAAATAAACACCGGTATGTCCATATGATGCAACTTCAGTATTCACAAATAATTTAATGACAGGTGAAATTGTTTATGCTATAAAATTAAGTGAAAACTGAACAGAGAATTGGAACAACAGCATGATCTTATCTGTGGAAAAAATACATAAAGAGAAATCCAAAAACTTCTGCTTAAAGGTAGTAGACTGAACATATGCATTTCAACCCCTATCACTTGACGAAAAAAGCCATTAATCCAGAGACAAGAATGAGAAAATGGAAGACACATTTTAAAGCTGGAGAACAAAGAGACACAGGCTAAATGACTAATTAGGCTTGAGACAACTGAAATCTAAGCCACTAGAGGGAAAATTCAAAGCTACCAAGTATACTGCAAAGCCTACAAAGTACCCAGTACTAAGGAATCAACAGCAGCAGGTGCCTCCGTAAGAGTGGATAAAGGGGTCTTTGTTTAGTGTATTCTGAGTCAAACTTGACTCTGAATCCTAATCCCAGCACTGCATACTCTTAAGGCAATTCATTTTACACATTTACTACATTTTACTGCAGTTTCTTACTCTGTTAACTAGGGATAAAGCTGTTAATCTTATTTACCATACATAGTTGCTATGAACTCAAGAGGGATAAAAAATGTGAAAGTGTCTTGTAAGCCATACCAGTGACATCATTTAAGGAATGTCTCTTGATTATTATGCATTTGCTCCTCTGGTATTGCAAATACCTGTTTTTTGGTTTTTTTTTTTTTTCTTGCAAGGTGCTTTGGGTCTTATTAGGCCTATACATAACATTCTTTGAAGTGAAGTGAAGTGAGCTCGCTCAGTCGTGTCCAACTTTTTGTGACCCCATGGACTGTAGCCCACCAGGCTCTTCCATCCATGAGATTCTCCAGGCAAGAATACTGGAATGGATTGCCATTTCCTTCTCCAGGGGAACTTCCCGACCCAGGGATCGAACCCAGGTCTCCCGCATTGCGGGCAGGCGCTTTACCCTCTGAGCCAAACATTCTTTAGTTCCCGCAAAAAAGGAACTATGTAGCTCTTATTCACAGTGCAGTGCCTAGCACACAGTAAATGCTTTATATTTACGGTCTGAATAGGTAAATGAATGACACTCCTTTAAGGAAAAGTCAGGTCTTACTCATTTCTATTTTGCCAGTGCCTAACACAGAACAAGAACTCAGTGTGCTGAACGAAGACAATGTATTCCTCCAGAAGTAAGAAGACTGGGTTTCTAGTCCAGAGTCTGGCACTAACCAAAGGGGTTCTTCTCTATGCCTATGTAATGAGGGGGCTGGTTGGCTCAAATAATCTCCAAAGTTCTATACCACTCTTGCTTTTTAGAATTTTATAATGAAACAGGTTAAAGAAGAAAAAAAACTGGAGCAGATTATGACTGGAAAGAAACTCTGCTCCAAAGGTGATGAGTCCCAATAGATCTATCCCAGCTAGACTTTAAGGCTTTATTGTCTACCAGTCCCGCAGAAAAGGTTGAAGTCATTCCCAGGTCCTCTCTAAAACTATGTGATAAGAAACAAGGGTTTAATATGCCTAAGATTAGATACCAACAATGATGTCACCCAAATAATCAGTTGTTTCCCAAAGTCATATCTGTACAACAGTCCTGCATGTTATCAAGTGTTACTTGAAAAGGAGGCTCACAAAACCTGAGAATCACAGGATAAGGTTCTCTGCTGTAGGTTTTCTCAGTATTAACATACTAACGTGCACGGCAAATCTCCAATGAAGAAGCAGCACTGTCCAAGTTTACTTGCCCAAGGAATGTTTTACTTCAAAGGGCCCACAGACTACTGAGAAATTCTCCCTTGGACTAATATAGTTTCTCTCACACAAAGAACTTTATCACCTTAATCCTTCTGGCATCCTTGAGAGGCGGCCAGAGAAAAAAACAACTTACTTTTGAGAGAGAAGAGGCATCTGGGCTCAAAAATTCCAGATCATACCAACGTGGCATGTATTAAAGTATTTCATGTTACTCATGTGGCTCAAATAGTAAGAATTATATAATCTATCTGACATCCCTTTTCACCAATCTACCTGGAAAATCAAAGTTCAGTTAAAGTAAGCTACCTTAGGTTTCTGGGATAAACAGCTCCTTTTCCTCTGACACTCTCAAACCCTCCCCACTAGCCATCATGTAATAGTTTTTTATAAGTTAATCTTTTAGAAAGTACTAAATAATAGAATAAATTACCTAGATAGTATTGTGCTGCTGCCCGATTGGTATAAAGAATAGCATTCAAATCAGGGTCTGCACATTTCTTCTTTAATCCTTCAGTGTATGAAATAACAGCTTTCTTGTAGTCTTTTTCTTTAAAGTAATCATTGCCCTCGTCTTTGTAAGTCCTGGCCTGATCTGCAAAAAAGAGAAGAAAAAAATCACTATTCCCTACTTTTTAAAGGGCTCATTAAAAATCTAAATCACACAATAATGTAATGACAAACCAAAAAGAACCAACAGGGAAAGAAAACTCAAAAACGAATGCTATAAAACTGGGTATTAATATGGAGAAATAAAGTCACATGTACTTAACTACAATCAATCCTAAATATCTTAGAAAGCAGATTATTAAGTGCTCACACACACCAAAAAAATCATAAAGGAAAAAAGTATACTTATCTCTTGAAGACAGGGCTTTAATTACAGAAGAAATGGGGGGAAATTACACTACTGTTTTTTAGTATGTTGTTTTGAGTCCCTTGAACACAAATTCCCCTCCTCACTTTAGCAAAAGCCTACAAAATTGTTACAATTCAGTTCAAATTTCCCAGCCACTGAAAGCCCACTTCTATACAAACCGCCCCCCCCCCCCCACCTTTGGTGTTCCAACAGCACCTCCAACACCTTGGCACTTATCACATAGGTTTGTCCTGATTCTTTAGGACAGTTGAGCTGTCCACTGGAGTGTGACCTTTGAGGGCAGTCTCATTTCTTCCTGTATCCTGGTGCCCAGTATTCAGCAGGTATACAAAAAGTATATGTGGAATAAATAGTGACAAGTTTGCTCAGGCTAACCACTTCTGGTATCCATCAAAACCTTTCTAACTCACACTTTATCTCAATTTAATGGAGGAGCTTAGAGAGTCACTGAAGATACCTTCTGGAGATCGTTCTTCATCAAAAATAATTGACTGCAGGCAGGCCAAGTCAGGATTCTCCAGGGGATCAATTTCTGATGGTGAGTTCTTCATAAACAGAGGAATCTTTTCAAATTCCTGGAGGTTGTTAAGGGAAGAATGAACTATACAATTTTCCACTAAGCAGACCCAATTCCAGGTCTCCACATCAAAGTTTTTTCTCACTCATCATAATTTGCAAATCCTCATGACATCTCTCCCTCCCCGGCCTCAGTGTCCCACCTGTAAAATAAGAGTGCAGAATACCTAAAGACCCTTCAGTTCTCACATTCTTACAAAAGCGGCAGTAACTACCAAACGAGTTGAGCGCTCGTTTGTTTCTGGCACTTCACCCACCCTCTCACTTGAGCTTCGCCAACCATCCTAGTGCTCCCGTCGGAGGAATTTTACAAACGAGGGGACGGTCTCAGATAAGCTCTGTACTCACAAGTTTCTGACTCCAAAACCTGAACACCTAAACACAGCCAGCTTAAGAAGACCCTCAAAGCTTCGGGGCCGATTTTTAACACACAAGTAGAAACCGCCTATCCGCCGGCAGCGCCAAACCTTGGCGGTAAGAGCGCCTCAGCGCCCGGGAGGCCCCAGGAGTTGGGACGACGCCCACGCACGCACGTGCTGAGACCCCGGGCCCGCCCACCTCCTCCCACTGGCTCTCGTGGAAGCCGCCACGGTAAGGCTGACTCTGGAACTTTTCCACGAATGAGTCCATGCCGTCGTCAAAAGTGGTGCCCGGATCCTGCTGCTCCATGGCTGCTCCTGGTGATCCAGCCACCGACCAGGCGCCGAAAACCGTACGGCAGCTTCCGGCGGCGCGAGTGCCCCCTCTCAATCTTCCGGGCGGCGCCGGCGTGCTGCTTCCGGCTTGCTGGAGGCGTGGCCGATCCGACTCCACCCCTCCCCCGGGAAACGCCTACCCTCCCGCGCACTTTCGAATACTTTCGAGACGGTGGGTGAGCCCAGCACCCCGCAATAGCGCACAATCACTTAATTCACTCGTTTATTTAACCAGTCAGCACGTTTTCTAAGCTCCTTTCTGTGCCAGTCCTGTTGTGGTCGTTGGGTATACAGTGCTGGGCAAAGCAAGTAAAATCCCTGCCCTCTAGGAGTTGATAAGGTAGAGCGGAGAAAGTGAAAGTGTTAGTCGCTCAGTGGTGTCTGACGCTTTGTGGACCCCATGGACTAGGCCTGCCAGGCTCCTCTATCCATGGAATTCTCCAGGCAGTAATACTGGAGTGGGTAGCCATTTCTTTCTCCAGGGGATCTTCCTGACGCAGGGATTGAACCTGGATCTGCTGCATTGCAGACAGATTCTGTACTATCTGAGCCACCAGGGAAGCAGTAAGCAGAGGGGAGAGACAGACAATAAACAAGCAAGATAAGGGAGTTTGTCAAGTGGTAGCAAGGACTGTGGGAGAAAAGTTTTAAACAGGGTGGGCAGGCATTCAAGCAAAGGAAGAAGCTTGGAAGTGGCCAGGGGGTGTCTGGGGAAGAGCATTCCTGGAGGAGGGAACAGAGAGGGCTAAAGGTGTGAGGTGCAGAAAAGACAGTGAGTAGCAGGTAGGTGGGAAAGATAATAAGCTGTGATTCTGAGGGTTTGGGTTTTCCTCACAGTACAATGGGACCCTTTGGAGAGCTTTGAGGAAAGGAATGATGTGATCAGACTATTTCTGATTGGGATTCTGTGGTGGGCTAGTAGTAAAGAACCTGCCTGCTAAAAGATGCAGGTTTGATCCCTGGGTCAGGAAGATCCCCTGGAGGAGGAAAGGGCAACCCACTCCAGTATCTTTTCCTGGAGAATCCCATGGACAGAGGAGCCTAGCAGGCTACAGTCCATGGGGTCAGAAAGAGTCAGACACGACAACTGAAGTGACTTAGCACACATGCACAAACCCCTACCCCCCGCAGCTGAGATGGCAACAAGCCCTCTGGGCCAGGTGTGCCTTCCTGCAACCACTGGGTTCCCAGCAAATGGCTGCTGGGCCCTGCATTGGATGCCGCAGTCTCAGGAGCTCACAGCCTGGTCTAGAAGGAAAGATAGGCATGCAGCAAACCAGTCTAAACCCAGTCTGGTCACAAGCCAGCTCAGTGGAGGAACAGAGGAATGGCTGTTCCTTGGGGGGGTTCGAGGAGGGTTCATTGAGGAAGCGATGCAGATCTCAGAGCAGAAATGGGGAAGGTCTCTGCAGATGGATAGGGGCTGGAGGGAAGTTGGGCATTTTAGGCAGTGGAAGTCCATGTGCAGAGACATGGGGGTGGGCAACAGCCTGCATGCTGAGTTAAGAGGAAGGTCAGCAAAGTAGGTGGGAGTCATAGGTCAAAGGGTGAACAAGTGTCCTTTCACCCTTTGTGCTGCAGAGGATGGTGAAATGCTGACAGACATAAGGGAAAATTTGTCTTAGGAAGGCCTGGGTTGCAGGTGAAGGATTGATAGGAGATGCTGGGTTAAGAAATTGACAAGGAGGATGCTGGTGAGAAGCCAGGGGAGAAGAGAGATCTGAAGCCCAGAAACAGAGCTAGCAGGCTTGCTCGTTATTTGATATAAGAATGAGACAGACAGCAGGGCTCAGGATGCCACTTGGAGGGGCCATGAGCCCTTCAGGACCAGGACTGTGTCATTTACCTTCTGCGTCACCTGTACCCAGGGGAACACCTGGTCCGTATGTTTTCTTCCAAATCTAAATCTCCTTTTCCACACTTCCTCCTCCAGCCTAGTCCCTGATGATTCCTGTATTATTCTCTTCATTTCTTCTCTTCTTGAATACAGAGCCTGCAAAGTCATTTTGCTTCCATTTTAAAAGTGTGATTCCAAAAATAAATAAATAAAAGTGTGATTCCATAAGAACTCGTTTTGCAGGTGATGATAGGGAAGGTTCAGAGAAGGGAAGTGCTCTTTGACCCTTCCAAGTTGAGACTGTTTGGGGGCCTTTGCCAATAACTGAGCCTGCCAGGCGCCTCTGTGCTTTGAAACCACCCAGACCTAAAACATGGCAGCTCTTCTTTGTCAAGGCCACCCAGACCTGGGCTCTGTCTCGTGAAAGTAGCAGTGTCTCTGGGTGGAAAGGGCTCAGACATGGGAGTTGGGAGGCCTTTGGGATCCACACTTCTAATTGCTTTCTGGCGTGACATTAGACAAGACCCACCCATCTTTGAGCCCTGTCCTCATCTGTAGAACATGGATAATAAAGCCAGCCTGCCTTTCCCATGACTCTGTATGGCTACTGTGAGATTCAAATGGAGCAATGCTCATGAACATTCTTGGCAATGGACACGGTTATGCAAAAGTACCACCCCCATTTCTTATTCTAATGCAGACCCAGGATCCCGATAGGTTTGGCCTACATTTGTTGGAAGATGATTGTGTGGTTATATTACAGACTTACATCTCTTTCTGCTCTGCACACGCACCCAGGGAATCTCAGCTCACATCTGTGCTCAGATAAATATCCCAAATCTGTTTACATCTTAGATCTCTCTGCTGAGCTCCACCATGTGCAGCCAGTACCTAGGAGATATCTCCACTATCATGGCAGACAAGCCCCTCAAGTTCACCATGTCCAGACTGAGCTCATCCCTCCCCAAACCTGCTCCTGGTCCTGAGGACCACTCAGTGGGGGACATCATTGGCGTGGCCATCTGCCCTGAAATCTGGGCACCATCCTGAGGTCTTGCTCTCCTTGCTGTCAACCACCAGATTCTGAAAATTCTTCCTCCAATCACCCACAGGTCCAGCTATACTGTCCATCCTGCATTGCAGCCCAGGCCCCTGCCAGACCCGGAAGCCCCCAGCCAGATGCCCTTGTCCTCCCCTCCGCTCCTGCATGAGCTTTCTTCCTCTCCTTTTTCTCATTTATTCCTCTGAGCCTTCCTCTTTTCCTCCTCCCATCACTCTAATGTGTTTTAGTGTGCGTTTTTCAGTTTGTAAGTGTCCTTTGCAAACGTAACTTCTTTTGTGCATGCATTTTATATGTTTTTTTTTTTTTTTTCCCGCAGCACTAGGTTTTAGGTCCCATCCATGGTGCTGCATGTACCCTTACTGCTTCTAACTGCTGCATGGGACTCCGCGGTGCCCATTCATCTCCTCAGGGTGGGTCCCCACGCTGCCTCCTGTCCCAGGCATCACAAATAACTCTAAGAAAGACTTCCTCATACATCTCCCCTTACGGACCTGTGGGAAGATTCCCTGAGATGTGTGCCCGCCGTGGAAGTGGTGAGTCATGGGCGTGCATAAACTTAATGTGAGTGAAGAGTGACAGATTCCTGTCCAGAACGGCTACTGCCCTCCCCACGGCAGTGCCTGTGTGTGCACAAGGAGGAAGCTCTCTAAAGCAGACATCCTCCTGCATCTCCCCCTGCTTGCCTCTCCCCTTCCTACCACACCTCCCCAGGCTCTCTGAAGTCTTCTCCTTAACACAGGCTCCAAGGCCATACTAACCCAGCCCTTGTCCTCCTCTCCCCTCCCGCTCTGAGCTCCAGAGCACCTTCAGATCTGCCGTGGATTCTTCGTCTCATGTGCCCTGCTCTTCTCCATACATGCCTGATGTGTAGGCATCTTTCCAAACCCACTGGAGGGGGTATCTTTTTTCTGGGAATCCTTCCCTGATCTCCCACCCCCAGTTAGCCTCTGGACTTCACAGTCCCCACACTGCTGTTCAGCACAGCATTGACCTGCTGGGCTGTTGGTGTTTTATATGTCTCTAATACTTCCATGAGGCCAAAGTTCATCAGCCTCAGCACTTTTGACAATTTAGGATGGACGTGTCTTTGCTGAGGGACTGTCCTGTGCACTGTAGAATGTTTAGCAGCATCCTTGGCCTCTACCCACTGATGATAACAGCCTCCTCCCCAAGTGGAAACAACCAAGAATGTCTTCAGACCTGTCCAGATCACCCCCAGTTGAGAACCACTGCATCAGACTATCAAATGCTCAGGGCCTGGGGCTGGGTCTCATTCATGTCTGTATCTCTGGCACTCAGAGCAGGACTGGTCCAGGTTAGGTGTTCAGTAAATGTTGCCCGAATGAGTGGTGGCCAATCTCTGGGCAAAGACTCGAGGGTAGGGCTCAGAGATCAGGATTCTGGAATATGCATATCATGGGGTGGGGATGAGGGGATCTCTTCTTTTCCTTCTCCAAAGGCTACCCAAATCATCGTCTCCTTTTGTTCTTATTCTCTCCCTGTGAGGGAGGGGAAGCTGAGACATCTAGCAAACTTACCGTGTGACCTTGGACAAGCCATTGCACCTCTCCTGGCCTCAGCTTCCACATTTATAAGAGAGCCTGAGTGCGTCTATGAATGTTGACTGAGTCGATAGTAAAGAACATGCTCATCTCGCAGGAAAAACTCCATGGGGAGAGGCAAGCTATGCGGCATTTATAGGGAGCGTGGCTGGGGCCTTGGCCACCTCCAAGGAGGGCTGGGGCTCAGGAACATCACTGCTTCAAAGACATCTTCCAGGAGCCCAGCACCTGCATGATCCAGGAGCGCCGCTGGTGGGAAGTGGGCAGGTTCTCACAGCTCGGGCTCCAGCGGTGCGTGGTGGCCGGGTCACACACCCATGCGTCCCCATGTGGCAGTGGCCAGGAGCTCCGCCAGCAGCTGGCCAGGATGTTGTCCTGGGCCTGGGCAGCACAGATGCACACTGACGCTTCTGGGTCGTGTCTCAAGTTCTCCAGAGCTGAATTATGGGAGGAGAGTGGTCACTTGTTAAGTCTAGGTCCCCGCCTGAGTCTCACACCTCATCCTTCTCACTTCATATCTTAGCGTGGGTACTCTGCTCAGCATCCCCTCATCTCCCAGCTCTTCAAATTGTTCGTGTCTTTCAAAGCTTGGATCAAAACCTGCCTTCTCCAGGAAGTCTTCTTGGACTGTCCAAGCCTTCCTTCATGCTCCCATCAGCTTTCCCAGTTATGAAATTAACATGCCCCTTAAGAGTCTGAGCTACTGGCTCTGCACTAAATGGTTTTTTATCTTGTTTTCTGAGTCTGGTTTCCTGGATTGTAAGCTCCCCTAGGAGGTGGACTGAGTGTTCTGTGTCTTAGCGACTCCACGGTAGCTAACATGTACTCACCGGGGTCAATGTTAGCACAGCTGGACTAAGCTGAAGCCCCTGGCATTGGGTCGTAACCCTCCCCTCTCCCATTTCCCGCTGTGAGCCTATTCATTCCCGCACTGGCTCTGGAAATCTCACCAGTGCAGGACAGGACTCACCAGCTTTAACTTCATTCATACGATCTTCTGTCATGCTGCTGTCCATACAGGGGACCAGGGACCCTTGAGCATAATCCAAGATGTGAGTGGGTCCATCTCCTGATTCTGACCGCCCCCCTCAGACCAGACCTCCTCGGAAAAGCTCTCCTAGTCCCACAAACGAGGACACAAACAGAGAACTTCATCTTGACCCTGGGACAGATTCCTTGAGAGGGGTCCTGGGAGGGGTGGAAGATCCAGTGGGCAGAGAGGGCAGCAGGACAGAGACAGGAGCAGGGCCATAGCTGACTCCGAGAGGTGGTCCTAGGAGACCCCTTCCCTAGGCTGATCTGTAGTGTCCTCCTCCAAGAATCAGGGAGGTGCTGCCTCGGTGCCCCCTCTCCAAGGAGCAGTAACAGGAGGGTACCAAGTGCCTCGCATACCTTCCCCTCACGTGGTTGGTGGGATCCCTGGAGAGGCTGAAACTCAGTTCCTCCGCAACATAGCTCAGCCCTCCCCTGCTGCAGCGGCTCCTAAAGTACCTGCAGATCCCTGAAAGTGCCCTATCTCTCAGAAGGCCCCTACCGTACTTTGTACCTTACTAATTCCTATTTGTCCTTGAATATTCAATTTAACGTGGCTGCTACTCTGGGAAATTTTTCCCTACCTTGCCCCAAGCTAGTTATAAACGCCTCGTTAGGCTCCCAGAGTCTCTGAGTCTGTCTCCACCTGTGTACACACTCTGATGTGTTTTACTTGTGATTCATGAACATCTCCCACCAGATGTGGGGTTTCTTCAGCTTAGATCTGCTAGAGATGGGGGAGTGGGAAAGATAGTCTGAGGGCCTCAGAGACACTTGCTCAAGTGCATGTGTGTGTGTGTATTTCTAGGGCTGCTACTGCTGCTGCTGCTAAGTTGCTTCAGTCGTGTCCGACTCTGTGCGACCCCATAGACGGCAGCCCACCAGGCTCCCCTGTCCCTGTGATTCTCCAGGCAAGAACACTGGAGTGGGCTGCCATTTCCTTCTCCAATGCATGAAAGTGAAAAGGGAAAGTGAAGTCGCTCAGTCATGTTCGACTCAGCGATCCCATGGACTGTTCCTCCGCCCATGGGATTTTCCAGGCAAGAGTACTGGAGTGGTTGCCATTGCCTTTTCCAGGGCAAGTGTTCCTAAATTTCTGTAGGGTCTCACAAAAGATCTATAACCCGCAAGAGGTTAGGAATCAAAACACCAACATTCTTAGAAGTGATTAGTTTGGAACAAGATTTAGAGAAGCCAGAATTTAGGAAATACATCACTCTGTTTGAGGAGCTCCCCCTGAGCATGTCCCCACAGCCCAAATGATGCCTCCTCCAGCTGGGCATTGCTCATCTGTCCCAGAACTGACCATGTTAACAGCTGCCCCCACATCTCCCCAATCCTGACCATCGGCATCACCTCCTGAAAATTTCTTTGTTTCTCTAGACTAAGCGCAGTGCCTGACACAGAGTAGAGGATCAATCAGTGTGTGAGGCAGAGGCCAATGGATACATGCATGGATGACAGGACGAATGAAAAATTGCACATGAATTGGGCAAAGGTACAAGATGGCGGCCTCTCCAAGCCTCTCTGCAGTAGGGTCTCCTGCAGACCCTTGAAGGATATATGGCTGGAGGAGGGAAGGAGAGTGGCTGAGAGGAGACGGCATACCATCAGAAGTGTCCTATGGAGGATTCTGAGTGAAGGGAACCTACTTGGTTTTTTCCCCAGAAAGACAGAGGTTGGGGTTGTGGGAAGAAGGAGGAAGGTGACTGTCACTGAGGGAGAACCTTTATCTGCCAGTCTTCACATTTTAAAAAATTCTCATCCAGGCCACAAAGCAGGAGCTGATCCCTATCTTGCCAATCACCTTACAGATCTTACAGAGGAGGCTCAGTTGGCATCGCACAGAAAGGTGATTGTGGAGCTGAGATCCTAGTTCGCTTCCCCCTGTGCAGACTGGTGCTTCCTGCTGCAGGGCAGGCTCCTGCTGCACCTGGACCTTGCAGTATCGGGGGCGGGGGTTGGGGCAGGTGAAGCAGCGATTCTACTGCCTACAGATGCCAAGGTTATGACCTCGGTCCACTTCCCAAGCAGTGATCTCAGAAGAAGGGAGACCTTGCTGATTTATATCAAAGCTGTGTGCTGGCCAAGCCTTGCATCCAAAGGGAGGCATCCACCCTGGGCCAGAAGGGCCACTGCTTCCTTCCAAGGGGAGGAAGCAGCAGAACTAGGTCTGCCAGGGCAGGTTACCTATGAACATGACTGAGGACTTCCGCAGGGAGGCCCGAGGACTCTTGGCATACTCCAGGCTCTGGCTGAGGAATGTGAAGGCGCTGTCTCGATGGGTGTCCACCTGGGACAAAGAGAAACCAGAGAATTCTGGGCCCTCAGAGGGAATAACCACCCATCTACCCCTCCCAAAGCTAGGAACCAGGACCCAGTCAGGCAGCTGAGCCCTGGCCCTTTGCCTCCTAAATAACTCTGCTACCCATTCAGGACTCTTCCAGAAGCCAGACCTCATGTTCTCTTAGCTGACTGCAGCAATCATGTTAATGGCCTTCCTGCCTTGGGTGTCTCCTCTTCTGATCCACCCACCTGCTACAGGCCAGGAGGCAAGTTCTAAAATACAAGTCCAGCCAGAGCTGAGAACAGATATGGCATGTGAGGGACATGACTAAGGAGACGGGTCTGACTAGGGTGAAGGATTCAAGTTACAAAGCAGTGGGAATAAACTACAGACTTAGGAGGGTCTTAAAAGTCCTTCAAATACAGACAGAAAATAGGGCTTCCTTATGCATTAAAAAATAAGAAGCCAGCATCCATTCTTAATAGGGCAATGACGAAGTAATGTTTTAGGCAAAATAGTCTGACAGTGGTGTTCAGGTTGGGTTTGATCAAGTAGAAACCAGGGGGCAGGCAATCTGCTAAGAGACTGTTGAGGGAGATAAAGAGAGGTCTGGTCTGGTCACTCTCCTACTGACAGTCTGCAATCAGGGACTAACTGTGGTGCTGGAGAAGACCCTCGAGAGCCCCTTGGACAGCAGGGAGATCACACTAGTCAGCCCTAAAGGAAATCAACCCTGAACATTCATTCGAAGGACTGATGCTGAAGCTGAAGCTCCAATACTTTGGCCACCTGATGCAAAGAGCCAGCTCATTGAAAAAGACCCCGATACTGGGAAAGATTGAGGGCAGGAGGAGACACGGATGACAGAGGAAGAGATGGTTGGATGGCATCATCAACAAAATGGACATGAGTTTGAGCAGACTCCAGGAGACAGTGAAGGACAGGGAAGCCTGGTGTGCTGCAGTCAGTCCACAGGGTCGCAAAGAGTCAGACACAACTGAGCGACTGAACAACAGCAATAACAATGTCAGGGAAGAAACTCCTGGGCTTAGTGTGCAAAGTGTTCATGATCATGTTCTTTCTCAGCCTCAGGTCTTTCTCTACCACTGCCTCCATGCGCACCATGCTCCAATCCCAGGGTGAGGCGCAACTCTGCCCAAATCCGTGCCCGACACAAGCCATTGCTCCTGATTGGAGTCCCTTTCCCTCTTTCCTTCCTGATGAGTCCCCTCTCATTCTTTGAGGCTCAACTCGGAAACTGTCTCCTCCCTGAAGTTTTCCACAACCCTCTGGCACAGCTAATCTCACCACCCTTGGCATCCCTGCAGCACGTTTCACGCCTTTGTCACGGCGCCTATGACATTGGACTTGTAATTACTTATACCTGTCTCCCCCACTGGATCTGTAGTTCCCCTCAAAGAAGGGACCTTCTCACTCAGCTCAGAGTCCTCAGCACCCTGGACGGAGCTTTGCATGGTACAGGTGCCCAGAAAATACTGGATGGATAAATGAATGAATGACTAGGTTACTGACCCCTCTCTAAAGCTAAGGCTAGAGGTTGACCTTCATATGAGCAGAACTGTTGATGCTTGGAGAGCAAAGAAGAGACTGAGAATCCAGAGGGTCTAATGCAGAGGTCACAAGCTGGCAGCCCACAGGCCACAAATGGCTGGCAAGGCAGAGGCCAGCGCAGTGTTTTAACCAAATTGACTGTTAAAGTCTTATAAAAATCTAGCTTTTCTTGTGAAACTGAAGGCCCTGGTGAGAGTTGGCTGCATGGTGGTTGGAGCTCTCCATTCGTGCTTTCAACAGAGCCTGGCCCCTCCAGGTTGCCATGGCCCAACCACCCCTACATCACTTATCTGCCCAGTCACTGGTCATGGTTAGTATTTGTATTAGCAGCACTGGCCAAACACTTCTCCAGGCCTCTTTTTCCCTCTGTAAAGGGAGGTAACAATATTAGGCACTGGATTGCAGAGGCTTTGAGCACTATTGATAATGATTATTACTGCAAAATAACAACCTGTTATTTTGTTTATTTGTTAGGTTGATGGGGGAATGGGGATGCTGCATGCCCCATCCAGACCTCCCTTAGGATGTGAAGGATTTATTCCCCCAAGTACAGATTGCCTTGGTGGAAGAGAACTGCTGGCCCAAAGTCACGTCCCTTCACAGGCCAGCTGGCAACCGATGACAAGGTAAACCACAGCCTCAAGACCTTCTTCAAGGGGCAGAACCAGAAACTGACAGACCACTCAGTCTGTATGGAGACCTGACCGCCAGACCCCGGGGTGAAGAATCTCGATATCATGCTGGCTGAGACCTTCCCTGAAGCCACACTGCAGCTTGACTCCTCTGCCACTTCCGCTCCCTGCCCTCCCTTCCACAGCGGCTGGTCCCAGGGTGCTCCCTAATAAACCTCCTGCATGCTAAGCTCAGCCTCAAAGCCTGCATCCCGGGGAACACAGCCTGTGACTACAGGAAGGGTAGATGGGCCTAGATGGCAAAGCGTCCGAAATGGTACATGAAGGATCCCAGCTGCAACCTGCAGTGCAGCGTATCGCTGTGTGTAGGACTCTCTCGGACCGCAGAATGTTCTCGAGTGTTACCTGGACAGGGGGTTCTGTGGTTTAATGATTTGGGGAAACCATGAATCAACCATGAAATCTCCTCAGCACAGAGCATTTCAGAGCTCTAAGGTGCTGGTGACACTGCGAATCTCTGAGAGGAAGATTAACGATGCAGTCTTTCCCAAACTTACTTGTCTTGGATCTTTTCTCTCCTGTGGGGCATTTCTTGTAGGACTGTCATCACAGCAAATATGTGCTGGAAATTACTCTTGTAGAAGAGGGAGCCGGTAGAGTCCCTCAGGCAGGGATGTGATATAGACAGACTTGGGTTTTAACCAGATTCTGGCAGCCTGAGTGGGGAATGGATTGGAGGGGCTGAGATTCAAGACTGGGGGACCTGCTGGATGGCTGGACTCATCTGAGAAACATTTATGACCTGAACTAAGGGAATAATAATGGGAAGGGGGAGGAAAAAACAGATTCAGAAGTATTTAGGATATTTAAGATTGATCAAAGGTGAAGGTAAGGGGGATCAAGAAGCCTTGAATGGTTTTAGGTTTCAGCTTTGGGGATTTAGAAGGAGAGAGAACTGACGTTGGGAAGGCCATAAATTCAGAAGAGATATGCTGAGTTTAGTTGTGTGTAGTCATTGTGGGCAGGGGAGGGCTTCCCAGGTGGCCCTAGTGGTAAAGAACCTGCATTGCAACGCAGGAGACATAAGAGACGCGAGTTTGATCCTGGGGTTGGGAAGATCCCCTGGAGAAGGAAATAGCAGCCCACTCCAATATTTTTGCCTGGAGAATTCCATGGACAGGGGAGCCAGGTGGGCTACCATCCATGGGGTTGCAAAGAGTAGGACAGGACTGAAGCGGCTTAGCACAGCCCACACACAGTCACTGGGGGAGATGTCCAGTAAGCCTTGGAGAAGGAACACCAGAAGTGGGGAGAGAAGTCAGAGGTAAAGATGAACTTCCAGGAGCCAACAACTTGTAGGTAGTAATGGAATTATCAGTAAGGATGCTCATGTAAAAAAGAGGAAGAGACAAGGAAAGAACTGGCCACCTCCAACATACTCATAAGAACCCACTGTAGTCTTAGAAGCACTCACAAGGTACTTGCAAATTTTGGCCACCGTCTGCTGCTGGTTGTCCCAGGGCTTCTGGCTGTAAGCTTTTTTTGGCAATTCCCAAGCCATGAAGCAAGAACAGCGGAACAGGGTCTTCACACATTTCTGGGGGCCAATAGGAAGAGAACACCAGAGCTATGCAATTCCAAAAGAGTTGAACTATTCTCCGGGAAAAAAAAAAGTACAAAACTGGATTTTGGGAAAACAATTCCTATCAATGTTTGAAACATACAAGGAAAGTTGGCTGTTTTGAAAAGAAATACTGGCATGGGTCCCTTTTGAAAACAGGCTTGGCCAGACTTGGTTGCGTGATGGATTGTCTGTGATTCCAGGCTGGGTTCTGTAAAGTGGGCTGCACCCGCAGGACTCAGGGCTATGCACTCACCTGGCTCACCTTGGCGTTGCCCTCTTGCATGGTCAGCAGCAGGGGCACCAAGGTGCTGATCAGCTGCTCCTCCACAGCCGGGGTGCGGGGCGACCGCAGCTTCTGAACTACCTTGCCATACAGGTTGATGCTGGAGGAGCGCACGTCCTCTCGTGACTGGGGCAGATGCAGAGGCTTAGGCAAGCTCCATCCTCCAGGAGGCTGCCTGCACCTCTGTGCCCCACGTAGAGGCTCATGGCCTTCTTCCCACTCATTCCGAGGGCCCCTCCAAGCACAAGACGCACAGAGACGAAGAACACTGAAGGCTGCCTGATGGGGCTGATCTAGGGCTGGCTTCCTCCTCATCAGAGCCTGGGTCAGGAGCTCTGCCCGCTTTTCCCAGCAGGGACCCCACTGTCCTAAAAGGTGCCTTTGTGTCAAGTAGAAAAATGCCCCCCCTTTGCTGAGACCAATCAAAGAATTGTGACCCCCACCCCTACCCCCTTAGGGGAAGAATGGGGGAAGGGATAGTTAGGAAGTTTGGGATCAACAGGTACATACTGCTGTATTTAAAATGGATAACCAACAAGAACCTACTGTGTAGCACAGAGAACTCTGCTCAATGTTATGTGGCGGCCTGGATGGGAGGGGAGTTTGGGGAGAATGGATGCATATGTGTATATGACCAAGTCCCTTTGCGGCCCACCTGAAGCTGTCACAACATTGTTAATTGGCTATACTCCTATTTTCAAAAAAAAGTTCAAAGGAAAAAAATTGTTACTCCTCTAGATGGACCAATCACAGAGGCAAGTCTCTGGGGTAACGAGCACACAAAGAGACCTCCCTCTGTGAAAACCAGTTAGAGAAGGAGCTTTCTCTGTGCAAACCAATTACAAAGAATTTGGACCAGTTGGGACGAGCACCCATTCCCCTTGGGCTGACTCAGCCCTGCTCGGGTCCCAACAGGCCGTGGGAGCTACTACGACCCCTAGAGTAGTAAAGAACTGCCCTCCAGGTGTTACACCCCCATCCTTCCACCCTCACGGAACCCTTACATCACTGAAGTGTGGCAGCAGGATCTGCAGTACGTCCACATAGACTGAATTGTCCATCAGCTTCCGATCCTGCCCCTTGAAAATGGTCTTGAGGTTGTGGACCGCCTCCACCACCAGCAGCCCATCCACACTCTTCAGACCCTTCACCATGGAGGGCAGGAGGGCCTGCACCTTGGCGGCCTGCGGAGAAGGAGTATTTGGGACGGGTGCTCCTATCTGGTCTAACAGGTGAGGGGCCCAGCCTCTGAGTCACAGAGATGAACTTGGTCAAGCAAGTCCTACCTCCAGGCCTTTGCTTATGTTATCCCGCCTGCCTGGTACGCCCTCACTCAAACTCCCGCTGCTTCCAAAGCCCTCTTTAGCCTCACTGACTCCTTCCTAGCCTGCGACCCTGAGTGCTTTGTTGTCTCCCCACTTCTTGGCACTATCTATAGATGATACCCTGTGTTGTTAGTTTTCTGAGTCTATGTCCTGTCCCTTTGTCCCTCTAAATCATAAGCTGTAACGACCATGCTTAGTAGAGAAAAACAGCACTTTTTAAAAGGCTAATGAAACGTCAACAACCTGCGACTCAGCTTCCTAATCTCTAAATTAGGAATAATTACTGCTATCCCCAGGCCCTCCTAAACATACTGCTCTTAGGGTCATTGTGAAAAATCTGAATTCAAAAAGTACTTTTCAAAAAATAAAGCATATAGGGAATTATTAAGGGGTACCCATTTTACAGATGGGATAATTAAGACAGAGACAGAAATGAGCTCTGATTCCAGTCACCAGCATTGGAGAGTTGCAAATGGCCAAGCTCTAGCCTTCCTCTTGTCGGGGCCCTGGCTGAGTGGGCTCTCCCCTGCCCTCCACTCACCTTTTCAGTCCTTTGAGCCAGGATGACCAGGCCTCGGATGGACAGCACCTTCATGATGGGGTCCCGGTGGCTCAGGCCTTCCGCCATCCGCCCCAGAGAGTACTCCTCAGGGATCCGCCGTACCTGCTCCATCCGGAGGAGCTGAGGGAATAAAGATGATTACTCCCCAGCACAAGGAGTACCCTCAGGGCCCATTTGCCTCTGGGGTCTCATTCACACCTATCCACCCTCTAGTCTGTATTCTTACCACCAACAAGCTTCTAACCAAGCTTCCCATCATTCACGGAATGACCCAGGCTGTTTTGTCCCTTCTGCGTGGGCAGGGATGCTCTTCTGCCAGGCCTCTCACCTCCACTCTAGCCCCAGCTCACCATGCACATCTCCGGCCAAAAGTCAGCCCCTGCCACCATGTTTGAGGGTCCCCAGGCCTCACCTAGGCTGACTGCCCCCTTCTCTGTGCCCCTGGGGGCCCTGAACACAGAAACCTTATTGCCCCCATGTGCTTATGCACCTGACTCCCACATCCTATCCCCCTGGAGCTTCTTTGAGGACACAAACTGAGCCTTTCTCCTATGGCACCAGTTACTGATGCAAGCTCTGGGATGGAGTATGTGCTCAGGGAACCCTGTTTGCATGAGTTCACAACCAAGAAATGGTTCCTCTCCTTCTTGGAATTGTCCTCCTCCAGAGCCCACCATTGCAAGGTTAGTACCATCAGCCCCACTTTGTCCCAGCCCCAAACCAGGCATCATCCCCATCGCCTTCCTTTCCCTCTCCCCTGCCACCTCCAGCATCCAATCGGTCTTCAGTTCCTGCCTAGTCATCCTCATAAGCACTTTTCCCATCTGTTCCCTTACCCTGCATCTACTGTGACGATTGAGACCACGTGTCTATGATGAAAAGAGAAAGCTGGGGAGAGCAAACAGGACAGCTGATGGGGTGGGGGTGGGGAAGGCAGGAAAGGTGGGGCTCCACCTACCACCCGCCCTCCACCCATCCATAGAGCTACACTCAGCTGCTCTGCACCAGGTTCTGGGCTGTGACTAGAGACACAGTGACAATCGTAACAGCAACAGAGCTCACTTGGGGAGTACTTCCTGCGCTGACACTTTACATGAACTCACTTACTCCTCATCAAAACCCTATGAGGTGGGCAAATCATTATCCTTGTATTGTAAATGAAGAAAGCAAGGCACAGACAGGTTCAGCAACTTGCCGAAGGTCACACAGCTCCCTTGAGGACTCCACCCACCACTGGGAGAAGCAAGTACCCCTTCAGGCACAGCATGGGGAGTCTAGGGGTGCCGGGAAAGGACATCTGAGCAGCATCAAAGCATCACTGTGAACATGTTGTGCCACCACTTCTAGGGAGAGAGAGGACTTGAAGCTGGGTGAGGACCCCTGTCCCAGGGAGGGAGGGACACTGCTCAGGGCTCCAGGGGAGTGCTGGAAAAGATTAAGCCTACAGTCCCTGACCTTATGGAAATGCCTCTCCCACAAGGCTAACCAAGGTAGAGGAGCCAGGTGGGCAGAGCTGGTCTGAATCTCTCTGGACAGCATGAGCTGTGTGACCTTGAAAACTGCCCCTTATCTCACCAACACATGAACATCACAATTCCTGCTTTGTAGGGCTGCTGTGCAGACGAGTGGGGTCGTATACGTAAGAGGTCAGTGTGGTGTTTGGCACATGGCACGCCCTCAAGAAATGACACTTTCCCAATTCCTCACCAGGGTCATGGGGATCCCGCAGAGCTGAGACTGTAACCTGGACTTCCGACCCGAAGACACATGCATGTCCTCCTGAGGTGACACATTCTGCTGGTGCCTGCAGAGCCAGGCGAAGTGCTTACCTGGGTACTCACTCACCCATCTGCTTGCCTCTTCTTAGAGGCCTTCTTGGGGCTGGGTCTAGGGATGCCAGGCATACATGATGTGGCTCCTGTTCCCCAGGCTCACAGTCCACTGGGGAGGCAGTGCTGGAATTGCCATGCTGCCCCTGTGCTCCTGGCTGTCTTTATTCAAGGCCCAGTTCAAATGGCACCTCATCCAGGAAGCCGTCCTTAACCTTCCACGGTCTGAGCAGACAGTGAGCCTCTGAGCCCCACTGTACAGACCCTGGTGATAGCCCAGACCCACTGTGTGCCAGCTAGAATGTCACAGGAGGAGGAAGGGGTGGAGGTTAAGCGAGTGGGTTTTCCAAGTGTCATCGACTAGTGACTGGAGAAACAAAATGCGGTATGTACATACAATGGAATATTACTCAGACTTAAAAAATAATGAAATTCTGGCCTGTGTTACAACATGGACGAGCCTTGAAAACATTATATTAAGTGAAATAAGCAGGACACCAAAAGACAAATATTGGTGGTTCCATTCGTATGAAACCTAGAATAGGCAAATTCACAGAAACAGAAAGTAGAGTGGTGGTCACAGGGTCTGAGGGGACACGGGAAGGAGAGTTGTGTTTAATGGGTAGAGAATTTCAGTTTGGGCAGGAAGATGGAAAGCTTCTGAAGATGGATGGTGGTGACGGTTGCACAAAGTGTGAATGCACGTCACACTGAAGGCACAGCCAGTGAGCTGTACACCTGAAAATGGTCAACATGATCACTAAATATATAGTTATTACATCCATAAACACAAGCACACACACAAAGCTATAGAGTGAGTGTGTATTTCACAGCCCAGACGTCTGGCTTTGAGTCCTGGATCTGCCACTTACCAAGCTGTGTGGCCTTGGGAAAGGTACTTAAATCTGTGCCGTGGTTTCCTTCTCTATAGTAGGGGATGGAATAATATGTGCATCATAGGATTATTGTGAGAATTAGATGAATCAGTATGTGTAAAGTTCTAAGAATACACCTGAAAGGGAGTCAGTGCTCAATAAAATTGTTGGCTATTATTATTGGCAAGTCTGCCCTTCTGGGGCTGACACTACCAGCCTTCTCCTGACTCAACTCTCCCCAGCACCTGCTCTAGTACCCTTGTATCCTCACTCAGCTTAGACGTCACTTCCTCCAGGAAGCCTCCCTGATGTTTCCCTACCCAATACACCCAAGACTTGTGTTCACCCACCACAGGCTGAATTGCCCCCAGTAGCACAAGCCACTCTATGGTACCCTGTGATATAACTAGGATGTCCTCTGTCTCCCCTCCCACACCAAGAACTCCTGAGAGCAGGGAAGAACCAAGTTTATATTTGTGTCTCCAATCTGGTACCTGGTACACGGCAAAGGATGGTGGTTGCCAGGGGTACTAGGGGAGTCTGGGAAGACTCAAATGGGGTGGAGAGATGGAAAGAAGAGAAGAGATAGGAAGGAGGAGGGAGAAGACCCACGAGATCTTTCTACTCAAGAAAAATCATGTTCAGGAAAGACTCTAAAGTATTAAGTACTTATCACACAAGAGAAATGACCAGCAATGGGAACTGAGGCCTATGCTCCTGGGAAGGCCCCGGGCAACCCCTGCCCCGCTCTGGGCACCCAGTTGGTACCTCCACGAAGAAGGCAGTGGCGGTGATCTTGTGCTTCTCGTCGCCTCGCTCCAGGAGCGGGATGAGCAGGTAGAGGATACGGCACAGCTCCTGGCAGGAGTAGTGCACCATGGCCCTGGGGAGGAGGGGAGCAGTGCCCTCAGGCTCGCCAGCCCCAGGGGGCCCGCCACATGGGGGCCTGGTCCCACACTCAAAACTCTGGGCAAGCCCCAGTCCCCCGTGTTCCCGCATCCCCAGGGTTTTCCACCTGAACAGGATCTCAGAGCCCATTGGATCACACTGCTTTATTTTACAGGTGGGAAAACTGATAGACAGAGTGGGAAAGCGTCTTGCCCAAGATCACAGAGAAAATCAGTAAGAAAGACAAGGCTATGACCCCTGAATGTGCAGGACCACTCCAGGAGGAAAAGACAGGAAGGAAAGAATTTGAGGACCCACTCACTAGGCACCAGGCAGCAAGCCAGATGCTTTCAAGTCCTTATTGCATTTGATCCTCATCATTACCCTTTGAGGCAGGTTACTGTTGTTAACCCATTTCATAGATGAGGAAACAGAGGCTTTAAGTGTGAATTGCCCAAGGTCATAGAGCTGGAAAATTGTAGAGCTGGCGCCCCAACCCAGGGGTTCCTACTCCAGCTGCCTAGTTCATTCTACGAAGCCAGTGATGTTCCAAGTGTGGCCCCTGGATCAGCAGTATCAGCATCACCTGGGAACTTGTAAAAAAAATGCACATTCTCAAGCCCCCATCCCAGACTACCTGAATTAGAAACTCTAGAAGTGGGGCCCAGCCATCAGTGTTTTAACAAGCCCCGTAGATGATTCGCCCTCAAGTCTGCACTACGCTCTGTTAGTCAGTGAATCCAGAAGAGTGTCAGCCATGCATAGAGTCTGGAATAAGACAGCCTGGGTTCAAACTCTGTTTCCACTAGCTGTGTCACTTTGGGCAAATCACCCAGCTTCTCTGGGCCTCAGATTCCTTATGGGTAACTCTGGGGAAGTAATAGTGTCATTTCACCAGTCATTGCTGTTGTTATTATTCAGTCGTAAGTCACATCTGACTGTTTGCGACCCCGTGGACTGCCGCACACCAGGCTTCCCTGTCCTGAATTCACCATCTCCCAGAGTTTGCTCGGACTCATGTCCGTTGATTTGGTGATGCCATCCAACCATCTTATTCTCTGTCACCCCCTTCTCCTCCTGCACTCAGTCAGTCACGGTGAGCATTAAATGGAACAGTCTGTGAATAGACGGCTCTCTGCAAGGTGCCTGGAGCATGCAAGTGCTCAATAAATACAGTTGTATCTTGAGACCCAAGGAGAGCGCACCATCCTGGACACTCAGGCTGCAGGGCTAAGAAGCAGGATCTTCCTGCAGGAACCACATTAGTGAAATCAAGGTGAACCAGCCCCCTATCTCCTTTCCCTAAGGGAGGCTGTGTGTGGCTGAGGGGAAGAGCCCTGATCTGGGGCAGGGGGTTATTTCCCAGCCTTGCCACTTCCAGGCTGTGTGTACCTTTGGTGCATAACTATCCCTCTCTGAACCTTGGCACTCTCCCCTGAAAAATGTGCATTAATAATCCTTGCACCACAAGTCAGCATAATGATAACAGAAGCAAATGTGTTGAACTCTTACTATATGCAGAGGCTGTTCAAAGTATTTTAATCCTCACCCCAAAGCTTAGAGGTGAGTCCTGTTATTGTACTGCTGATGGGAAAACTGAGACACAGAGAAGGAGAAAGGAACTCTGCCCTAGGTCACACAGCTGGGATTCCCAAGCAGGCAGACCTGCTCTCAGACCACATTCTAAACTGCTTGGCTAGACCATCATTTCTGCATTAGCATGGGAATTAAACTAATACGGTGGTGAGAAAGGTGCTTTATAAATAACCCAAGCAGCTCCACAATGCCAGGTACTGTTACAACCACAGTTTGTAAAGCACATCATCTTTCACATTTGCATTGTCCACTTGCTGATGGAGACAATACTCTGCCGATCTTAGAGAAGAGGTGATAGAGCAAGGGAAGGGTCTTGCCCAGAAAGAGATGCAAACCCAAGTCTGTCTGAAGACACGAGGTCTCTTCCCTCCCTTTGACCCCTGCCCCGGGGTCCTCACCTGGCCAGCAGGGACACTCCACGGTGGTGGTTCTCTGCCTGCCCCATAAGCTCCCAGCCGCCCTGGTCCTCCAGAAAGTTAGCCTCGTATGAGCAGCCCATCTTCAGCAGCAGGGTTTTCACCACTTTGACCACCCAGCTGCCAAGACAAGGGGGGCTGAGATCTCATGTCACCCTGCTCCCAGCAGGCCAGACCTTAATATATAAAGAGCTCTTACAAATAAATAAGAAAAATTCCCAAAAGTCCTATATACAATTAGGCAAAGAACAGGAACAGTTGCTCACAGAAAAGGAAATAGAAATGACATTTTAAACTCAACCACATTCATAGTAAGAGAAATGCAATCTAAAATGACAGCAAAATACCTTTTTTTTTTAACTTTCAGATTGGCAAAGACGGTGGCAAAGTAGTGGGGAAATGAAGCGGCATATACTACTGGCAAGCTGGGTGCTTTAGGAGGTACTTCATTTCCTTTCATTCACTGATCAAGAACTTTTTCCACCATATCGTCCTGTTCCACCATAATAGTTAAACACAGAAACCTTTTGATGCACCCATTCTACTTTCAGGAATTCATCCTTTGTGTACAGTCACATGTAAATATCAAGACATATAAACAGCCTCACTCGTGGCAGCGTTGCTTGTAAAAGGCTGTGAAGCCCCTAAATCGAGAGGATCCTGGTTAGGTGAATGGTGGTATATTATAATCTACACAGAGGGATATTATGTGGCTGTTAAAAATAATGAGGCAGCTCTGTGTGTGATGATCTCAAAGATACAGTATATAATAAAAGCAGAAATATGTAACTATGTAAGGTTCACTACCACGGGTGTGAAAGTAGAGAATGAAAGCACATTGGCTCAGCTCTGCATCCACCCCGTCCGAAGGGCAAGAAAGAACCCGGGCCTTATGAAAGCAAACTGGGGTAAAGAGAGGAACAGAGACTGTTTTTACTGTCTTTGAAGATTTTTACTCATGTGCCTATATTAACTGTTCCAGTTAACAAATGAAAATCAAATAGTTCAGCCTTGGTTATAAATCTAATACAAATCATATCTCTAGGGAGGGAGGAGGAAAATTGAAATGGTGATCTCCTTGGAGAAGGCTGATTCCTTGCTGCCATCCAGCCCTAAGCAGAGAACATATACAGCAGATGTTCACAAATAGCTCTCGAACACAACTGGCTCTGTCTCATAAAAGTGCACTTCTGTTTTCCTTTCTAGCCGCGGAGCTAATTTCTACCAATCAGTTGCCCTAAAGACTTTCGTAAGAGCCTCTGCTGGTGGCTGTCCTTCTGCTGGGGACAGCAGGAACATACCGAACAGGGACGAAGCCAGGGGTCTGGGCGTCCTTCTTGGCATCCTTGCGGGAAGCCACGCGGCCGGGAAGGCTGAGGCCGATGTGGTAATGGACCTGAATGAGCAGGGCCAGGAGCAGCTGTGGATAGATGCGCCTCACACGGCCCATGCAGCTGTTGACGGACAGGAGCTCACACAGGCCGCTGGCTGCCTGGAGGTGGAGGGGAAGCTGGTGAGACGTCGCCACCCACCATCCCAGCACTCCTGACCAGGCCTGGGCTGATTCTCTAGGAGGTTGGTCCTCGATCTTTGCTCTTCTCTGGCCCAACATGGGCAAGCCCAGATTCCCCCACCACTGCATCCAGGCCCTCTGCGTGAGCCCTGCACAGTGTCACAGCAACACTTTGCTGTTGACACAGCCCTGAAAGAATCATGGTGGAAGGATTTCTTCCCACATTTATGAGGTAGAGTCTTGACCCCACTGTGCAGGGCAGGAGACAAGATCAGAAGGGGAAGGGACTTGCCCAAAGATACCCAGCCCCTCGGGGCAGAGCTGAGGCTTGAACCCAGGTTTTCAGATTACAGGAGCCCTGCCTCTTATTGGTTCATAACATCGGTGCCCGGTCCGTAAGGTGGGGTATCAGTTGCCTCTTTGTTGGGGGCTGTTAAAACTAGACTTCCCTCACTGTCTCCTCTGAATGACTTGAGAATATGCCAACACACAGTGATCAGAGGAGTGGGTGATGCCCAAACCAAGGATGGAATGGGCGCTGGTGCCCTAGTCACAGAACTCAGTGCTGGGGGAGAGAGGCAGAGAGATCCAGAGGTAAAGCATGGGATTCGGGGGCAGGAGATCTGGGTCTGAGTCCTGGCTCCACCACTCAGTAGCCGTGTGGCCTTAGGTGAGACATGGAATGTCTCTGAGCATCAGTGTCTTCCTGTGTTAAGGGGTAATACCACCCGCTCCTCCATCCACCATGTCTCTGTTTTTTTGGCTTCCCTCTACCAGACTGTCTTGCTCTCTGCTGAATCCCTGGAAACTGATGAGTATGCTTGGCACATAGTAGGTGCTTGACGTTTGTTGAATAAATAAATCAACCCAACAAAAACATTTTTTGAGTGTCTACTGTATGTGCTGAACTCAGGCATCTCATAGATTAATCAAATGAGCCACTCTATACACACACACTATTGTTAGATCACAACTGGGGTGAACTCTTCCAAGAGAAGTATGTGATGTGTATGTGCTCAGTCGTGTCCAACTCTGCGACCCCATGGACTATAGCCCACCAGGCTCTTCTGTCCGTGGGATTCCCCAGGCAAGAATACTGAAGTGGGTTGCCATTTCCTCCTCCAGGGGATCGCCCTCACCCAGGGATTGAACCCACGTCTCCTGCATTGGCAGGCAGATTCTCTACCACTGAGCCACCTGGGAAAGAAAGCATAATATGCACAGATTTGATCTGGTCAGAGTGGGCTTCCCTGAGGAGGTAGATAGCTTAAGAGATAAGGGATGAGAAGAAGTTAACTTGGCAGACAGAAATCTAGGTCAAGAAAACAGCATGTGCAAAGGCCCTGTGACCGAAGATAGCACAGTGATCAAGAAGACCTGACAAAGAGTAATGAGGTTGGAGCCAGGCAGGCAAGAGGAGCACACAGCACACTGAGGCCAGCGAGGGTTGCAGGGCCCAGCAGCACCAGCAGGAGCTCTGTGTTACCCTCAGGGGCAATGGGAAGCCATAGAGAGAGTTGGGAAGAGCAGATGTGCATTTCTCAATGATTTTCTTAGCTGTGATACAGATGGGAGGGGCTGGAGTGGAAGCAGGGAGGTGAATGGAGTGTTATCCAGCTGGCTAGGACCAGGGTGGTGCTGACAGAGCCAGAGAGAAATCTGTCTGTCCACTCAGCCCCCTTCCCACATCAGAGCCCGTTCCCTCCGTGTTCCCAGGGCCAGCCTCTGAGAGTGGCAGAAGATGCGCTTAGACATTTTTTGTCTCTAAAAAGATGAGATGAGTTACCTCATTTAAGTTTCATAACTGCCATACAAGGTAGATGTTGTTTCTATTTACAGATGCAGAGACTGAGCCTCAGAGAGGTGCGGTGACCTGCTCAGGTTACAAAATAGTAACAGCGCAAGGCCAGTTCTCAGCCTAAGGTGTGTGAGTCCCTGGTCATTCAGTCCCAGGCCATTCCAGGCTGCCGCGGTCACTGTAAGTAGCAGCAGGATGGTGCTGCTGGTGGCCCGGTGGATCACAAACAAGAGCCCGGGGACAGACTTGCTCAAGGCCACCCACTTAGCTCCGGGTAGAGCCAGGCACTAGAAGATGGGTGTGCAGAGCTCAGCGAGAGCAGGAGGAGGACGTGTTGGGGCAGTGATGGGGCTGCTGGGCACGGGAGGAAGCGGGCAGAAGGAGAGCTCCTCACCGCCAGGGGCACAATGGAGGCCCGGCCCTTCTTGGTCACGGGCTTCTCCTTCAGGCTGGTCAGGAGCAGGTCCAGGAGGTCTCGGACGTCACAGCTGGGCTTGCGCAGTATCAGCTGTCTCCACATCTCTGCTCCATTGCTGACAGGCCAAGAGCAGGGACGGTTAGCAGGGACAAGGGCAGTGGGGCCAACCCTGCCACCGAATTATTTTGGGAGGTACAAGGAAAGAAGCCTTTGAAATCGCATCCATGAGTGTGCCGAAAATTTTCTTGAATGATCTAATAAGCCTGGGGCTAACAATAATCAAAAACCTACTCAGGTACTTCGCCAGGTGTTTTGCATACAAGTTATGACTTCAGCAAATGTTGAGCATCTGCTATCTGCCAGCAGACATGAGCAAGATAGTCAAGAAACTCAGGGTCACTGAGTTCTTACAGGGCCCCTCACAGTGGATTGTCAGTCTCATTTTGCAGATGCGGAGTTAAGGCTCAGAGAGGTAAAATGGCCGACCCAAGACTGCACGGCTGATGAGCTAGAGTTCAGGAGTGACCAGGTCTGCACCAGCCTATAGGTTCTATCCTGGGAAGGTGAAAGTGCTGACAGCCCAGGGCACTAAAGGGTTAACAAAAACCTTCCATCCCCCGCCCCCCAATCTGGTTAAGAGTTGAACCTTCCATTAACTTTCCAGCTCTGTTCCCCTGGAAACCTGATAAAGATAGTATGTCAACTATGTTGCTAGGCAACATTGCTTATGGTAAAAATGACCCAATTGGTAAATTGTGTCTGGGTGAAGAACTGCAAATGAACTATAAGGACCACTGGGGACACTGCTGCATTGAGCTTCTCAGGGTGCAGCGACTCTTGTGACTGGGTTTGTCCCTGTGAGAATCTGGGAGGCAAAGTCCAGAGAGTTATAAGAGACTCGAGTTCCTTTAAAACCCAAGCCACTCAAGCCACGGTAGCACCTACATCTTTCAACTGGGAGGCCCAGGGCCAATACTAGCAAGAGGAAAGTAAGGCATCCAGGTCTCTACATTTAAGGAGGTCCTCACTCTCAGGCATGCACAGGAGTGGCACTTGTGAGCAAGGCCTCCTTAAATCTCATCCCAGCTCTGTCTAATCCTCCTGCACAGGCTGCTGTAAGGATACTGCCCTGTCCTACATCCTCCTGAAGTAACTGAAGTCAGATGTGGTCCTGGCAGTCTTGAGTCTGAATGTTTAGTGGCTCTAAGAAGAAACTTCCCTGGCTTGCAGTGAAGCCAGAAAGGGTTAAATTCTTCTGGGTGGGGGATGGGAGTGTGTCACTCCTGCACTGCTCTCCCTGGTTTCTGTGAAGGACACCAGCTCTTCTGGTCAGAAGTGCACCCCACTTGCACAGTTCTGCATAATTCTTTTCCATTCACTCTCAACCAACTGCCTTAAGACGTGGATCACACACTTCTGCCTTGTTTTCATTCAGAGGTATGGGAGCATTTCCTGGGCCAGGAGCCTGGAGCAGCCAGATTTGTCTCTCTTGCCCACAAGCTGATCACCATCTGGCCACAGTCCCCTCTGCCATCAGACCAGAGCTCCCTGAAGTCTGACAACATGGAGCACAGGGCATGCACTCAGCATGACTGGCCGCTTTACTGATCTTGCCCACCCATTCGGGGTGAGAATGTGGGTGTTATTTTCTCCTTTTACATATGGGGAAAAACTGAAGCCCAGAGAGGGCAATAAAGCTACCCAAGACCACACAGCATCTGGAGGCAGTTGGAAACAACATTCAGTTCTTTTTCCCATGGCATCATTGAAGAGCTCTGGGCTTGGAGTTGGTCAGATCTGAGTTTAGGTCATCATTCTGCTGCTTGTTCAGTAGGTTCCTAAGGCTAGAAACTTTCTGTGAGCCTCAGTTTCCTTATCTGTAGAATGGGGTTATTACACTTGTGAGAGAACAAATAAATGTGCAGCACAGACCCCTGGCAGGAAGGGCTTAAGGGTTGTCATAAGCAACATAGATCATGGAGGTGGGACCACTGGGAGGGCAAGGGACTCCCCTGGGTAGAAGGAGGGATTCCCAGCCCGGGAATAGGGGGCTGTATGAACTGTCTGAGAGACAGTGGCTGGAAGCACCCATCACTCGGTACCTGTCCAGTGGGAGGGGACACATGAGCAGGGCGACGACGACCTCGGTCATGAAGGAGCTGGCCAGGAGAGAGACGGGCAGCAGAGCCACCTCGCGGGCCCGCGGCTCCTGGATGTGGCTCAGGCACACGTAGATGCCATGCATGATTTCGGGGATCTGGGGCGCAGCCAGACAACCAGGGAGCAGGCAGAGGGCCAAGCGGAGAGGCCAAGGGGGACAGGGGAGCAGGGAGGTGGGAGGAGGGAGAAGAGGGCGATGCGGAAGAGGAGGGCACAGAGGGGAGAAGTGGGGAGACGGGCAGGCAGAGCGCCTGCCCCTTCCCTGGAGACAGCTTGTCTGCATTGCCCTCCCGCACCCCTCACCAGAGAGTTGAGCTCTTGGGGGCTGATAAGCAAGTTGAGAGCATCTAGAACTCATTCACCATCCACCCTGCCCTACCTGCAGGATTAGTGAGCCCTGTGGGGTCTCCCAGCCCAGCCCCTGTCCCCAGGGGGCCTTACCACCTCCAGAGCCCTGTGTCGGTACCACTCCAGCACCGAGCTGAGCGTGACCTCCGAGGCTAGCTGCATCATCTCCCCTGAGTCCTTCCCCCGAGCCTCGGAGCCACCTTTGAGCCCTTCCAAGGCTGCTAGCAGCAGGTCCTTTACCTGCTGGGGCCCCAGGAAATCTCCAAATTCCTGAAACAAAGGCAGAGAGATCCTGACACACGTGGGCAGACCCGGAGTGAGTCCTGCATCCATGCACAAACGCCGCCAGACACAGGCAGAGGTCAGCAAAGGGACCACATACTCAGTTAATCGTTGAGTGTCAAACCCTTTGAGGAACTGTGACAAAAAGAGGGGGTGACATGACCCCTGCCCCTCCAGAACTGGGTGCCACATGCTATGGTACAGACCAGAGGGATAGGGAGCACACAGGATGGACCTATGTGGTTGAGGAAGGCATGTAGAGAAATATAAGGGGGATTGAGCCTAGAGGGCTGGAAGGAGAGGAGGCGGCACTAGGGCGGGCTGGTGCTGCCCCTCCTCCCTCGCCCCCATCCCCCAGGAAGGCCCAGGGCTAGTGGGCAGCAGGTGGTCACCGCAATCACACGAAGAATGTTCTGGCATGGGCTGACAGGGTTGTAGGGCCCCAGGAAACGCTTGTTGCTCTCATACAGCTCCTTCTTATTGGTCTCTTCCTTATCTCTGGCTCCTGCAAAACAAGAACCTTTTCAGTGAGACCTCACTACCTATTTTGTTTCTTAACTTTTTGCTAAACATGGATGTCAAATGTGCATAAATCGTACGTAACCAGCATGATAAATCTTCTTGATGAGCACATCCGTGTAGCTCTCACCCAAGTCAAGAAACAGAACACAGTCAACAAGCCCAGAAGGCCCTCCTATGCCCCTGTTTCAGACCATAATCCCCCTCCCCAACGCCTATTCTGACTTCTAAATCCACAGGTTAGAGCTCCTTGCTGTTGGACGTCATATAAATGGACTCCTACTCCATGTTATCCTTTATGTCTTGCTTTCACTCAACATTTATGTGGGTGAGCTTCACCCATATTGTTGCAAGCCGCGTGGGTTCATTCATCCCCAGTGCTGTACAACGTTATACAGTATGAATAGCTACCATTTACTGGCCTGCTGTTCTACTTATGATAGACATTTGGGTTGTTTCTAGCTGTTATAGGTAGTGTTGATATGAATGTTCTAGTATATCAAGTCCACGCTTTTTGTAGGCGTGTAGCTAGAAGCAGAGGCTTCCCAGGTGGCTCAGTGGTAAAGATTACGCCTGCCAGTGCAGGAGACATGGGTTCAATCTCTGGGTCGGGAAGATCCCCTGGAGAAAGAAAGGGCAATACACTCCAGTATTCTTGCCTGGGAAATCCCACGGACAGAGGAGCCTGGCAGGCTACAGTCAACGGGGTCTCAGAAGGGTCAGAGACCTAGCAGCTAAACAACAATAGCAGCAACAAGCTAAAAGTGAAATTGTGTCCTAAGGTGGGTAGAGGTTCTGCTTTAGAGGGTACTGCCAAAGTTCTCCATGGTGGAGACCAGTTATGCTCCCACCAGCAGTGTGTGAGAGTTCAGTGGCTTCACATCTTGCCAGTGAATTTTCTGTTCTATTTTTGCTGGGTGTGTGAAAACACCTCTTTTTAAACTGCAGTTCCCTTACCCCTGGTATTCCCAACCTCCCTTTCCTATTTTTTTCTTCTTTCTTTGATACTCATCATCATCTGACTTACTATATATATTACTTCTTTATTTTGTTCATTGTGTTCTGACAACAAGAAGATAAGCTCAGCTTTCCTTCTGTGTCCCCAGTGCCTAGAATAGTACCTGCAAATTGGAGATCCTTATGTTCTGCGGAAGGAAACACATTTTAGGCACATTTCCTGAGTCTTCTGGTGGTCCTACCTGGATTCCTCAGCATGTACAAGATACAAGACGTGGGCATGAGGAAGGGTCATTGAGGCAGAATAGCATACAGACCAAGCAAGCAGGTTGTCTGCCTGATTTCAGGCAGTGTGCGTGCATGCTAAATCGCTTCAGTCATGTCCAACTCTTTGTGATCTCATGGATGTAGCCCACCAGGCTCTTGTGTCCGTAGGATTCTCCAGGAAGAACGCTGGAGCGGGTTGCCATGCCCTCCTCCAGGAGATCTTCCAGACTGAACCCACATCTCCCGCATCTCCTGCACTGGCAGATGGGTTCTTTGTCACTAGCACTACCTGGGAGGCCTCGTGTCAGGCAGACCAAGGTTCAGATCCTAGCTTTGCTGTTTCCTACAGTCCAGAGGCCTGCATAAATCACTCCTTGAGAATCTAACAGTGGAATTTGTCCTTAGAGTCACCACATAAAATACAAAATACCCATCTGAACTTCAGATAAACCAGCAATTTTAGCAAAAGTATGTCTTAAATATACCAAAAGGTATTTACTGTTTTTCTGAAATTTGTATTTAACTGAGTGTCCGATATTTTTATTTGCTAAATCTGGCAATACTAATTGAGTGTATACTTTTCCTGTCCCCAAGACTGAACATTAACATGACGTATATCACCTTTATCCATCACTCAGAAGATCTATGTGGCTCTTGGGCAGAAGGGGAAGTCTCCTAGGGACTAAATCTTTGCCCCAGATGCTAGAGAACAAGAAGAGCAGGGATACCATATAGATCCCAAAAGACTGAAACTAATAAGATGGGAGGGATGGGGGAAAAAAAAATCTTTGTTGGCCCATAATGTGTGGAACGAGCTGGTCATTTTACATATATGATCTCATTTAATCTTCCAAAAAGCTTGTGGTTTGCATCCTACTGTGTCCTTTTTACAAATGAAGAAACCCAGGCCTTAACAAGAAAAGTACTTGCCTGAATTTGTATAGCTAGGAAGGGCCAGAGCTAGGTCTGGTACCCAGGTCACTCTGCTTCCAGAGCCAGGGGACTTTAAACAATGTGCCAAGGTCCCTTGGTTTGGAGCAGAGTTGGGACTCTGGGGAAAGTAGGGAGGCAAGTAACAGTCAATACCGCACACCTCTAGGTGCAGTGAGTGCCAGCTGGGTTTCCGTGTCAGCCCTTACCACATCATTAGCTTCCCACAGCTCTTTCAGAGATGTTCTCCTGCCTACAGGTTTTAGCCACTCCAGATTCCAAGGTAGGACCCGTTCTTTGTTCACTCATCCAATACATGTTCACTGAGCACCCACCATGTGCCAGGCCCAGGGCGAGATCTTGGGCACACCATGGGGAACGAGACATAGACTCAAATGAACTATAGACTAACAGGGAAGACAGACCAGACACCAGGGCACTGGGGCTGCCGTTCCTGGCTGCGCACGGTGGCCTGGGAATGTGAACATGAGAATCACAAGTTAAACTAGGAAGGAACAGAAGAGGCTTATACAGAAGCATTGCTTAAACCAAAATGTGTTTGTCACCTCTGTCTCCTAGTTCTGTGGGGACTAAACTCCACACTGATTTCCAGACCTCTCTGAACTTTGCGTTGGTCTCGTCCATCTCCCACCAGTGCCTTGTTGTCAAGGGTCCACTCAATTCCGAGGCTGAGTACCTGGCTCAAAAGCCTTGTGTTAGAGGCACGTCAAAGGGCTTACGTTTTTGAAGCTCCAAGATGGTATAGAGGATGGTGATGCCGTCCAGAGCTTCACGGCCGATCTCCTCATCAGGATCCCCGATGCGAATGATGAGCCTCCCCAGAAGAAGCCCCAGTGCCGGGAATCCCGAGGACATCTGTTTGTGTCATGATCTTAGGGACTGAGACTTATAGGTTCAATAATGCTATACAGTAAATGGTGAACAGAGCTAGATGGCCTGGCCCGGAGAGCTGAATCCTCTGAGGAGTGAGGCCCACCTAGGAATCTCGGGGCAGATGCATGGGCTCCCTCAGAGCTGAGAACATTCTCCCTAGCAGTCCTCCCCTCCTCCCTCCCAGAGCCACTCACAAGGAAAGGCGGGGTCAGAAGTGCGTGGTTCAACACAGAGACACTGATTTTCACAGCCCGTGCTCTCTCATGAGCCTTCCCAGAGTTCATCCAGGGCCCCAGGGGCTGTGGGGAAAAGGCTACGACTCAGAGCTACGAGCCAGATGCTAGCCTCTGCCCCCTGGATGGGCAGAACAGCCTTCACCAATTATCAGGAAGCTTCTGAGGGAGAGCATCAAAGCAACCCACCGCAGCCCTCCTCCTCTTCTTAGAGCATAGGGACACATGGGGTCCAGAAGCTGAGGACAGAACGGAAGACCAGAGGGAGGGCAAAGGTTAATGGGAGAGAGATGAAAGGTAGAGAGTCTTGAAGATAGGCGAGAGGCATAAGGACAAGAATTTAGAAAGCAAGGATATGGGAGCAGCTATCACAGGAGTCGCAGGGGGAGAGGGAGAGGGTGAAGGAGGAGGAGTTTGGGACACGACCTGTGAGAGGGCCAGGGAAGCAGAGATCTGGCACAAGACTACATCCTGAAGTCAAATCACTCTTTCTGGGTCCAGACCCCCAGCCCCAGTTCTCCCGAGTCAATTCCCCATCCTCCTCCACCCTTCTCCTCCCTGCCCCCATACCTCCAAGATGCTCTTCAGCCCAGCAGGAGTGGGGTCCTCAACAAAGAGGGCATTGAGAAGTGTCTGCAGGGCATTCAAGGTCTGACAGTAAAGTATCTGTGAACACGGAGAGGACCAAGTCACTAAGCAGCCTCTGGGGCAGACCGCAACCCCAGGCAACCCCTGATGTGGGTCAGGGGAGGAAGGTGTACTCAAGCCCAGGAGTGCTGCTTCCTAGTCCCACCATGTGAGACTAACCTCGATGTGCGATATGGGGCAACTGGCTTCCCCTCCATGGGTTACAGGTTCTTTATGGAGAAACTGGTAATTATTATCCGTGAACTCCTTAGCTTACAAGGGCAAGAAGAATTACAGAGAATCTACCACGGGCCAGGGGATTGCCTCGTAATTGGCACAACTCTATCACTCTGTCCTCAAAGTGTTTTTCTCACTGTGCAAATAAGGAGATGTTCTTTAAAAACTATTTACTTATTTGACTGTGCCTGGTCTTAGCTGTGGCATGCGGGATCTTTAGTTCTTTAGTTGAAGTATGTGGGATCTAGTTCCCCTGCCAGGGATTGAACCCCAGCCCTCTGCACTGGGAACTCAGAGTCTGAGCCACTGGACCACCAGGGAAGTCCCAGGAAGAGACACTTGTCCAAGGTCACGGAACCAAAGTTTCAATTCATGAGGAGCATGAGAAGATGGGTGGGAAAATGCTCAAGAACCGTGAGGGCTAGATCAATGGACAACCAGCCCTGCTTGTGTTATTGTCTCCGAGGAAGTGTTCTGATTCCTTTTAAAATCACCACTCCTAGATCCAAACAGATTTTCTAAGTTACCCCTTGCCGGAGTCAGCTCTCTCCTCTCCATTGTTTGTTCCTTCCCCGGTCACACCACAGGCCTGAAACTGCCTCAAGGAGGGTGCAGGCATGACACCTACACAAGGCTAAGGGGTGTCTTTGAGGCCCTCTCTCCCTGCCTCTCTTCTTCCCATCATCTCCACATCTTCCTTCAAGGTCGTCTTTGTCCAGGCTTCCTGAGTCTGAGCACACCAGGCTTACACCACAACCACCAAGGAAGCCTTGCTCACCAACTCCCTCCTCCTACCTGCCCGTCTGCAGTCCATCACTGTGCAGCACTGACCTCTGCTGGCCTGGCCTGGTACTACAAGAAGGCTGCAGGCTCTCTTCATACCCATCCCTGCCTCCCCTTTGAGTCTCCTCTCAAGTGCTTCACCTCCAAGACTCAGAGCCATCACGCTGCGGCTGGTCTGGCTCCAACTGCTCTCACCTCAGCCTCTGGACTCCAGCCACTCTGCCTTCTTATCATCCTTGCAGTCATCACGTTCTCTCCGTCCTCAGGCTGCTGCACAGGCCATTCCCTCGGCCTCTCGCTCTTCCTTCGGCCACCCTCTTCAGCTAGTTAACTCTTCTAAACCTCTCGCCTCTAGCATCACGACCTCAGAACCCCAACACGGTCAGGTTCCCTCCATTTCAGGCTCTTAATAGTATCATGTACTTCTTGCTTGCACCAAGTACTGTTGTAATTCTGCATTTATTTGTATGATATTTTGATAATCTGCCCCTCAGCCCTACAGTATCTCAGCCCTGTACTTCTGGATCAGGTATTAGTTAAAATTTGCTGGATAAAAGGATGTAAGCCTGTGGCTCACTCAGAGCCGAAATATCTCTCCCTAACCTCCCCCACTGACCCCATTCCACATGAAGGGTCTCCTCTGATCACTCTTCCAGGGGCCATCCTGCAGGGGGTTGAAGGTGCTCATGAGAGCCCCTTGAGGTTCTACTTCCAGGCCTCAATACAAACTTGCCCAATCCTCAGGCCTTTTCTTCCTAATCCTGGCCACCTCCTGAGCCGTGCCAACATCTGCCCACATCCTTCTCATGGGGCAGAGCCCAACGTGGGCAATGCTTCAGATGAGGGATCCTTTATTCCACAGACTCACTCATTCACCAAATATTTATCAAGTGCTTGCTCGGGCCAGGAAAGGGGAGGTGAATTGCCCAAGCCGCTTAAGTAGGAGATTGAAGATTCCAATCTACCTCTCATAATGCCCTTCCTCTCCTGCTGGGAGTCCAGGGACGTGCCTCCCTCTGAGGACACCAGTCAGCCCCAAGGCCCTGCTTGGGAGGGCCCTGCCTCACCTGTAAGGCATCTGCCTTGGCCTGGTCTTTCTCCTGCATGGCCTGCACGGTGGGCAGGGAGAACACACTCTTCACGCATGTGTTCACCAGCTCCGACCGTTCCTGCAAACCCAGGACAGGCTGGGAATGACTGGGGAAGAGACAGAAAGTGAGGGCATGGAGTGAGGGGGCACCTGAGGCTGCAGGCTGGAAGTGAAAGGTGCAGGGCTGGGACAAGGGCTGAGATTCAGATCCACAGAAGGGCAAAATGAGGTGAGGAGGAGGAGGGTGGTGGGGTACAAGTCAGATAGCCCCGGCAGGGCCTGGGCAAGGGGAAGGCGAAAGCTCCGGGACTAGGAAAGGGCCACGCACAGCAGGGAGGCCTCTGAAGATACAGGCAGAGCCTGAGGGTTGGGAAAGGGGCTGAGGGTTGGGAAAGGGGCCGAGGTCACCTCAGCTGGGTCAGGGTCTCCATGGCCTGCTGGCGGACGGAACTCGTGAGAGAATCCAGCGGCTCCTCCTGGATCCACTTCTGGATGGGGGACACGGAGGTGTCAATGAGGGGGCAGGCCACCACAGACCGCCAATGCCGCAGCCACTCCTCAGGGAATGGGGCCACTCTTCAGCCTGGGCCGGCTCACTCCCTGCCTGGCCTCCAGTGGAGGGAGCCAGCTGACTGCTCTAACCCGGTCCAGAGGCCGCAGTTCAAGGTCTGCAAAACGGGCCTGACGCGCTGCACACACGCAGGGCTCAGCAAGAACTGTTTCAGCAGCCCTGAGGTAGGAAAGTCTAAACCACGGAGCAGCCCCCAAACACTATGCCTGACCCTTGAAAGTGGTCCAGTTGAGTTCCTTTAAAATGTCCTTCCAGTTAGTTCTCACTTTTGATCTAGCACCAACACCCAGTAGGTGCTCAGTTAATGTTAATTAAATGAAAGTATCAGAGCCACAGGGTTTTTTTCTCTCTTTATAGCTAACTATTGATATAATTCTGGAAACTTCAGTGGCTGTCCCAGCCCAGACACTCCGGTGGATAACTGAGAAGTGACTGCATTTAGCAGAAAAAAAGAAAGTTCCTTCGGAAGTTCCCCTATCAGAGGAACTATGTGGGGAAATAACATAATGACTGTTCCCGGGGAGCTAAGATTTTACAGTGAAATAACCTTTGGGTTGTGTCCTCCATTGACACAGGTTTTTTTATCAGTCACTTGTGAGGTATTAAGAGTGAGACTTAGAGAAGGGAAGTGACTTGGCCAAGCTCCCTCAAGGTAGGTGGGGGGGCAGTTCAGGGTGGAGCTGAGACCAAGGCCCAAGTATCTGTGCCTTGATGTCCTCTGCCCACCCCACCCCAACCCCACCTCATCAGTGCGTGGGCTCAGGACTTCTGCCCCCTCCCCACCCTGATGCCACAGACCCTCAAGCTACTTGCGCACCATCATCTTCTTTATCAGGGTCTTCTTCTCTTCTTCCTTGTCCAGCACATTCTGGCTCTTCTGGAGGCTGAGGGCACTCCCGACCTCAGGGGCAGTAGAGGGCAAAACCACAGGGTGAGAGCCACATGGAGCCCAGCCCTGGGGCTGCCCTTACACCTGTCTTTGCACCTGCCACCTGCAGTCAAGCTGCCTGTTCCTCCCCAGCTGCCAGCCCCCAGCATCAGCTCAAGAGAAGTGAGAAACCTCAAGGGAACTTGGGGTGGGTGGGGGGTGTAAAGATATGAGAAGATGGTGGTAGCAGCAGGTTGAGGATAATCCCTGTAGGTCAGATTTGGGGGAAGACCAGATATCAGATTCAGATTGCAAAGCACCTGTCAACTAAGGGAGAAGAGGCAGGCACTGGTGGAACAGAAAGGGTTCCAACACCTCAAGTTGAAATGTCATCGTTAGTGATACCTCGTGAGGGCCTTCTAGCATCTACCCTTTGTAAGGATACCCACTAGTCGGATTAACGCATTCTGCTATCGAGAGGGAATGCCAATACAAATGTCCCATTAATTAATGTCCCATTAATCTATTAGTTCTCTTTATCTTAAGGTAGAAGAAGAAAAAAAAACATGAAAGAGACAAAATGTATTGTAAAGAAAGCAAAACAAGTGTATCTGATGGGCAGTACGGTAGTTTAAAGATGCTACAAGTTATTTCCCATTCCACCTGGCAAGAAGACAGGTGGTACGGCCTGGCCTGGGCAGGCGCCCTGCTTCTAGACTCTAGACGTCAACTAGGCTCCCCCACATTCCGTGTGTTACACTCACTACCAGCCTGTCCAGTCTTCTCCCACTGGCCCTCACCAAATCCTGAAGATGCTGGCTTTCTCTGGCCTCCCAAGGCCTGCTGCGTGGCCAAGACCCGGGCTGGGCCTGTGTCCTGAAAAGGGTCATTCCCCTTTTATAGACCTTCATAATTCATTCAGTTGTTTAAAAAAAACAAAAAACAAAAACCAACTGTTATCAAGCACTTAGGATGTGCCAGGCACTGCTCTAGATTCTAGGAATACTGCTGAGAATCAGACAGACAAAACTACCTGATTTGTGGAGAATGAATTCCAGTGCGAGAGACTGGCAAGAAATGAGATAAACTAATAAGGCCATAGAGCAGAGAAGAATCTGGCAGAGAAGAGAGAAATGCTGAGTGGGGAGCGGGAGGTGGAGGGAAAGGGCATCCCAGGAAACGGTGGCAGGAGGTGGTTTGGCAGGAAGCATACCAGAGCCGCTTTGCCGCGATCATCTCTCTGCCCTGGCGCCTCCACCAGGCATGAGGCTGCTTCATCGAAGGCTCCTGCATGTCACAGTTCCATTGGGGAAAGAAGAGGGAGAGTAAAGATACAGTGCAGCAGAATCCCATCTCCCCTTCCCCATGGGACTCCTCCAAGCTTTACTTCCCCAGCAGCCAGACTGAGCCCCTATCCCTAAAACCCTTCAGGGGCACCCCGTGTCCCAGACATAAGGCTCGCATCCTTATTAGTGCCTTCAAGGCCCTGCCAGGTCAGTCTCGCCTGCCCACCTCTGCAGCTCACTTTCCTCTACTCTCCCCTCACTCACCATGCTCCCACCACGCTGGCCTCCTTCCAGGCCCAGCAGGCTTTGCTGCCAGGCCTTTGCACAGCTCTTGTCCTCTGCCTGGGCCTCTGCACTGTCGCACCCCCTTGCCCAGGTAGAGGACAAGGTCCGCTTGCCTGCCACTCCTCAGAGCGGCCTCCCCTGACCTTCAGAGTAACAGCGGGCCCACTGTGATCCTGCTGTGCATCTTTCGGTTCTCTTCTCTTGGTTGTTACCACACTTTATAGTTAAATTCTTACTTGTTATAGTATTGGTTGGCTAAAAGTTCATTCAGCTTTTCCCATAACATCTCATGAAAAAACCTGAATGAACCTTTCGGCCAACCTAATAGATAATTGCTATTTTGTTAGCCCCACAATTCCTCATCTTTCTTCTGGTGGCAAAGCCTCTGTCTTCCCTGCAGGCTATTCATTTCATATAGGTAGGTGAAGCTACGAGGCCCACCTATCACCTCTCTTCAAATAAGGATGGGCTTTACTCTTGAAATCAGTATAATATTATAATCAACTGCTGCTAAGTCACTTCAGTCGTGTCCGACTCTGTGCGACCCCATAGATGGCAGCCCACCAGGCTCCCCCGTCCCTGGGATTCTCCAGGCAAGAACACTGGAGTGGGTTGCCATTTCCTTCTCCAATGCATGAAAGTGAAAAGTGAAAGTGAAGTCGCTCAGTCGTGTCCAACTCTCCGGGACCCCATGGACTGCAGCCCACCAGGCTCCTCCGTCCATGGGATTTTCCAGGCAAGAGTACTGGAGTGGGCTGCCATTGCCTTCTCCAATAAATCAACTAGACGTCAATAAACACACAAATGAATAAAGGTGGATCTGGAAACCATGCTTGCTCAGTAAGAGATTCCCATGCCCCCAGCCACAGTGATTGGTCCATGTGTGGGCACTTGGCTGAGCAGGGCCCATAGAGTCCTTGACTTAAGGCAATGAGGCGAAGCCCAAGGAGAGAGACCCTGGGACATCTTGGCCCCCAACATCGGCGGCTACTGGAGGATGGAGTCAACAGTGAGCAGCAGAGACATCACAGTGGTAGTGAATACAGCTAGCACTAAAACCCTGGCTTCTTCTAAGCACCTTTTCCACTAAAGGAAACAAGGCTCCTAGGAGAATCAGGTGATTCTAGGACTCGGGCAGAGAAAGTGCAGGTGAGTCTGAGACAACTTCTACCAGAAAACAAGGAAATGAGCCCAAGAAATTGTGAGGATATGTCAAAAAAAACATAAAAGCTTGCTCAAAGAGTACTCCTTGGTCAAACGGGGAAAGCTTCAGTATCGCAATAAATGATGGTAACAACAGATTATAGTCTATCGAGTAAACTAAGAAATGAAAAGTCCATGCTAATATGAAAAAAGAAATAACTAAATTGAAAGTTTGATGAGAAATAGGATATTTACATAGTTTCAAAAGATCTCTCTAGTATTTTTTGCATATTTATGACAAAGGGGTGAATAATGACTTTACAGTGGAAAACCTTGGCAGCCATTGAGCTCGAGTGATCAAAGTGAGCATCACCAGTAATGGAGCAAATCAAAACCATTCACCACCAGATAGAATGCAGTGAGAAAGACCCAGCATCATGTCTACGCTATTCCCACCAAAGATGCATGACGTGACTCCGACCATGAGAAAACACCCGACAAGCCCCAATTAGGCAAATCTTATAAAACAGCTGGCCTATGATCTTCCAGAGTATCAGGGGCGTGACAGTCAAGGAAGATCTGATGGCTGAGGGAAACAAAACAGACGAGACAGAAAAGGGCAGTAAGTGAGTCTGACCTGGACCCTTTTTTAATAAAGGACACTTCCGGGACAATTGGTGACATTTGAATGGAGCCTAAGGACTGGATGGTAGCAGTGTATCAGTGTTAATTTCCTGATTTTGATAGTTAATCTTTATCCTTTTTTATAAGAAACACATACAAATTCAAGATTGATAGGGTATCATTTAGCAACTTATCAATTCAGAAAAACATTTTATACCATACTTTCAACTTTTCTGCAAGTTTTTTATTATTTCAAATTTTTAAAAGAATGATGGATAAATAGAGGCATTTTCAGTAAAAATGGAAAGAGTTTGCATCAGCAGAGCTCACTAAAGCAGAAGGGTATACTTCAGCCAAAAGGAAATTAATCCCAGATGAAGGTCTGAGATGCAACAAGCAAACGAAAAAAAAAAAAAAAGAGGTTAATATTTGGGTAAATATAAGAACATTAACTACATAAAGTTCGTAGAGTTAAGAAAAAGAAAAGATAAAATTAACATACATTACCAGGGGAGCATATAGATGGGAGAGGAGGCGTTAAATGAGGTTAACTCGTTTAAATCATCTGGGAGGAAAATAAATGCATTGACTAGTTTGGACGTTGTGATTAATTAAATATACACATTGTAGCTTCTAGAGAATCAGTAACAGACTTTAAACAGTATATAACTTCCACACAAATAAGGAAGAAAAGAGGGAGGAAAAGCAACCCAAAAACCAAAAAAGGAGAAAAAAAGAAATATAGAGCAAGCAAAACAAAGGATACAATTGCTGGTCAACTATAGGCCAATTAAAAATTTTTTAAATTTTAACTCTGCATAATTGTATTAGATATGAATGAACTGCGGGTTGGAAACAGTATTACCTAATTCACTTTTCTGATCTGGATGCCCTTTCACTTTCTGTTTGTTTGCTTTTGGCTGTGCCGGGTCTCTGTGGCTGCGTGGGCCTTTCTCTGGTTGTGGCGAGCAGGAGCTACTCTCTGGCTGCGGTGCACGGTCCTCACTGCGATGGCTTCTCTTCTTGCTGAGCTCAGGCTCTGCTGGGAGCTCGGGCTTCAGTAGTTGTAGCAGCTGAGCTCAGCAGGTGCGGCTCCCCGGCTCTAGAGACAGGCTCAATAGTTGTGATGCACAGGCTTGGTTGCTCTGAAGCATGTGGGATCTTCCCAGATCAGGAATCCAACTCACGTCTCCTGCATTGGCAAGTGGATTCTATACCACTGAGCCATAGGGAAGCCCCAGAAACAATGCTACATAAATTGATTTGTAGATTCAATGACATTCCAGTGAAAATCTAACAGATTTTTATTTAGTTTTATGGAAATTGACAAGCTGTTTCTAGAATTAAAATGGAAAAGTAAAGCACCTAGAATAGGCAATCCCGACAAAGTGGAGGAGTCTCACTACTAAATATAAAGACTTACTCTAAATCACGGTAATTAAAGGCAATGGTTAAGGATGACAAACGAAGGAATAGAAAGAGTCCAGAAATAAACCGACACGTACACAGTCACTTGATTTACCTCAAGGTGACACTACAATTCAGTGGGGGAGATTATGTGTTTTTTCAATAAATGGTCCAGAGCAATTAGATATTCACATGGGGGGAAAATGAGCCTTTTAAATTCCTCTCTCAAACTGTTACCCAAAATTAATGCACAATGCATTATAAATTTAATGTGAAAGACAAAATGGTAAAACTTATGGAGGAAAATATAACACTATTTTCATAACCTTTGCATACACATATCAGGATTACATAAAGAACTTCCACAAACCAGTAAGAAAAAGACAACACAAATTTTTTAAATGAACAGAAGACTTGAACAGGCACTTCATTATAAAGGATATACAAATTGACAATAATCATATTGAAAGATGCTTAACATCAGTAATCATCAAAAAATGCCATTGAAAACCACATGGAAATGGCATTAGATACCCACACTTTCATGCATCAGAGAAGGAAATGGCAACCCACTCCAGTATTCTTGCCTGGAGAATCCCAGGGACAGGGAGCCTGATGGGCTGCTGTCTATGGGGTCACACAGAGTCGGATACGACTGAAGCGACTTAGCAGCAGTAGCAGCAGCAGAATGGCTAAAATTTTAAAAACTGACTACCAAATGTCTGTGAGGATGTTGAGCAACTGGAAGTCTCACATGTGAGAGGGTAAATTAATCCAACCACTTTGAAAATTTTGCAGTATCTATTAAAGCTGGACATGTGTTTTGCTATGACCCAGAAATTCCTCTTCTAGGTGAAAAAGAGTATCTTTGCACTAACATGTACAAAAGGGTTCAAAGTAACTTTATTCATATTATCCAAAAAGTAGAAAAATTCCAATGTCCATCAGAATGAATCAACAAATTGTGGTAAGTTCATAAAATAGAATACTACAGAACAATAATAAGAATCAGCTGTGATACATGCAACTGTGGATGAATCCACTAGACATAATGTTGGGCTAAAGAAGCCAGAATCAGAACAGTATAAACAAGAGTAGTTATCGATAGAAAGTTAAAAAAAAAAAAAAACAGGCAAAACTAGTCTATGGTGATACAAATCTGAAGAATTGTTCCTTCTGTAGCTGTTGACAACTGAGAGCAATCTTGACCCCTATTTGCCATTTGGCAATGTCTGGAGACATCCTTTGCTGTCACAACTTGTGTGGGAGGATGTCCCTATTAGTATCTCCTGCAGAGCCTAGGGATGCATCTTACGATGTGTAGAACAGCCCCCATACACCCACACCCACACAACGAAGATCTGTCTAACACAAAATATCAGTAGTGCAAGACTGAAAAACCCTACCCGAAGAGCCAACTCATTGGAAAAGACTTTGATGCTGGGAAAGACTGAAGGCAAAAGGAGAAGGGGATGGCAGAGAATGAGATGTTAGATAGTATCACTGACTCAATGGACATGAATCTGAGCAAACTCTGGGAGATAGTGAAGGACAGGGAAGCCTGGCATGCTGCAGTCCATGACTTAGCAACTGAACAGCGAACAACCCCAGAAGAAGGGGAATTGATTGGAAAGGATCACAAGGGAAGGTTCTGGGATGCCAATAAAGATCTGGGTCTTGATCTGGGTGGCAGTTACCAGTGTGTTTATGTATGCAAATATTCATCAAGCTGTACACTTAAGATTAGTAGTGCACTTTACGTATTTTACTGATACATGTTATATATCTTGGAAAACTTTTTAAAAGACAAATACAGTTTGAAAATACATTGTCTTTAAAAATGCAAACAGATAAAATTATCCTACTAAAAAACAAAGATTGATCCTAAATAGCCAAAACAATCTTGAAAAAGAACAAACTTGGTAGACTCCTGTTTCCTCCTTTCAAACTTACTACAAAGCTGTAGAAACCAGACAGTGTGTTGCTGGCATAAGGACAGACATAAAGACCAATGGAATAAAATAGAAATAAATCCTCATATATATGGTCAACTGATTTTTGACAAAGGTACCAAGACCTTTCAGTGGAAAAAGAATGCTCTTTTCAATATGTAGTGCTAGAAAAACTAGATATCCGCGTGCAAAAGAATGACGTTGGACCCCTTCCTCACATTGTACACAAAAATTAACTCAAAGATTACACTTAAAAGCTAAAACTATAAAACTCTTAGAAGAGAATATAGGGAGAAATCTTCATGACGCTGGATATGGCAATAATTTCTCTTATTTTTCAGACTACAGAATTATTCCATTTTATTCAGCTCAAAAAAATACAATTCTTTTCTTTTTTACATGTTGTTTGTTTTAAGTGCTTTAGGGAAGAAATCGTTTTCTAAAAGAACGTTTTCTTTTGTATTGGAGCATAACCAAAGGCAAGAATTTCTTAAACATAACACCAAGGTAACAGACAGTAAAAGAGTAGACGAATTGATTCTCATCAAATTAATCGCTTGTGCATCAAAGGACAATGTCAAGGGAATGAAAAGACAACTCACAGAACGGGTGCCAATATTTACCAATTGTGTATCTGATAAGGAATTAATGTTCAGAATATATAAAGAACTCCTAAACTCAACAACAAAAAACGACTAAATCTGGGGGCTTCCCTGGTGTATCTTGACTCCATGCTTCAAACGCAGGAGGCATGAGTTTGATCCCTGGTCAGAGAACTAAGATCCCACATGCTGTGTAGCATGGCCGCAAAATTAAAAATAAAACAACAAAATTTGAAAATAGGCAAAAGACATTATACAAATGTCCAATAGGCATACTAAAAAAATGTTCAACATCATTTATTAGTCATTAGGGAAATGCAAATCAAAATCACAATTGAAATATTACTTCACACTCTTTAGGATGGCTATTATAAAAATGTTTTCTAAAAAAAATAAAAATAAAAAGTGCTGGCAAGGAGAGATAGCAGTGCAGCAATAGAAACCCTTGTACATTATAACCTCTGTACATTGTTGGAGGGAATGCAAAATGGTATAGCTGGCATGGGAAATAATTTAGCATTTCCTCAGAAAGCTAAACAAGAATTACCATACGATTCAGCAGTTTTACTCCTAGGTATATTTCTAAAGGAACTGAAAGCAAAGATTCAGAGATTTTTGAGCTGATGTGTATAGCAGCATTATTCATCATAGCCAAATATTCGTCCATGGACAAATAAAATGTAGTACATTCATTGGAATACTATCCAACCACCAAAAGGAGTGAAGTACTGATTCATGTTACAACATAGATGAACGTTATGCTAAGTAAACCATATACAAAAGAACAAACTTGTGATTCCATCTCATGAGTTACCTAGAGTAGGCAAATTCATAGACAGACAGCAGGTTAGAGTTCATGTGGGACTGGGGAGAGAGGAATAGGGACTTACTACTTTATGGTAAGACCTTCTGTTTGGGATGACGTGTCCGACTCTTTGCGACCCCACGGACTGTAGCCCACCAGACTCCTCCGTCCATGGGATTTTCCAGGCGAGAGTACTGGAGTGGGGTGCCATTTCTTTCTCCAGGGGATCTTCCCCACCAGGAATTGAACCTGGGTCTCCTGCGTCGTAGGCAGACGCTTTATCGTCTGAGCCACCGGGGAAGTCATTTGGGATGACAGACAGTGGTAACTTTACACAATATTGTGAGGTGACTAGTGCCACTGAATTAAACGCTCAAAAATGTTTGAAATGGCAGATTTATGTTATATATATTTTACGATGATTTTTTAAAAGATTTATCATGTAATATACCAAGAGCCATTGAATTGTGTACTTTAAATGGGTAAATTGTACAGTATATGAATTAGATTACAATAATAACTGGACTCCACAAGGAAAGGGATGAAGTTGAACCCCAATTTCACTCCATTTCACTTGAACAGGTGGATATATTAATAACGTTCCAACAAACATGCCAGAGAGATTTTTTTGAGGACCTAGACAAACGTATTTTAAAATGTATACGGAAGAATGAGGGTTTTTGAATAGCCTCTAGGGCATGGTGTGGAGGCTGTTGTCCTTGGAATAATTTTAAGAACTTTAAAGAGGGATCTCTCAGATATGAATGCATATCTGTAAAGCCGTGGTTATTTTTTAAAATTGCAACGTGGTATTGGTAAATGAGCAAATAAAAATATTTGGAGATATAAATAACTGGGAAAAGATCTTTACAACATCAAAAACTGATGGATTCATTTATAGAACTCTTGCACATTAGAAGTGAGTCACGGGTTCCAGACAGGACCCCAAGGCTTCACTTAGGTGGGAACCTCAAAAACTCAAGCCTGCTTGCTCCACTGGTCAAACTCTGACCTGAGAAGCCAGACCTGAAATTCATCAAGAAAGAAAAGAAGGTAAAGTTAGATGACTCGTAATTTGTACAGAATGAAAGTATAATTATATGGAATATTATATTACAGTTAAGAAAACTGGAGCTCAGAGAGATTAAGTAACTCGTCCCAAGTCACACAGCAAGCAGGGGCTGAGCACTAGATCTCTGGTGTATAATTAATGTATTGTGTGTTACCCATTACATGCTGGGTCCTTCCTTTCCCCTCTCCTCTTCCCTCCCTGCCCTGCAAATCTGAAGAGAGTTCTTCCAGGTCGGTGTCCTCTCTGGGGCTGGCACTCTGGCCTTACTCACCCTGAGGGATGCTCTGGAAGGCCGTGGAGTCCTTATTCGTGCTGTCGCCGGTGGGGAGCCCCAGGGTGAACTGGCACACCTCCACACTAGCCATCTCACTCCAGCTCCCCAGAGTCCCCTCCAGAGGCATGGTGTGGACACTGCTGTCTTCGGAACACCCCTGCTGGCTGCTCAGCGTCAGGGTGGAGGTGTCGCTGAAGATGAGGCTGGAACCCAGGCTCAGAGTCTCCTTGGAGCCCAGGATCAGGGTCATGCATGAGGGTGGCGAAATGGTGGAGGTGGGTCCATGGGTGCTGGAGTGAAGGCTGACAACGTCGTTGGAAACAGGAACCAGGGTCAAGCATGAAGCCTGAGTGACGGTCATGTTCAAATCAGACTTGGGGTTGCCATTTGAAGCCACGCTGATGGTTCCCTTGGAACTTGTGTTCCAGGCTGCACCAAAGGCTCTTTTTGAAACAGACCCAGAGATGTTATGTGAAACCAAAGTGATGGTCTCGTTCGTGTCTGGCATAAGGGATTCAGGAGAACCTGAAGCCGCGTTCAGGTCCAGCTTGGATATGTTCCCTGAGCCCATGCCGAGCAGCTGATTGGAGTCAGGATCCAGAGAAGGGGTTGAGGCTGGAGTAAGGAGAGTTTTTGAGCCTGGCCTGGAGATGCTGTGGCCCAGAACAAGAGAGTCTTTGGAATACGGCCTTATAAATGGGTTTGTCTCAGGCCTGGAAGGATTGGAGTTGCTCTGACCCAAATCAAAAAGATTGCTTGAGAGGGAGTTGACAGCCTCCTCCGAATTTGGACCAGTGTGGCTCCCCGAGCTCATACCCTGGGCCTCCATAGAGTGGGGGCTCAGAATGAGGTTTGAGGCTGGACTTAGGGTCCCCTGTGAGTTAAGCCTTGAGAGGTGATTGGAATCCAAAGCCAGGGCTTCAGCAGAGTGGGCAACAGTGATCTGGAGGGAACCTGGAGTCGTGGACCTGCTGTCATCAGGTCTGGGGGTGTCATCAGACTCCAGGCCAGGGGCCTCCTCTAAGACCGGAATCAGAGTTGGATTAAGGTTTGGAACAAGAGCCACGCCAGGGATGGAACAAGAGCCAGGACTCAGGGATGGATTCAAGACAGCAACAAGGTCCGTGTCCAGGCTGGGCCCAGAGATGATGCCAGAGCCTAAACCGGGGGCCTCAGTGGAGCTGAGATTGGGTGTCATGTTCGCATCTTCACAGAGGACCAGACTAGCCCCTGGACCCAAGGCCATGCCCGGTCTGGAGGTCTATCAGTGCCACTGCCCACTTCTGTCCGATAGCTGACTGTCGAGCTCCCTGCAGTGCTCCTGAGAGACAGAAAAGGCAAGTTCAGCCTCACCTATTGAAACCTTTCCACGGCTCCCCATGGATGACCTCCATGACCACGCCCAGCCCACCTGTCCAGCTCCGTCCTACATGGCTCTCCCCCAGCTCTCTCAGCTCCAGCCTCATCCCCTGCATTTCCTTCTTTGACCACACCCCGCTCCCTTTCAGCTCACAGTCCTTAAATGTAGTTTCCCTGGCCTGGAACCTCCCCCTACTCTCCTCGCTGATCCTACTCCTCCAAGCAAATGATACACGGCACTTTATTCCAATGACTTGTTTAGTGATCCAGCCCCTGCTGGAGATGAGTGGGGACACTGGCAAGAACTACGCACATCTTAGTCCCTGGGGCATCCCCAGCACCTAACGTAATACTAGATCCGCAGTAGGAAGTCCAGGAATACTAGACAAATGAGGAGCCTCTCCCACCTTAAGGTAGAAAGGGAGAAGGGGAAGTCTCCTTCTTCACTACTTCCAGCCAACCCCTAAGTTGCTAGAACTACTCTTTGAATGACTGTGGCACTAGATGCCCAAAGGCGCCTTGGCAGAGATGCCCACTGCCCTTAACAGTTTGCTCTGGGTGAGGCAGACTAAATGGAGGAGAACCTGAGGATATCATCCAAAGCAGAGCCCGTCTCAGCCCAGCAATCTCACTGCTGGGTGAACTCCCCAAGTCCCCCAACCCCCATCCCACCCCAGAAAGACTAGACAAAGGAGGAAACTCTCCCACCTTACCCTACCCCACCCCCACGCCTGGGCCACCCTCCCTGTGGGAATCGTGGGGACAGCTCACCTGCATGCTTGGTGTTCTTAAGCAGGAGTGGGGCCCTGTGAGGAGAGGCGAAAGAAGACCAAGTCAGGCAAGAGTGGCTTTTTTGGTACTTACTGAGCAAAGTCTAAAGGCCAGGCACACACTTCTGCTAACAAAATCCCCTGCGTGCACACACACATACACACAGAGTCCCAGAAGTTAAATATGCTTACTCCATTGTATGCTTAAGGAAGGGGAGGTCAAGGGGAGGAAGGTCAGCCCACGGGCTCTCAGGGAAGCCAAGACCTCCTCTTTATGCCACCTAACTGCCTACCCTCCATGACTTCCCACTGTCTTCAGGACAGCATCCCAAATCCATAATGGGACCTAAAAGGCCTTTCTGCATCTGGCCCCAAGTCCTTTTTCACCCTTCTTGCCCCTTCATAACTCCCTCTGCCTCTGCACCGCCTCATTCCAACATCCCTCAACTTCTTTGAGTTTCTACACAGTCACACGTCCAGGTTAAGTCTGGCCCTCCACAGGCTGAGTCATTTTCCCTAGCTAACACCTACAGCTTCACCCCTTCAGATTTCAGCTTATATGCTACAAGCCTTCCAGGTCCCCCAGACAGGTGAGGTCCACCTGTAAGTTCCCAGGGCATTTTGTCCACTTCTCCTTTCTTGGCACACAATATCTGGTTTCCTCGCTAAACCACAAGATCCATAAGAGTCTAGCACTCCCGCCCACCCTAGGGCCCGAGCTCCGCAGCAAGAGAAGCTACCACAATGAGGGCCTCGCACACTGCAGTTAGAACATAGTGCCTGTTCGCCACAACTAGAGAACGCCCTCGTGCAGCCACAAAGACCCAGTGAAGCTGAACGTTACAATAAATAAATAAAATAAAAAGGAGTCTAGCACAGCACCTGGCACACAGGAAATGTGCAATAAATGCGCTTGTTATTTCATGCTTTTATCTCTTCTTCATTCATTCTTCCATTCTGTCACTAGCTCACTTCCTCATGTATTCATTTCTTATTCATTCATGCACCAACTCACTCACTAAGTCATTTACTCATACCGTACATACTGTGCACCTTATGGCTTGGCTTTGAAAAAAATATAGATTCATAGTCATGTCGTCCTGGGTTCAAATCCCAGCTCATCCTCCTAATAGTGTCAGTAAACTTGGGCAAGAGACACTCCCCCCCCCCATCCTCCTCGTCTCTAATATGGGGAGCATAAAGCCTGCCACCCAGGGTGGTCAAAGTCTCAGCGTCTGGCATGGAGCCCACTTGGCCCACTGAAGGTCTTCTCTAAATTAGTTACTCATTCTGTTACTCTCCGTGAGGCATTACAAGCAGAGTAAGGTCCTTGGAGCCCAGTGGGACCTTCCTTCACCCCGCAAGCCAGCAGTTTATTCAGAGCTTTGTAACTTGCCTCAGAGGAAGGAAGTTTCACCTACCATCAGCACCAGAGGTGATTTTACCCTGAAGCTAATGAAATTTAAAATTTCAAGGCTCCTTGCTCATGCAATTCTTTTCCAAAGGGCCTGTACATAATTTTGTATTCATAATTTTGTCTTCTACTTAAACAGGAGCCTCAAAATGATAAAAAGCCTCAAGGCTCCAAAATACCCTGGATCATCCCTCCCGTATTCTCCTCTCTGTACACATACATACACACACAAACACACATCATATTTATCAAAAGGAGGCATTTTCAACCTGGAAAAAATGTGAGTCAGGTATAGCCTATGGTGCAGTCAGTAGGATTTTGGAAGGCCTACCTGGTTTAACCTGTGAAAGAACATAAGCTCTACTTCTCTGGCACAATAAATGCATAATACTGGGTCAATGGGCAAAAAGCCATGGGTCTCAAACCAGGCTGACCCTCCTTTATCCAGAAGAAAAGAGCAGATCTCCTTCACTTTCTTCTATTTCCTCAATCCTCCTCCTCCACCCTGCAACACACAGGTGAGTCTTCAGAGCCTAGGTAGGCAGCCCACATCTTACCCTCCACCAAAGGGTTACCGTGCATTAGGAAGATGGTGGTTGTTGAGGTGGGACCCAGAGGAACTAAAGGAGGTCACTATACAGCTGCTTATTGGCCTTTGCCCCCAGGTCCTGGAGCCCCCGTTGAGGAGAACAGAGGGTGGCAATAGACCACCTAGCCTGATCAGAGACTGAGAATCATTGGCTGATCCCCATCCTTTCTCCTTCATCTTTATGAAACCTTCCAGATCCTTGATAAGGGTTTCTGGCGCTCTCGGAAACAGGAACTATCGGTGGATCTTCCAGTTCCTCATTGAGAACATGTTTATCAGATGTATGGGCCTGAAATGTGCCAGGCACTTGTATGAGTATGTATACACGCATGCATGTATACACGTTTGACATTGTTGTACCTCGGTTCTAGAAAATCCAAACAGACTTTGCCATCATTCCTCCAAATCAGATCCTCTTATTCTCTTACATTGCAAGGCACTGGAACCATAATCCACCCAGACACAATATCATCCTTGACTATACTCTTCTTGATTTGCTGAATCCAAATTTTGCCAAGTTCTGCTAATTCTGGCTCCCGAAAACTCCCCAAGTATCTTCTCATATCTCCATCAGTTCAGTTCAGTTCAATCTCTCAGTCATGCCCCACTCTTTGCGACCCCATGAATCGCAGCACGCCAGGCCTCCCTGTCCATCACCAACTCCCAGAGTTCACTCAAACTCATGTCCATCAAGTCCGTGATGCCATCCAGCCATCTCATCCTCTGTCGTCCCCTTCTCCTCCTGCCCCCAATCCCTCCCAGTATCAGAGTCTTTTCCAATGAGTCAACTCTTCGCATGAGGTGTCCAAAGTACTGGAGTTTCAGCTTTAGCATCAGTCCTTCCAATGAACACCCAGGACTGATCTCCTTCAGAATGGACTGATTGGATCTCCTTGCAGTCCAAGGGACTCTCAAGAGTCTTCTCCAACACCACAGTTCAAAAGCATCACTTCTTCCACACTCAGCTTTCTTCACAGTCCAACTCTCACATCCATACATGACTACTGGAAAAACCATAGCCTTGACTAGGCAGACCTTTGTTGACAAAGTAATGTCTCTGCTTTTGAATATGCTATCTAAGTTGGTCATAACTTTCCTTCCAAGGAGTAAGCGTCTTTTAATTTCGTGGCTGCAATCACCATCTGCAGTGATTTTGGAGCCCCCAAAAATAAAGTCTGACACTGTTTCCACTGTTTCCCCATCTATTTGCCATGAAGTGATGGGACCAGATGCCATGATCTTCGTTTTCTGAATGTTGAGCTTGAAGCCAACTTTTTCACTGTCCTCTTTCACTTTCATCAAGAGGCTTTTTAGCTCCTCTTCACTTTCTGCCATAAGGGTGGTGTCATCTGCATATCTGAAGTGACTTGATATGCAATCTTGATTCCAGCTTGTGCTTCTTCCAGCCCAGCGTATCTCCATAACCACTGCTAAACGCTAGTACGGCTCCCATTGCTTTGAGACTCTGTCTTGGAATTGCCCTCTCAACAAGGGTCCCTATGCATAGGGGTCGTTCCCAACAAACCATTTTCCAAATTGAGCACAAAGTTCTTCCTCTAAAATTGCATTCAACAGTATGGTACTGGCAAAAATATAGAAACATAGGCTAATGGAATAGAACTGAGAGTCAGGAAATAAGTCCATGCATCTATGGTCAACTGATATTTGACAAGGATGCCAAATCTGTTCAACAGGGAAAAAATATTCTCTTCAACAAATGGTGGTGGGATGACTGGAAATCAACACCTAAAAGAATTGAGTTGGCCTCTTTCACACTAAATATAAAACTTTAATCACAATGGACAAAAGACCTAAATATAAGAGCTAAAATTGTAAAACTCTTGGAAGAAAATATATGGATAAATCCTCATGACCTTGGATTTGGCAATGGTTTCTTAGATATGACACCAAAATCACAAGAAACAAGAAAAAAATAGAGAAATTGAACATGAGCAAAATTAAAAGCTTGTGTATCAAAAGGCACTGTTAGAAAGTGAAAAGACAACTTACAGAATACCATGGAATATATATAAGTCATATGACTGATTAGATCTAGTATCTAGAATAACAACTAACAATATCTTACAACTTACAACAAAAAGATTAACAACCCAATTTAAAAAATGGGCAAACAACTTGAATAGAACACTTTAGTCATTAGGGAAATGTAAATCAAAACAACATTTAGAGAACACTTCACACCCACTATGGTGGTTATAATTTTAAGAAATGGAAAATAGCAAGTGTTGGCAAGGATATAGAAATATTGGAACCATCAAACATTGCTGGTGGGAATAAAAATTATGTGGCCTCTATAAAAACCAACCTGGCTGTTCCTCAGGAAGTTAAACTAGAATGGCCATATAATGCAGCAATTTCACTCTTATGTATATACCACAAATAACTGAAAATTGATGTTCCAACCAAAACTTGGACACCAAAGTTCACAGCTGCAGTATTCACAAGAGCTAAATGTAGAGACAACCAACATGTCCATTGACTGGTAAACAGATAAAAAAAAAAACATGGTATATCCACACAATGAAATATTATTTAGCCATAAAAAAGATTGAGTACTGATACTTGCTAAATATGGTAAGCTTTGAAAATATTATGCTATGTGAAAGAAGCTAGATTCAAAAAATCACATGTTATAAGATTCCATTTATATGAACTATCTAGATAATCAAATCTAGAGAGATTAATAGCAGATTAAAGCAGACAGACTGTCATGGGCAGGAGAAATGGGAGAATGGGAAGTGACTTCTTAATGAGTACAGGGTTTCCTTTTGGAGTGACAAAAATATTCGGGAGCTAGATAATGGTGATAATTGTGCAACATTATAAAGGTACCAATTGTCACTGATAGTAAATTCTATGCTGTGTGTTTTGTACAACAGCTTTTCTTTTTAAATGCATGTTACAGATAAGAGAGAGTCCCTTGGACTTCAAGGAGGTCAAATCAGTCAATCCTAAAGGAAATCGGTCCTGAATATTCATTGGAAGAACTAATGCTGAAGCTGAAGCTCCAATACTTTGGCCACTGGATACAAAGAATAGACTCATTGGAAAGGACCCTGATGCTAGAAAAGATTGAAGGAGGGAAGAGAAGGGGACGACAGAGGATGAGATGGTTGGATGGCATCACTGACTCAACGGACTTGAGTTTGAGCAAGCTCAGGGATTTGGTGATGGACAGGGAGGCCTGGTGTGCTGCAGTCCATGGGGTCGCAAAGAGTCGGACGCGACTGAGCCACTGAACTGAAGTGAACTGAACAGACAAGAGGGCATAGACTTGCTTTTCCATGCTCTTCCTTTGTAAATACAACTAAATATCCTGGAAATAGCTCAGCAAACAACCAAAAACAAACCAAAAAAAGGACTCAAATCTAGAAAGAAGGCAGTGGCCTAGCTAGAAATCTTAGGGCTGGAGGGATGACAGGGTGGTGACTTCTCCAGGGTTTTCTTTTTATCTCCCACCTATTCCAGACTGGGTACCAGAGAGGCCTGTAACACAGATCTGCCAAGAGCATAAACACACTTGCAAGAAAAGAAAAGCCTGTTTTCTCTGACCAAAGGGCCAGAAGGAGAAGCGCAACAAAGAAAGAGCCCCGGGGGCAACCCACTCCCTACTCCATACCCAGGGCGGCAGCAGCTTAATCCATCCGCAGGGGCAGTGGAGCCTTGTGTCATGGGCTCGCCACTGAATGGCAGAAAAGTTACTAGGGTCCACAGCTCCTGAACCCCACAGGGACACAGTTGGCCCAGAGAAGTACCTCATTCCCCTGCAGGTAACAGCAGTACAAATAAACAGGAGCTCCGATAGCTGAGCAACAAAGCAGGCTAGTGCTCTGGAAGCTATCACTGAAACAATGGTCCAGCAACGCAGGCCCGAACCTACACTCTAAACCTTAACCTGCTAAAATAAAATTTTAAGTAGGCTCAAGGATCTCTTAACATAATATCCAAAATGTCAAGGATACAATAAAAAATTGCTTGTCATACCAAAGACTAGGAAAATAGCATCCTGAGAAAAGATTACAGACACCAGTGTTGGGATGAAACAGATGTCAGAAGTTGTGAAAATGACTTTAAAGCAGTCATAAAAATACTTCAACAAGCAAGTACAAATCCTCTTGAAACTAATGATAAAATAGAAAATCTCAACAAAGAAATCAAGGTTACTTTAAAAAATTCAGTAACCAAAATTAAAACAGAAATTATTTTTTAAATTCAATAACTGAAAAAAATTTTAGCTTGCTGGATGAGCTCAATAATAAAGTGAAGATAACAAGATAGAATCAATGAACTTGAAGACAGACTAATAAAATTTACTTAATCTGAACAGCAGAGACAAAATAGATGAAAAAAAACTGGACAGATTCTCAGCTATCTATGGAACAAAACACATATCTACTATTTGTATCATCAGAGTTCTGGAAAGAGAAGAGAAAAAGTGTTGAAAAATTTCAAAGTAGAAATGGCTGAAAACTTCCCAACTTAAGGAAAGATATAAACATACAGATTTAGGAAGCTAAGAAAATCCAAAATGGGACAAACCCAAAGAAACCCATGCCAAAATACATCATGATTAAACTTCTGAAAACTAAAAGCATTGAAAAAATTATCTTAAAAGTGATCAGAGAGAATTACCTACAGAAGAACACTAATCTGAATGAGAGTAGATTTCTCATCTGAAGCCATGAAGGCCAGAAAGAAGTGGTACCCATTTTTTAAGTGCTGAAAGAAAAGAAGTCAACCACAACTTTTATAACTGGCAAAGTCATTCTTCAAGGATGAGGGAAAATAAAGATACTCTTAGACAGTACTTCCCTGCTTCCACTGCAGGCAGCACGAGTTTGATCCCCAGTAGGGGAACTAAGATCCCACATATGCTACACAGTGTGGCCAAAAAAAATGATAAAGGAAAAATATGTGTAAATTCAACCATGCCATCCCCCTCTTAGAACCCCTCTGTGACTTTCCAAGGCTTTTTAGACTGTGGGGGTGTGGGTTATATTTTCTAAAAGACAGATTCCCAGGGCTTCCCTGGTGATCCAGTGGTTAAAAATCCATCTTGCAATGCAGGGGACACTGGTTTGATTCCTGGTCTGGGAAGATCCCACCTGCCTCGAGGCAACTAAGCCTTCAAGCCACAACTAGAGAGGCCCACAGCCCTACAGGCCGTGCTCTGCAACAAGAGAAACCACTGCAATGAGAAGCTCAAGCGCTGCAACTAGGGAGTAGCCACAACTAGAGAAAGCCCACTCAGAGCAAAGAAGACCCAGCACAGACGAAAATAAAAGCTAACTGATTTAAAAAAAAAAAGATTCTCAGGCTTCACCCTTAGAGATTCCGCTTTGTAGCTCTGAGGGGACCCAGGAATAAGCATTTATCAAGCCCCTCCACCCCTCCCCAAAGTGATAATCACACAGCTGATGGAAAGGCCACAGGTGGAGACACTCAGATCTTCAATCTGATGTCTGTGTTTCATTTGCCAAGAGCCTCAGCCCACAGGCCTTACCCTCCATCTCTTCAGCAACATCCATCCCTTCCCAAGCCACATGCTTGAGCCGCTTTCAAACTTCTTCTGGTGCTTCCAATGGGGCTTTTGCAAATACCCTTTCCTCTTCCTGAAGACTGCCCACAGACTGCCCACCACTTCATCATTCCCCTGGCTAACATCTAGTCACATTCCAGATACCAGTTTAGGTTTCCTTTCCTCTAGGAACATTCCTAGGACCCTCAGATGTGGCTGAGGTGCCCTCCTTGTGTGATCACCTGTATCAGAGAATTGCTCTGTTTAGCTGCGTGTCTCCAGTTTAGAAAATGAGCTTCGTGGATATCTATTACCCCTGTTTTCCCAAGACATGGCACAATGCCTAGTACCCAGAGGAGATTCAGAAAACTTTAACAGAATAAGGAAATGAATGAATGACAACTCCTCAAGACAGGTGCCATGATCCTCATTCACTGGCACGTCAATTCAGACTGCTCAGGGGACATAAGTAGATTTTTACAAAGCCTCCCACAGTGGCAGAGGAAGGATTCAAACCCAGGTATTCTTAGCTCACAAGTTTCCCTACAGGATCCCAGCGATTGCCGAGGTCTGAGTCACTCAGCGAGACCACATCTTCCCACTCCTCATTCCTTATTCCCTCTGCCACTCTTAGGCCTCTGTGACGTGCTGCTGCTGCTGCTGCTGCTAAGTCGCTTCAGTCATGTCCAACTCTGTGCGACCCCAGAGATGGCAGCCCACCAGGCTCCCCCGTCCCTGGGATTCTCCAGGCAAGAACACTGGAGTGGGTTGCCATTTCCTTCTCCAATGCATGAAAGTGAAAAGTGAAAGTGAAGTCGCTCAGTCGTGTCTGACTCCTAGCAACCCCATGGACTGCAGCCTACCAGGCTCCTCCATCCATGAGATTTTCCAGGCAAGAGTACTGGAGTGGGTTGCCATTGTACTTCAATTGTGTCTGACTCTTTGCAAACCCATGGACTGTAACCCATCAGGCTCCTATGTCCATGGGATTCTCTAGGCAAGAATACTGGGGTGGGTTGCCATACCCCCGCCCTTTTTCAGGGGATCTTCCTGACCCAGGAATTGAACCTGTGTCTCATGTCTCCTACATTGGCAAGCAGGTTCTTTATCAATAGCGCCACCTGGGAAATCCTCTTAGTTCTCTATCCTACAGGAAAAGTCCTGTAAAAACAGCACATCTCTCCTAAAGCCCAGCTATAATGCACAAATCCTAGGGCTTTGGAGTCAGCTGAACTTGAATTCAAAACCTGCTCTCTCTCTCACCAGAGGTGTGAATCAGGGAAGGAAGCTTCCCCACACTGCATGTCTATCTTAATACTCAATCCATGAGATAAGCATAGAGAATAAAATGTGATAATGCACACAGGAATTTTCATAGCATCTGGCCCCCAGCGGTCCCCCCAGTAAATGTCCATCCTCACTGTCCCTTCCTCCCTATGGGTGACGGTCAGGTGGGGGCCTTGAGAAAAAGACCAAGTCTGGCTTTCAGTTCTCTGCACCCTCTCCCCCTAGTCCGTGGTATTCCCTCCCTGGATCTCACTCTCCCTCTCCTCCCTCAGACTCCCACCCACCACATTCTCAGAACTTGATAGACTAAATGCTTTGTCCGTGAGCTTTAAGCAACTATTGCAAAGTTCAGTGCGTTACCTCCACCTGGGGCATCCACATGGTAACAGAAAATTCAGCCTTAAGTCAAAGGTACGAAGTTCTAAGAGTGGAATTATAGCCAGCGGGAGACTTTTACCCAGGGGGGTGGGGTCAAGGTGGTAACTGCCTTGTGGAGGCTGTGGCGGCTGCCCCCACCCCTGGGACTTTCCCAGAGCCACCCCTCTGCTTACCTAGGCTCCCCCCCCAGCTCTGGTGTTGCAGTCTTTGTGAGGTCACCATGACTCAGAGTTCCCAGCCAATGAGGCCCCTTCTATGCCTACACAGTCGGAAGAAGCAGGGAGATGTCCTTTCTAAGAAGGAGGCATCTTCAATCCCTCCACCACTGCCTGGAAATGACCTAGCTCAGACAAAGTCCGACTTCCTCACCTGGCATTCAAGTCTTCTCATAAGATCCCCTCATCCTGCAAATCTATTGCTGCTGTTCAGTCGCTAAGTCAGGTCCACCTCTTTGCGACACCATGGACTGCATACGCCAGGCTTCCCTGTCCTTCAGCATCCCCCAGAGTTTGCTCAAACTCACGTCCATTGAGTTGATGAAGCCATCCAACTATCTCATCCTCTGTTGTCCCCTTCTCCTCCTGCCTTCAATCTTTCCCAGCATCAGGGTCTTTTCCCTGAAGAGTAGGCTCTTCACATCAGGTGGCCAAAGTATTGGAGCTTCAGCTTCAGCTGAATGAATATTCAAGGTTGATCTCCTTTAGGGCTCACTGGTTTGATCTCCTTGCAGTCCAAGAGATTCTCAAGAGTCTTCTCCAGCACCACAACTCAAAAGCATCCATTCTTTGATGCTCAACCTTCTTTATGGTCCAACTCTCACCTCTGTACATGACTACTGGAAAAACCATAGTTTGACTATACAGATCTTTGTCGGCAAGTTGATGTCTCCGCTTTTTAATATGCTGTTTAGGTTTCTCATAGATTTTCTTCCAAGGAGCAAACATCTTAATTTAAAGACTGTAGTCCCGTCCGCAGTGATTTTGGAGCCCAAGAAAACAAAGTTTGTCACTCCACCCCATTCATCCTGGCTGAGGGCTTCAATGCCAGACGCCCAGACGCTGGCCGTCTTCTCAGTAATGTCCTGCAGGACAGGCTCTCCCCTCTGCCAGCCACCTGCATCCTGCAGCCGGGTCATGGTCCATGCTCCTGGTCTGGTCTCTTCACAGTCTGCTTTTGCTTGCCTGTCCACCTTGTCTCTGCTTCCTTGTCAACTCTTAAAGTATGCACTAAATCATCATATACATGTCAGATTCCCCGGTAAAGAATCTTCCTGCAATGTGGGAGACCCTGGCTCAGTCCCTGGGTCAGGAAGATCCCCTGGAAAAAGAAATGGCTACCCAATCCAGTATTCTTGCCTGGAGAATTCCACAGACAGAGTCTGGCAGGCCCTAGTCCACAGGGTGGCAAAGAGTAGGACACAACTGAATGGCTAACACAAAGCATGATATACAGGCAGAAAACTGCACAAACCAAGTCAATTGTGGGATGACTGTTCACCAAGAGAGCACACCCATAAGGCAGGCACCCAGATCTAGAAACAGGAACTACCAGGATCCCAGAAATCCTCCAGTCAGAATCTCCTGCACCAGGGGTAATTGCTAGCCTGATTTCTCACAGATCTTTTAGACTGGTCTGCTTCTATACTTTATACAAATGGGATTATACAGTACAAACTCTTTTGCTTCTGGCTTCTTTGATTCAATACTAAGTTTGTGAGCTTTTACATGTTTTTGCATGTGGTGGCTGTCCCTTCTTCTAAATGTTGGCTCTCTTCCAGTCTCTTCCTCCTTTTAATCTCTCTCCAGAGCCTCCAGGTAGGTAGTTGTTCTTCATATTTTGTCCAAAGTTCATAACTGTTATCTCTAGGGGGTTGGTCTGATAGCAGCTACCTTGACATTACTGGAAGTACAATAGAATCTCTCCTCTTTAATATTTTTTCTTTTTTCCTTTCTTTAGGATTACTGATTTTGCCTTTCTTCTCTCACTCCTTTTTTCCCCCTTTTCTATTTGTATGAAATTTACATATTATATATCTATTCCTTACAATTACTCTAGCCATTTTAATGTGCATACTTTAAATAGAAAAATCCAAAATTATACTCCAAAATAATCCAAAATATAACAGATAATACTGTTATCTGCAATCCTCTTTCAGAAAAATCAAGAAACAAGAGACAGCAGAAGAGTTTAACACTAATCAGCCAACTTACATACCATTGTTATATTTTATTTTAGTCCTGTTCTGATTTTTAAATCCTACCAATTAGAAGTATTGGTAGCTGAAGCTCCAATACTTTGGCCACCTGATGCAAAGAGTCAATTCATTGGAAAAGATCCTGATACTGGGAAAGATTGAGAGCAAAAGGAGAAGGGGACGGTAGAGGATGAGATGGTGAGATAGCATCACTGACTTAATGGACATGAATTTGAGCAAACTCCAGGAGATAGCGAAGGACAAAGGAGCCTGGCATGCTGCAGTCCATGGGTCACAAAGAGTCAGACATGACTTAGCAGTTGAACAACAGCAGCAATTAGATATCATGGTTTTATGCAATCAGTGTTTAGATTTAACCACTGTGTGTGCATGTGTGCTAAGTTACTTCAGTCGAGTCTGACTCTTCTCAACCCTATAGACTATAGCCCAGGCTCCTCTGTCCATGGATTCTCCAGGCAAGAAGACTGGAGTGGGTTACTGTGCCCTCTTCCAGGGGATTTTCCCAACACAGGAATTGAAAGGAGGTCTCCCACGTCTCCTGCTTTGGCAGGTGTTCTTTACCACTAACGCCACCTGGGAATCTTCAGATTTAACCACTATTCCACAAATATTTTGTCTAATCACGTAAGCAGCAGGACTCTATCGGGCCTTCCTGGGACAGAACCATGCCCTCCTTTTCCTTCACCTGTCTCTTGTTTGTGGAAAAACTTTAGCCTCCTAGGCCTACCCAAGTTCCAAAGAATAAATTTAATTATAGAAGTGAGAAAGCGCAGAAGCAAAACAAAATAATAAGTTTAGCCATTAAACAAAGGGCTTCCCAAGTGGCACAGTGATAATGAATTTGCCTGCCAATGCAAGAGACACAGAGACTAGGGTTCAATACCTGGGTCAGGAAGATCTCCTGGAGGAGGAAATGGCACCCCACTCCAGTATTATTCCCTGGGAAAATCCCATGGACAGAGGAACCTGGTGGGCTACAGTCCAAGGGGTCACAAAGAGTCAGACACAACTGAGTGACTGAGCACATTAAACAAAGTCAAGGACCTTTCGTTCTTCCTCAAGGGCTATAGATAATATCCTGAGCCGTGTCCTTGGAGCTGTTTTGCAGAGAATGAAAGCTCCATCAGGTGGAAGAAGTTAACTAACTGTGTGCTGCCCACAAGCATGTAGATCCCAGACTGCTTGCAACCAGAAGGCTGATGACGTTGACCCCCAACTACCTCACCATCAACCAATCAGAAGAATGTCTACCAGCTGATCACACACCCCACAATCTCCCTCCCTCCATCCCTAACCCTGTCTTTAAAATCCTTTCCCTAAAGCCATTGGGGAGTTTGGGTCTTTTAAACACTAACTGCCTAAAGTCCCTGCTTGGTGCCGGGTAATAGATGCTGCACTTTCCTTCACTGCAACCCAGTGTCAGGAGGTTGGCTTTACTGCACACAAGGGGGCGAGCGGACCCAAATTTGATTCAATAGTCATCATTTTTAAAAATTTAATCTCAGATCTTCCATCTGGGATCAATTTCCTTCTACCTGAAGAATGAAAAGTGAAAGCTTTAGTCACTCAGTCGTGTCCAACTCGTTGTGAGACTGTCAGGCTCCTCTGTCCATGGAATTCTCCAGGCAAGAATACAGGAATACTAGAGACATTCCTGAAAGACCTGAAGATAGCCTTAATAAATTCAATAAGAATTTATTAGTGATGGGACTTCCCTGGTGGTCCTGGGGTTGAGAGTCAGCCTGCCAATACAGGGGACTCGGGTTTGATCTCTGGTCCAGGAGTATGAGCCTTTGCACACCAACTACTGAGCCTGCGCTCTAGAGCCCAGGAAGTGCAACTGCTGAGCCCAAGAGCTGCAACTACTGAAGGCCATGTGCCCTGGAGCCCCTGCTCAGCTGCAAGAGAATATACTAGAAGCCCGTGCTCCCCAACACAGAGGAGCCCTCACTTACTGTAATTAGAGAAAGCCCACATGCAGCAATGAAGACTCAGCACAGCCAAAAGTGAACAAGTAAAATTTTTAGAAAACAATGTATTAGTGATAAACTCTTTTAGTTTTTGTTTACAAAAAAATATTTTCTCCTCATTCTTAACTATTGTCACTGCATGCAGGATTCCAGGGTGTCTGTTACTCTGTTTTAGCACATCAAAGTGAATCTCCCACTGCCTCGGCTCCCATTGACATATCTGGTTCATTATTCCACTGGAATCATGTCCCAGTCTCATCTCCTACCATTTCCTCCTACACAGTTTCTGCGTTAGCAACACAGTGGTTCCCCCAAACTCACAGTAACGTTTCTTACCTTTATGCCTTTTCTCAGGCTGTTCCTTCCATCCAGAGTGCTTTTTCCCTCCCTTTCCTCCCCATTTCATCTGCATGACTCCTACTTATCTGGCAAACCCAGTGGTACCTTCTCCAGGAAGTCCTCCTTGAGCCCCTCCCCACAGCTCAGTAGGACTTTCTCTCTGTTCCTACAGCATAGATCAGATCTGTATTACAGTGCGCTATAAATCCCAGGAAACCTGATTGTTTCCCTCTCTGCACTGAGAATGCCTTAAGAACAGAGACCATGACTTATTCATCTTTGCACACCAGGTACCCGAGGCCTGGCCCATACGTGGTGCCAAATATACTTGGCAAGTATTTCAATATTTCAGTAAGTATTTCCTGAAGAAATGTTTTCCTCTCACTCTGGCCTACCGCACCTCACTCCCTGCCCTGTTCTTTAACACTTAATCTGTCCTTTGCCACCTCCTCTCCATTGGGGCTCTGCCTCTGAGAACATAGCTGAGTTGAAGTCTTGTCCTCCATCTTCATTCTCTGCCTTCCCTAGAGCGTCTGCTCTATGACACTCCGAACTTAAGACATTCTCCTTCCTTAGTTCCTGGGGCACTTCACTCTGCTGGTTCTCTCCCTGCCCCAGATTCTTTTTCTCTCGTGTCCCTTTCAGTGTCCCCATCCCCCCCCACCCCCCAGCTCCTTATATTTGTGTCCCCTGGGATTCTAGGCTTGGGTCTCCCCTCTCTCACTTGGGACCTTATCCATACTCCTTCCTTTAATTATGGTATCCATGCTTGTGACTCCTCGCTCAGTCAGGGTCCATCCTGGAAAATAAGAAACCACACTACGTATTTAAAACAGAAGTAATGTTTAAAACAGAAGAAGGAGGGTCTTCCCTGGCAGTCCAGTGGTTAAGACTGCTGCTTCCTCTCCAGGGGACATAGGTTTGATCCCTGGGTGGAGAACTAATTTTGCATGCCTCTGGCCAAAACATAATTTTAAAAAGAAAACAGTTTCATGGTGACAGCTGAGAAACCAAATGAGCAGGAGGCAGGGATGCCAGAGCGGGCGTGGGAGCCATTCATTGCTAGACACGTTCCCTGAAGCAGAGGGAAAAGGATGACGAGACACACTGCCTCTCCCCTCTCCCATCCGCCTACTGAAACGGAGCAGGACCTTATGGCCCCTGCCCCCAACCCCCACCATGTTCTCTGTCTGCCCTTTGTCTTTGCAAAACTTTAGTCAGAGAATAAATTTAATCAGAGAAGTGAGAAATGCTGAAACAAAGGAAAACAGTCAAAGGAGACCAAATAACAAAAATGTAGTCATTAAGCACATGGCTTACGAGCCCAAGAGCCTTCAGCTCCTTCTCAAAGGCTATAGATGATATTTTGAGCCATGTCCTGTGAGCTGTCTTATAGATTCCAGAACACCAGGTGGAGAAGTTAACTGCATGATGGCCAGACTGTCCCCAGGACTGGAGCCACCACACTTCTGAGAACTGATGCGAAGAAATGGGAACAAGTGCACCCCGGAACCGAAGATTATCTGTACCCAGGACAACCAAGATGATGCGATGATGCTAGGCAGATGACCAGTTTGAAGATGACTGTTAGAGAGGACGGTACTGTTTCTGCATGTAACCCTCTCCCTCCACTCTGTCTATAAAAGCTCTCCCCCCTGCTTGGCAGGGGGTGAATTGGCCTTCGGATAGCTGTCTGCCACCCTCCCCTCCCCCAGTTGCCGGCATCTGAAATAAGCAAACTTTCCTTTCCACCAACCTGGCCTGTATACCGTCTTTTGAGTGGTGAGCAGCCGGACCCTTCAGTGCACACCTTTGGTAACACCACTCCTGCCAGTACCGCCCCTTGGCTGACGCGGCTGGAAGGCAGAGACAAGGGGGCGGGTTTAACTCAGTGCAGGGCCAGGGAGAGCCAGGAGTGGATCTGCGGACACCCTGGGCTGAGACTAACATGGCCCCATCCCTGGGCTTCCTGCCTCAGCTTGTTCACCATCTACATACCTGACCTGTGACTCATCAAGTCTTACTTGAATCTTCTTCCCACCAAACAGCCTCCCAGCTTTCTTATTTCTATCAGTGGTCCCTGATTCTCCAAGAGACAGGCTGAAACCTTCCAGCAAATCCTCTGACTCCTCCCTCCCTCCCTCCTTCCTCCATGTGGTGTCAGTTTCCAGGTCCTACTAACTATGGAATGAGGTTCATGACATTGTACAGGAGACAGGGATCAAGACCATCCCCATGGAAAAGAAATGCAAAAAAGCAAAATGGCTGTCTGGGGAGGCCTTACAAATAGCTGTGAAAAGAAGAGAGGCGAAAAGCAAAGGAGAAAAGGAAAGATATAAGCATCAGAATGCAGAGTTCCAAAGAATAGCAAGGAGAGATAAGAAAGCCTGCTTCAGCGATCAATGCAAAGAAATAGAGGGAAACAACAGAATGAGAAAGAAAGACTAGAGATCTCTTCAAGAAAATTAGAGATACCAAGGGAACATTTCATGCAAAGATGGGCTCAATAAAGGACAGAAATGGTATGGACCTAACAGAAGCAAAAGATATTAAGAAGAGGTGACAAGAATACACAGAAAAACTGTACAAAAAAGATCTTCACCACCAAGATAATCACAATGGTGTGATCACTAATCTAGAGCCAGAAATCTTGGAATGTGAAGTCAAGTGGGCCTTAGAAAACATCACTACAAACAAAGCTAGTGAAGGTGATGGAATTCCAGTTGAGCTGTTTCAAATCCTGAAATATGATGCTGTGAAAGTGCTGCACTCAATATGCCAGCAAATTTGGAAAACTCAGCAGTGGCCACAGGACTGGAAAAGGTCAGTTTTCATTCCAATTCCAAAGAAAGGCAATGGCAAAGAATGCTCAAACTACCGCACAATTGCACTCATCTCACATGCTAGTAAAGTAATGCTCAAAATTCTCCAAGCCAGGCTTCAGCAACACGTGAACCATGAACTCCCTGATGTTCAAGCTGGTTTTAGAAAAGGCAGAGGAACCAGAGATCAAATTGCCAACATCCGATGGATCATCGAAAAAGCAAGAGAGTTCCAGAAAAACATCTATTTCTGGATCTATTATTGACTATGCCAAAGCCTTTCACTGTGTGGATCACAATCAACTGTGGAAAATTCTGAAAGAGATGGGACTACCAGACCACCTGACCTGCCTCTTGAGAAATCTGTATACAGGTCAGGAAGCAACAGTTAGAACTGGACATGGAACAACAGACTAGTTCCAAATAGGAAAAGGAGTACATCAAGGCTGTATATTGTCACCCTGCTTATTTAACTTCTATGCAGAGTACATCATGAGAAACGCTGGACTGGAAGAAACACAAGCTGGAATCAAGCTTGGCAGGAGAAATATCAATCACCTCAGATATGCAGATGACACCACCCTTATGGCAGAAAGTGAAGAGGAGCTAAAAAGCCTCTTGATGAAAGTGAAAGAAGAGAGCGAAAAAGTTGGCTTAAAGCTCAACATTCAGAAAACGAAGATCATGGCATCCGGTCCCATCACTTCATGGGAAATAGATGGGGAAACAGTAGAAACAGTGTCAGACTTAATTTTTTTGGGCTCCAAAATCACTGTAGATGGTGACTGCAGCCATGAAATTAAAAGACACTTACTCCTTGGAAGGAAATTTATGACCAACCTAGACAGCATATTAAAAAGCAGAGACATTACTTTGCCAACTAAGGCCCGTCTAGTCAAGGCTATGGTTTTTCCAGTGGTCATGTATGGATGTGAGAGTTGGACTGTGAAGAAGGCTGAGCGCCGAAGAATTGATGCTTTTGAACTGTGGTGTTGGAGAAGACTTTGAAAGTCCCTTGGACTGCAAGGAGATCCAACCAGTCCATTCTGAAGGAGATCAACCCTGGGATTTCTTTGGAAGGAATGATGCTAAAGCTGAAGCTCCAGTACTTTGGCCACCTCATGCGAAGAGTTGACTCATTGGAAAAGACTCTGATGCTGGGAGGGATTGAGGGCAGGAAGAGAAGGGGACGACAGAGGATGAGATGGCTGGATGGCATCACGGACACGATGGACATGAATCTGAGTGAACTCCGGGAGATGGTGATGGACAGGGAGGCCTGGTGTGCTGTGATTCATGGGGTCGCAAAGAGTCAGACACAACTGAGCGACTGAACTGGACTGAACTGAAAAATTCTCTGATGGAAATATGCACAAACCCTCCCCTTGCCTCACACCCAGTTCAGATCTCCTCTTTTGCTTGTTGTGTGTGTGTGTGTGTGGCATGTGGGCTTTCTCTAGTTGTGGCACACAGGTGTACTTGCCCCCCAGCATGTGGGAGTTCAGTACCCACACCAGGGATCAAACCTCTGTCCCCTGCACTGGGAGGTGGATTTGCAACTCCTGGACCACCAGGGAAGTCCCTTGTCTGGCTTCTAACAAGAGCTTCTTCGCTGGGTTCCCTACTTCCGTTAACCTTTTCCTGATTCATGCTACACCACAGCCTGCCCATCACCAGTGAATCAAAGATGACTTTTTCCACCCTGCAGCCTTCTTGCCCCACCACAGGCTCACTCAAACCTCATGACTTAACAGCCTTCTCCCAGTTCCCCTAGGATGTCCTGTGCTCTCTCCTTCTGAGCCTTGGGTCATCCTGCCGGTTATCTGGAATGGCACTTGCTCTTTGCCTCTCCCCCAGTGGAAACCCCACCCAACCATGCAGCTCCACACTGATGTAAATCTTAGGGAATGAAATTTTAACAGCAGATTCCAAAAGCCTTAAAAATGTGCCATTCCACTTCTAAGAATCTGGCCTAAGAACATCACCAGGAATATGGCCAGAGAGGCTCACTGGAGCATTTGCTTATTAAACAATCCAGGTATCCAACATGGAAGGTAATGGTTCCATAAACTAGGGAAACAGCCATTGAATGAGATTTTATACATCTATTAAAAGTGAAAATTGGGGGACTTCCCTGATAGTACGGTGGCAAAGACTCTGAACTCCCAATTTTGGCAGCCCAGCTTTAATCCCTGGTCAAGGATCTAGATTCCACATGCCTAAAAGAAGACAGAAATCCTGCGGGCCACCAGTAAGACCCAGTGCAACCAAATAAATTGTTTTTTTTAAAAATGATAAATGTAATCATATAGGGAAATGCTCATATTATATATGTGGGGAAAAAAGCAGATTACAAACTCATATTTTATAAATTATATACATACATGTACAACAACGCATCATCTTTATCAAGCACTCAGTTGGTACCAGGTACTGTCCCGAGTGATTTACATGTGTTTATTCATTTAACCCATACGACAACCCTACAAGGTAATAAATGAGGAAACTGAGATAGAGAAAGGTGAAGTGACTGCCCCAGGTCACACAGCTAGTGGTGTCAGAAGGAACTACAGGCAGCCCAGAGTCTGCACCGAGCTGCGCCGTCTCCCACGAGGAGTGGGACCCCAGCCATCTTCTTTAAACAGGCAAATTTAAATATTCTGCAGCAGATGATACTACCTTAAAACCAAACAAGTACGATAAATGTTGGGATGTGGTACAGAACAGTCACAAGACAATTCCTTATTTTTGTTCCCTTGTTTTTTTCTTTTGTTTTACAAGAGAATTCTTTTTGAAGGTTGTTTTTTTGGTTTTAAAACTTATATACTACATATGCCTGGGGAAAGTTAGAACAATATCCATCACAACTTTAACAATAACTTTCTCAGGATGGCAGTATTATTATTTTTTCTTTCTTTTTTTTTTACTACCTTTGGTTTTTCTTCAAAATCTACAATATGTATATATTATTAGTTTACTAGAGTTTGGTTTTAAAAACAATATATGATCCAATCAGGGCAGCAGCTGTGCCATACTGGTGTCTCTATCCCCAATATTTAACACAGTAAGTGACACAGAGTAGGTGCTCAGCAGCTGTGCCATACTGGTGTCTCTATCCCCAATATTTAACACAGTAAGTGGCACAGAGTAGGTGCTCAGTAAAAGTGAACTGAATGTCCTTTGGTTATAGATCCTGCCTCCTGGACAGTCACCCTCTAAAGGGATTTCAGGACAATGTGAGTCCCCAGAACTCAAGGATATGAAATGACAGCAGGCAATTTTCACAGGAAAGAGGCCTCTAAGTATAGGAAATCATTTCAATGCTGCATTCTCAGGAATCGGTAACCACTCTTCTCTTTGAAACTAAGCATTTTGAGTGATTTACTACAAATATACAATGACAGTTGTGAACACCAGTTGGCTTTTCTTTTCTTTTTTTTTGGTGTGAGGAAAGAGTCTGTTGATTGCCTTGCTGCTCAAAATAAAATAAAAAGGGGAAATAAAAGCTAACCCTTGCCGTGGCAGGTAAAATAATGGCCCCCCCAAAGACAGCCACATCTTAACCCCTGGAACCTGTGACCTTATGCAAAAGGAATTAAGATTACAGATGGAATTAAGATTTTAACTAGCCAACCTTAAAGTGGAGAGATGATCCTGGATTATCCTGGTGGGCCTAATTTAATAATAAAGGTCGTATTATAAGAGGGAAAGGGAGGCAGGAGAAAGTGAGACTGAGAGATGTTAATATGCCCAACCTTGCTGGCTGTGGAAATACAGGAATAAGGCTAAGAACCAAGGATGCAGGCCAGCTCTAAACTGAAAAAGACCAGGGAACAGATTCTCCCCTAGGGCCTCAGAAAGAAACTCAGCCACACCTTATATTGATTTTGGCCTAGAGGGACTGGAAGATTAAAAATGTGCTCTTTAAGCCACTAAATTAACACATCCACCAAAAAAAGCCAAAATTCTGGTAATAAATGTGCACTAAAAAAGTCTTGAATTGAATGAAAGCAACCAGTTAAAACTTCTTGGTGAAACTTTTTAAAAGAATGATCACTTCTTTTAGGGGAAAACTCTCCCTAAGAAATCCTACCCAACCTTCAGTCAGTAAGTTCAGTCACTCAGTCGTGTCCGACTCTTTGCAACTCCAAGGACTGCAGCACACCGGGCCTCCTTGTCCATCACCAACTCCCAGAGTTTACTCAAACTCATGTTCATTGAGTTGGTGATGCCATCTAACCATCTCATCCTCTGTTGTCCCCTTCTCCTCCCACCTTCAATCTTTCCCAGCATCAGGGTCTTTTCAAATGAGTCAGTTCTTATCAAAGAACTGGCCAAAGTATTGAAGTTTCAGCTTCAGCATCAGTCCTTCCAGTGAATATTCAGGACTGATTTCCTTCAGGATGGGCTGGTTGGATCTCCTTGCAGTCCAAGGGACTCTCAAGAGTCTTCTCCAACACCACAGTTCAAAAGCAGCAATTCTTCGGCGCTCAGCTTTCTTTATAGTCCAACTCTCACATCTCACGTTAAAGGATGCTTACTCCTTGGAAGAAAAGTTATGACCAACCTAGACAGCATATTATAAAACAGAGACATTAGTTTGCCAACAAAGGTCTGTCTAGTCAAGGCTGTGTTTTTTCCAGTAGTCATGTATGGATGTGAGAGTTGGACCCAAACTTCAAGGTCCAGGTCAAATGCCACCTTCCCCAGGAAGCCTCCCAGATGCCTTAGGCTTGGTCAGTCTCTTCTCCCACGGCCTTAACGCTGCGCCCAGATTCTAAACGCCTCAGAAGAATCCATGTCATATTCTCCTTGTGGTTCAGGGGCCCCAGCCGGTGAGTGTTGATTGTTTAGAAACAGTCATCTTTCCTCTCCGAGGTGCCTCTAGGCTGTATATCCCCACTGCCTCTCTCAGGGCGCAGTGGGCAGAACTCCCTGCAGCACCAGCTCTAAAGGTCGCTGTTCCACATCTGAAACGTGGGTGCTTCCTCATGACCTCCATTTCCATCCTTACCATATAGGAGGAAGGTGTAAGCAGATATGGCAGGGGAGACATGCCCACAGAAAGAGAACTGGGCATGACTGTCTTGACATAAGAGAAGCCATTTTGTGATCTAAGCCTGGCCACAGTGCTTGTCCTTGAACAGGTCTCAGTAAGTGAGTGTAGGAACAAAGGAAAAGCCCTCAAGAAACAATAGTTCAGATAAAACAGAGTCCTAGTTCTTAGCCACGGGATATGTGTAAACAGTCTGACAGGGAGTTCCACCCAGGTGGAGGATGGGATGATGTTGACCTCCCCTTGTCTTCAAGGTTTCAATCGACTAAAACTTAGGTTCTATCATCATTAGCCCCAGTTCTACGCAGAATTTTCCTCTGTGCAAGCCCCTCCATGAACATACCTGAATCCTTTCTTACATGCTGCTGCTGCTGCTGCTGCTAAGTCGCTTCAGTCGTGTCCGACTCTGTGCAACCCCATAGATGGCAGCCCACCAGGCTCCGCCGTCCTGGGATTCTCCAGGCAAGAACACTGGAGTGGGTTGCCATTTCCTTCTCCAGTGCATGAAAGTGAGAAGTAAAAGTGAAGTCACTGAGTCATGTTCAACTCTCAGCAACCCCATGGACTGCAGCCTACCAGGCTCCTCTGTCCATGGGAGTTTCCAGAAAAGAGTACTGGAGTCAGGTGCCATTGCCTTCTCCATGCTGCAAATAATAAATCCTTCCTTCTCTGAATTTTTGGCTTGGTTGTGTCTTTTGACTTGGCACCGATGAGAGGTGAACCCAGTTTTCCTGTAAGGGGCCAGGTATATGAAGTAACCCAGGAAAGAGAGGCTGGGCCTGGGTGGACCTGTGTGGTTCTGAGTGGAATGGACTGGGAGGTCATGTGACTCTGTGGTAGGGAATGGGAGGATGGGAGGTGTGGAGGGTTGCTGAATCTGGACGGCACCAGGGCTAGGGACAGGAGGGGCCCCCTCCAGCCACTCCTCAATAGCAGCTTCCAGAATTATTCTCCAAAATGCGAAGCTGAGCCTGTCTCTCTCCTGCTTATCCCACAGACAAACCCTCCTGGTTGTAGTCAAGCTCTTTATCAGGGTGGCCCAGCCCTGCTAGCCTCTCCAGCCTTCTCTCCCGAGCATCCCTGCCTCCACCTGGCAGGGTCCAGCCCCACTGCACAGCTGCCTTCCCAAGCAAGCCCTTCTCCCACATGCTCTGCTCCCTCCACACACACTGCCCCCTCATCGAGAACATTCTTCCCTAGCCCTGGTCCCACATGGCTCTCCAAGTCCTCCCCGTCTCCCCTGAAAGCCATGTGGTCCACCCAGGAGGCTGAGACTCCTCCCCTGTACTCCCAGCTCCTTCGTGTCTCTTGGTCCATCAGGCTCCACCTCGCAGGCCCTGCTATTGCCCATTTTTACTTTACAGGCTATAAGCTCACTCCCGCAGCATCGGCTTTAGAATGGGGGCTCCACCTGAGAGATGCTGGAGCCCCTGACAACCCCCATGTTCTCCTCTCCTACCATGTCACGGGGGGCTGATGGGTCCCCAGAGCTAGCATGGTACCAGGCACAGAGTGGGGCTCAGTACCCTCATCAGTTATCTGTCTCATGAGGAGTGTCATAGGCAATGGGGTTCTTTGTGGCCTAGAGACCTACCCAGAGCTCTTCCTCCTGCCGAAAGCCAGAGCTGATAAAGTCCTTCTTCCTCAAAGGCAGCCTGCAGAGGCCACAGAGCCAAGAGAGGCAGCTAAGCTAAGTGCCTCAGAATCCACCAGCATCCTTCCCAGGGGTGGACAACACACAATTTGCTGGGCAGAAAGACCCAGGCTCATAACCCAGCTCTGCTGCTGGCAGACTCCCGCTCCCTTAACTGAGATGCGGAAGTGATGCTTCCCCCACAAGAGTGTCCCGAAGACCAAATCAGCATACAGTTCTAAAGCTGATGGCAAGCAGCACCCTGTGGGACTTCTGGGAACGGAGGCCTTTACGTCCCTCATCTCTTAATAGGCCAGACCCAGGCTCCAGGACCTTCTCTTGGTTCCAACTGTCAGAACAGTTGCTAATGAAGAAAAGAACAGCAACAAAACCACCTGAGGCAAGATTAAAGGGACCATAGAAGCTTATCAAGATAAGGAGACTGGGTCACCTAAGACCCTTTTATTGTTCAGTCGCTCAGTATCATCCTTATGACCCCATGAACTGCAGAACGCCAGGCTTCCCTGTCCTTCACCATCACCGTGTCCACTGAGTCGCTGATGCCATCCAACCATGTCATCCTCTGTCGTCTCCTTCTCCTCCTGCCCTCAATCTTTCTCAATATTAGGGTCTTTTCCAATGAGTCAGCTCTTCGCATCAGGTGACCAAAGTACTGGGGCTTCAGCTTCAGCATCAGTCTTTCCAATGAATATTCAGGGTTGATTTCCTTTAGGATGGACTGGTTTGATCTCCTTGCTGTCCAAGAGACTCTCAGGAGTTTTCTCTAGCACCACAGTTTGAAAGCATCGATTCTTCCGTGCTCACCTTTCTTTATGGTCCTGCTCTCACATCCATACGTGACTACTAGAAATACTATAGCTTTGACTATATGGACCTTTGTCCTGCACACACCCTAATCGTGCCAGCAACCTCACCCTTTCGAAACTTTGCAGAAGAAGAAATAAAGACTGTTGCTGCATTGATCTTTATCACATACCCCTGCCTGACTATGTAACCTCTCTTACTCATCAGGGAGGGGGACACAGTTCTTGAGGCGCTAGCCTCAAGATCTCCCCTTGCCAGGCAAAGTAATAAAGCCACTCTTTCCTTCTCCTCAGTAACTCTGTCTCCATATTTTTGTTTGGCATGGTGCACAGAGAGCCAAGATTTTGGCAACAAAATGAGGGCTATTCATACATGGAGAGCCTAGCCAATTGTAAGAGCTAATTTCTAGATTTTTCTTTCAAAAAAGAGATTTGTCTAGTGTTAGATATTGTAACCAAAAAATAGTGACCATCTCACTGTAAATGGAGTATGGACACTGCCCTCTCCAACATCACCCTTACTCTTATAGTCAAGTCTGGCAGCACCTTGCTGTCCTATGGGCCTCCATCTCCAGGCACAGATGACCACCCCTTTCTTCTCTAAGTGAGACCTTTCTATTGGCTCCCTGGGCCCTCTCCACCTCCTGTCATTCTATCCCACAGCACTTAACTGATTTCTCTTCCCACACCATCCCTAAAGTCTGTGGTCCCCAAAAGTCTGCCTCCACCCGCTTCTCTCTTTGTTTTGAGCAGGAAATGATGCTCACAGCTTTGTGTTTTGTCCGAGAGTCCTAGACCTCTACATCCTGGAAAGCTCTTAAGAGATGATCCAGAGGAGGCCTGAACAAAATCCCCTCCCGAGCTTCTCCTTACTACCCAGATTCCCTGAATCTGCCTATCTGGGCACCCTTCTTTCTAGTCACTCCTACACACACACACACACACACATACCACACACACACACACACACACAACACACACACACACACAAGTAACCAAGAGCTCTACTGGATTTCTCTGTGCACCTCTGTAAGTCCCAAACCCCATGCACATGACAGGTGATTCTTGGACAGATTTAAATTCCAGGGTCCCTGAAATAGGGACATTCTCTAACTGCCTTCCTATACCAGGGACCATAGGACACCCTCTGTGCCAGGCAGTGACTCAGTCCCTCCCCTATGGACTCAGGAGTGGCCTGCAGCAACCCAGGCCTGCATGCCAGTCCTATCAATTTCAATCCCAGGTAGATAATCTATCTGGGATGGAAGGAAAATTCATGCTCCTTGGGCAGATCTAATCTGCTCCTGTCACTCACCCTTGCCTGAACTTTGTGACTCTCTGGAACAGGGCAGAAAGAAGGAAGGACCAACTAGGTGCCTCCTTTTATGCAGGGGAAGAAAACCTCCAGGTCTTCAGGAAAGCAAAGTCAAGCTGGGTCCAGATCCCTAGTCCCCCAACTCTCAGGCTGGAGCAGACAGGCAGCAGGTTGCTGGTGGGGAGGGCAGTGGTGGGCTCCATTTAACATCTGCTGCTGTCTCTTACTGTGCTCAAAGGTCATTTTGGAGGTGGCAGGATTTTCTGCTTGACCTGTTAAGATCCTGGGGGAGAGGGAGGAGGAGGCGCACAGGAAGGTAGGTGGGGCCTCCAAAGCTGTCTTTTGGACATTCAAAGCCTGCAGGAGCTGTCCTGCCAAGGGAAGAATTAGGTGCTGCTAAGCCTCCTACCTCCCACCCGATCCCAGCTCTCAGAGCCTCAGGAGACACTACCCTTCAGGGGGTATTCTCCCCAGAGGGTCATCATGGCCAACAAGAAGGGGTGCTGGAAGTGGGCTATTGTCGGTGGTGTCAGTGCGGCTGTGATATTCGCCATCTCAATGGTCCTGGGCTTCTCCCTGCAGAAGCACACCAGCTTGCCAGGTAGGAGCACCCCGTCATGCCATCTGCTTGGCTTCCTCCATCCCTCACTCTTTGCCCCCATAAGGTTCTGTCCCCATCGACAGACCTGATGGCCTCTGTCTCCTCCCTGTTGTTGTTCAGCTGCTAAATCATGTCCAACTCTTTGTGACCCATGGACTGTAGCACGCCACGCTTTCCTGTCCTTCACCATCACCATGTCCATTGAGTCGGTGATGCCATCCAACCGTCTCATCCTCTGTTGCCCCCTTTTCCGCCTGCCCTCAACCTTTCCCAACATCAGAGTCTTTTCTAGTGAGTCAGCTCTTCTCATCAGGTGGCCAAAATATTGGAGTTTCAGCTTCATCATGAGTCCTTCCAATGAGTATTTAAGGCTGGTTTCCTTCAGGATTGACTTCTCCTCCATTCACAGCTCTACTTGCCCACCAAGATTTGATCTCCAATAAACAGTCTCATTGGCTTTGTTTCCCTTCCTCTTTACCAGGCTTCAGCTATCCTTCCATGCTCCTGGATGAACACTTCTTATTGGAGTGTCATGCAGGCATCACACTCAGCAGACTGAGCTGAACTTACCCTCATACCCCTGCACCTTCTCCTGATGAAGGGCCTTCCATCCACATGGGGACTTGGGGGCAGCCTCCTCTCCTGCCTCATGCCTGTATCTTCAGTCCTGTGCCTCGAGGCTTCTTCCTTCCCATCCTCTATCTCCATTCCCTGCTCACCCTAACCTCTCAGCTCCCCCTCTCCTGCTGGACCCCTGCCTCAGCCAGCCCCTTCCCACACAGTCTCTGCCACCAGCCTGCTCTCACCAATCCATGCTTGCCCTGCCACTGAGGAGCACTTTCTAAACAACCTTGCTTGCCATCTCCAGCACATACCCCACACTTTTTTTTGCTGGAACTCAGGGAATACCAGACCACCTTATCTGCCTCCTGAGAAATCTGTATGCAGGTCAAGAAGCAACAGTTAGAACTGGACATGGAAAAACAAACAGACTGGTTCCAAATCAGGAAAGGAGTACATCAAGGCTGTATGTTGTCTTACATACACTGTGCTTATTTAATTTATATGCAGAGTATATCTTGTGAAATGCCAGGCTGGATGAAGCACAAGCTGGAATCAAGACTACTGGGAGAAATATCAGTAACCTCAGACACATAGACGACACCACCCTTATGGCAGAAAGAGAAGAACTAAGGAGCCTCTTGATGAAAGTGAAAATGGAGAGTGAAAGAATTGGCTTAAAATTCAACATTCAGAAAACTAAGATCATGGCATCTGGTCCCATCACTTCATGGCAAATAGGTGGGGAAATAGTGGAAACAGTGGCTGACTTTATTTGGGGGGGCTCCAAAATCACTGCAGATGGTGACTGCAGCCATAAAATTAAAAAATGCTTGCTCCTTAGAAGAAAAGAAATGACCAACCTAAACAGCATATTAAAAAGCAGAGACATTACTTTGCCAACAAATGTCCATCTAGCCAATGTTATGGTTTTTCCAGTAGTCATGTATGGATGTGAGAGTTGGACTATAGAGAAAGCTGAGCACAGAAGAATTGACGCTTTTGAGCTGTGGTGTTGGAGAAGATTCTTGAGAGTCCCTTGGATTGCAAGGAGATCAAACCAGTCAATCCTAAAGCTCCAATACTTTGGCCACCTGATGTGAAGAACTGACTCATTTGAAAAGACCCTGATGCTGGGAAAGATTGAAGGTAGGAGGAAAAGGGGACGACAGAGCATGAGATGGTTGGATGGCATCACCAACTCAACGGTCGAATTTGAGCAAGTTCCCAGAGTTGGTGATGGACAAGGAAGCCTGGCATGCTGCAGTCCATGAGGTCTCAAAGAGTCAAACATGACTGAGTGACTGACTGAACTGAGGGTCATTTACAACTGGATCACAAATGGCCTGTGATCCAGTTGTAATCCTCTGGATTACAGTTGGAATCTTCTTTTCCAATCTTGTCCTATCTCATTTCTCTGTGTCTGTACCAAAGCAATGGCCATTCTTTTATGCAACCACACATTTCCTATGGCCATACCTTTGCTTATACTTTTCTTTCTGTCTGTAATAACCTAGTCCCCTTTTGGTTAAATTTACACACCCATCTTTCTAGGTCTCCCTTAAATGTTCCCTTATCAATGAACTTTCCAAGGTCCCCAGGCTGGTCCAGAGCATCCTTGTGCTCAGGACCCCACATGTTTCTCTCACAGCACTGATGACTCTGGGGTCCACTGTCTATGCTAGATGGCAGGCTGGACATGGCCCTGGGGCCCAGAGAGGGTTAGTAGGATATACAGACAAGATTCTTGGGCTTGGGCAAGAACTGATGCTAACAGCCTCCTTGGCCTTGATTCCAGGCTGTGAACAAGATGGGACCTGCCGCTCTGATGCAGACATGCTGGACTACCTGCTAAGTTTGGGTCAGATCAGCCAAAGGGATGGCCTGCTGGTCACCTGGTACCACCGTGCCAACAGCAAGGAGCAGATGAAGGCAGCCCTCAGCAGTAAGTCCAGTTGCCAGGATGGGGCAGGCTGGGGCAGAGGTGGAGAAGATGGAGGGAGGGTGGAGACAGGGCTAAGATAGCATTACCTGTGAGGTAGCATTAGGATGGGTATGGCCGCGTTCTTGCCATCATCCACTTGAGAAAGTGAGGGCTCACTGGTTATGTGACTGGCTCAGGTTGTAGGGAGATGTTTTTGTCCAAGGTCACATCCTGCTCTCCCTCCCAGGCCTTGCCAGGAGACAGCTTGCCTGCTAAGGAGGCTTTTGCTCTCAAATCTGAGGAACCAGAGATATGTTTGAAGTATAGCACTACCAAAACAAGTGTAAAAATCTCTAAGCAAATTGTCTTAATATAACTCCTGAGCCTCCGATCCGCAATGATGATGACAGCCCGTCGGCCACACTCCCCGTGGGGACACACACACTCAGTTATGTTAGGGCTCCTGGTACCACAAGCAGCCCATTTTGTGGGTGCCATCCCACAGAAGAAAAATGGGGGCTCAGAAAAGTTAAGTGACTTAACCGAAATTCACACTAAAGTCACACTGTTTGAAAGTGGCTAAGCCAATATTGTGGGGTTCCATGGTGGTTCAGTGGTAAAGAATCCACCTGCCAGTGCAAGAGACGCAGGTTTGATCCCTGGGTTGGGAAGATCCCCTGGACAAGGAAATGGCAAGCCACTCCAGTATTCTTGCCTAGGAAGTCCCATAGACAGAAGAGCCTGGTGGGCTACAGCCCATGGAGTAGCAAGAGTCAGATATGCCTTAGCGACTAAACAGTAACAATGAGAAGCCAGCATCAGAACCCCCATACTCTGAATCACTGCACTATGCCTGGCCCAGTTCAACAGGGGAGACCACTTTTTCAGCACTGTGGGAAAGCTCGTTAAATCATGTTCAAGAACGTGCTTGTTAATTCTAAAGCAGTGACTATTTGAGATGAAAAGAAGAGTCCCCAGTCTGAGCATGCTTCAGAAGAGAGATTCAGATTTGGTGGCTCTGGGGTGGGGCCTGAGAATTTGCATTGCTGGTAAGTTTCCAGGTGGCACTGATGTTGCTGACCCTGAGATCACACCTTGAGAACCACTGCTCTATTTTTAGAAAAGTGAGATTCTGAGTGGAAGAGGGTCTTGTCCACGGTCACACAGTAGGTCTAAAGCAGAATAAGACCCAGGCTCAAGGCCTCTGACTCTTACCTCCTTAAGAGTCACCAAGACCTGGGAGTAAGTGACTGGGAAAGGATGCTGAATGAATGAATGAGTCCTTAGATAGACTTCCTGGAGGAGGCAGGCTTGGTGATCAGCAAAAGGGAGGGCATCACAGGCTGGGTGGAGTCAGAAGTGAGAAATAGATTTAAGGGCCTAGATCTGATAGATACAGTGCCTGATGAACTATGCAATGAGGTTTGTGACATTGTACAGGAGACAGTGATCAAGACCATCCCCATGGAAAAGAAATGCAAAAAAGCAAAATGGCTGTCTGGGGAGGCCTTACAAATAGCTGTGAAAAGAAGAGAGGTGAAAAGCAAAGGAGAAAAGGAAAGATATAAGCATCAGAATGCAGAGTTCCAAAGAAGAGCAAGAAGAGATAAGAAAGCCTGCTTCAGCGATCAATGCAAAGAAATAGAGGAAAACAACAGAATGAGAAAGAAAGACTAGAGATCTCTTCAAGAAAATTAGAGATACCAAGGGAACATTTCATGCAAAGATGGGCTCAATAAAGGACAGAAATGGTATGGACCTAACAGGAGCAGAAGATATTAAGAAGAGGTGGCAAGAATACACAGAAGAACTGTACAAAAAAAGATCTTCATGACCCGGATAATCACGATGGTGTGATCACTCATCTAGAGCCAGACATCCTGGAATGTGAAGTCAAGTGGGCCTTAGAAAGCATCACTACGAACAAAGCTAGTGGAGGTGATGGAATTCCAGTAGAGCTATTTCAAATCCTGAAAGATGATGCTGTGAAAGTGCTGCACTCAACATGCCAGCAAATTTGGAAAACTCAGCAGTGGCCACAGGACTGGAAAAGGTCAGTTTTCATTCCAATCCCAAAGAAAGGCAATGCCAAAGAATGCTCAAACTACCACACAATTGTACTCATCTCACATGCTACTAAAGTAATGACTTCAGCAATATGTGAACCGTGAACTTCCTGATGTTCAAGCTGGTTTTAGAAAAGGCAGAGGAACCAGAGATCAAATTGCCAACATCCGATGGATCATGGAAAAAGCAAGAGAGTTCCAGAAAAACATCTATTTCTGCTTTATTGCTATGCCAAAGCCTTTCACTGTGTGAATCACAATCAACTGTGGAAAATTCTGAAAGAGATGGGACTACCAGACCACCTGACCTGCCTCTTGAGAAATCTGTATACAGGTCAGGAAGCAACAGTTAGAACTGGACATGGAACAACACACTGGTTCCAAATAGGAAAAGGAGTATGTCAAGGCTGTATATTGTCACCCTGCTTATTTAACTTCTATGCAGAGTACATCATGAGAAACGCTGGACTAGAGGAAACACAAGCTGGAATCAAGATTGCCGGGAGAAATATCAATAACCTCAGATATGCAGATGACGCCACCCTATGGCAGAAAGTAAAGAAGAACTAAAAAGCCTCTTGATGAAAGTGAAAGAGGAGAGTGACAAAGCTGGCTTAAAGCTCAACATTCAGAAAATGAAGATCATGGCATCTGGTCCCATCACTTCATGGCAAATAGATGGGGAAACAGTGGAAACAGTGTCACACTTTATTTTGGGGAGCTCCAAAATCACTGCAGATGGTGACTGCAGACATGAAATTAAAAGACGCTTACTCCTTGGAAGAAAAGTTATGATCAACCTACATAGCATATTCAAAAGCAGAGATACTACTTTGCTGACTAAGGTCCACCTAGTCAATGCTATGGTTTTTCCAGTAGTCATGTATGGATGTGAGAGTTGGACTGTGAAGAAGGCTGAGCGCCGAAGAATTGATGCTTTTGAACTGTGGTGTTGGAGAAGACTCTTGAGAGTCCCTTGGACTGCAAGGAGATCCAACCAGTCCATTCTGAAGGAGATCAGCCCTGGGATTTCTTTGGAAAGAATGATGCTAAAGCTGAAACTCCAGTACTTTGGCCACCTCATGCAAAGAGTTGACTCATTGGAAAAGACTCTGATGTTTGGAGGGATTAGGGGCAGGAGGAGAAGGGGACAACAGAGGATGAGAAGATTGGATGGCATCACCAACTCGATGGACATGAGTTTGGGTGAACCCCGGGAGTTGGTGATGGACAGGGAGGCCTGGCGTGCTGCAATTCATGGGGTCGCAAAGAGTGAGACATGACTGAGCAACTGAACTGAACTGAACAGGATTGGAAGGCTAATGGTCAGATTTCAGTGATAAGGAGATGAGAGAATTCCCTGGCAAGAGTGAGGACTCTTATCTGGGAGATAAGGCCTGAGGTAAGGCAAAGAGGCTCTGCTAGCCCCAGGCTCATCTCAGGTAAGTCCTGGGGCAGCAGATAAGGATCAGTTCAGTTCAGCACAACCTAAGAGTTACGAGTTAAGTTTCATCTGAGGCAAAATCAGGACTGCCGCCTGGAGGCATCACCTCATATAGCTCCGAGGGACTGCTCCAAACAGGTAGTAGGGGAAGGTCAACATAAAAGATTTTGGTGAAGGGGGAGTTCAGTGCAACCAAATGCTTTCTTTACAAGAGGTTTTCTCCTAGTCACAAGGATCTGATGTCATCATGAAGGGATTTAGTGCTTTTATAGATATGAGGAGATGAAAGGGAAAATACCCACCTATCTAAAGACCTGTCAAACCAGGTTCCCAGGAGCACAGAGTAGCTCACTCCACCCTGCACTCCCTCAGCGGCTGTTGAAGGGTCACCAGCTGCAGCAGCACCGGATTCAATCTCCCCAGAAACAGGGCAGATGCCCTTGGTGTTCAGTCAGCGGCAATGCTCTTGGCAAGTGCTGATTTAGAGTTGACAGTGCCCCCTTGTGGCCATAAACCAGCCATACTTGGTGGTGGTTTCCTCACAAGTCGTGTCCAACTCTTGCAACCCCATGGACTGTAGCCTGCTAGGCTCCTCTCCTCTGTCCATGGGATTCTGTAGGCAAGAATACTGAGTGGGTTGCCATTTCCTTCTCCAGGGGATCTTCCTGACCCAGGGATCGAACCCAGATCTCCTGCATTGCAGGCAGATTCTTTACTGACTGAGGAAACTTGGGAAGGCATTTCACGACCGTTTTGTCCCATATTGCTAGGAAGGCTCATTCCCGGTTCTGAAGGTTTTTGTTGATAGGCCACTCAATGCGCTATTACTGGACTAGGTCCTAATAGTCAAAGATCTCTGGACACCTGTCTTCTAGTTACGGTCCAAAAAAGTAACATTCCCTCTCGTTGCATCTTCCCATATCTAGAGTTACACTATTATAATCATTGATCACACATCAAGCTACACATTTGATCAACTGCTTCAAGTTTAATCAACCTTATTTTCGTTGGACACTCAGTCATACACTTGGTAATACAAGAAACAATAATCTTGTGAAACAGGCAAAATGCAAATAATACAACTAACAACATTAGCAGAATTATAAATAAATATTTCAGCCATGAGCCTCCTGCACCAGTTTTTTTTTTTTTTTTCCCCAAACCAGTTTTTTAAAAGATCGTCAAGAATAGGGAATGGATCACTTAAGGCAGAAATCTGATTTTTCATGTGGTTCATCAAATGTGTTACATTAAAAGATTCATCAGGTATGAAAACACAGCATTCAGTTTGAATTATGGCACAGGTACCTCCCTGAGATGCTGTAATGATGTCAACAGCTGAGGGTTTTGTAGTACCACCTTTCTCATCATTGAGACCTCAGAGTTCAATAGGCTAATAGTCTGGTTACTACCATTTGAAGTTTGTTGAGTGAAAGTTGTTAAGGCTTCAATATGATCAATTACACCCTCCAATCCCACTGAAGTCATGAAAAATAGCTGCTAAATGATCATACCAGTAGAATACAGATGTCTTGACTCATTGAGCTTACATCAATGTTAGACTGGCTTGGTTACCTCTAATTTGTTATGTATACGACCTTGCGTTCATGGTAATCCCAGGCTACACCTTCCTATCCATTCCAGATGCCAAAGCCATTCATTAAAACCACAAAGCCACCGAGTTCCATATCAGTCACTCTCTCTAAGGGTAACAGTAGGCATAATTCATAAGGCACCCAGCCTAGTTTCATGATATTAGTAGGTTGGTTATTCTTAGAGGAGCTTTTAAACTTAAGGGACCATAGCTTGGTGTTGACCATATAGATCCATCCCATAATTGTGCGAGTTTTCCTTTTAGTAGACAAGAGGTTACAATTTTTAATTGAGACTTAGCTTGCCATTCTAATTGGAGTTTGAGTGACCCTAAGAGAAAACTTAAATCTATGGCCAGGGTCAGAGCGGGTATTATTAATTGGCCAGGTGAGAGGATCCCATATAGTAATATCCTGAATAGATAGAACGGGACTAAATTATTTTCTAAAATAAATTTGCTAGGGGCTATCCAGTCAGAGCCCTGAAGGGAAAAATCCACCAAGGTAATCCAGAAGTATTAGACACAGGTAATTGGCCACAAACCCACCAGTTGGATTGAGTTTTAAACTAGCATAGCATCATGTCCACGATAGAAAACATTTGATTTATAGGAAGTCAAGAAAACATTATAACTGATCGTATGAATCAGCCCAGCATCTTGGGCAAGCTGTCCACTTCTAGTGTCATTTTCTTTTCATCTTAGCGCACTGCAGCTTCCTCTGAATAGAAAAAAAGTCCTTCCATCCAGGTAGGAGACAGTTCCTTAAATTATGTCTTTTTCTCGTCTTGGTCGCAGGTCATGAGGCATCTGATCTTCATTCAAAGATAGATTACTGAGATAAGCTTCAGAAACTAATTTAGAGTGTCCTTTAAAAATTAAGTTAAACTTTACATTAATACAGCATAATAGCAAAGAACTACCAGGAAATGTGTCTTAGTAGATACAGACCTCCATTAACAAATTAGAATTTAACAATCACTGAAACATCTTTTTCTCCCTAAATTTAACCTTGTTTTTACCAAATATAACCGAATTAAGACTAGTTTGTTTGTGAAATAGGTGTTCAGTTCAGTTCAGTTCAGTTGCTCAGTTGCGTCCGACTCTTTGCAACCCCATGAACTGCAGCACACCAGGCCTCCCTGTTCATCACCAACTCCTGGAGTCCACCCAAACCCATGTCCATTGAGTCAATGATGCCATCAAACCATCTCATCCTCTGTCATCCTCTTCTCCTCCTGCCCTCAATCTTTCCCAGCATCCGGGTCTTTTCCAATGAGTCAGCTCTTCACATGAGGAGGCCAAAGTATTGGAGTTTCAGCTTCAACATCAGTCCTTCCAATGAACACTCAGGACTGATTTCCTTTAGGATGGACTGGTTGCATGTCCTTGCAGTACAAGGGACTCTCAAGAGTCTTCTCCGACACCACAGTTCAAAAGCATCAATTCTTCGGCACTCAGCTTTCTTTATAGCCCAACTCTCATATCCATACATGACTATTGGAAAAACCATAGCCTTGACTAGATGGACCTTTGTTGACAAAGTAATGTCTCTGCTTTTGAATATGCTGTCTAGGTTGATCATAACTTTCCTTTCAAGGAGTAAGTGTCTTTTAATTTCGTGGCTACAATCACCATCTGCAGTGATTTTTGAGCCCCCCCCCCCAAAATAAAGTCTCTCACTGTTTCCACTGTTTCCCCATCTATTTCCCATGAAGTCATGGGACCAGATGCCATGATCTCAGTTTTCTGAATATTGAGCTTGAAGCCAGCTTTGTCACTCTCCTCTTTCACTTTCATCAGGAGGCTGTTTAGTTCTTCTTCACTTTCTGCCATAAGGGTGGTGTCACCTGCATATCTGAGGTTATTGATATTTCTCCCGGCAATCTTGATTCCAGCTTGTGCTTCATCCAACCCAGCGTTTCTCATGATGTACTCTGCATATAAGTTAAATAAGCAGGGTGACAATATATAGCCTTGATGTACTCCTTTTCCTATTTGGAACCAGTCTGTTGTTCAATGTCCAGTTCTAACTGTTGTTTCCTGACCTGCATATAGGTTTGTCAAGAGGCAGGTCAGATGGTCTGGTATTCCCATCTCTCTCAGAATTTTCCACAGTTTATTGTGATCCACACAGTCAAAGGCTTTGGCATAGTCAATGAAGCAGAAATAGATGTTTTCCTGGAACTCTCTTGCTTTATCAATGATTCATCGGATGATGGCAATTTGATCTCTGGTTCCTCTGCCTTTTCTAAAACCAGCTTGAACATCTGGAATTTCACGGTTCACATATTGCTTAAGCCTGGTGTGGTGTCAATAAATTTGGCCTGATGATTTATGTAACCATAATTGATCATAGGCTTTTTTTCTTTGCCAAAGCTTTTATAGCATCTCAGACTGAACTTTTAAAATAAAACCTTTCAGAGCTAAGAAAGTCACACCAAAGGCTGATCACAGATTTCACCTTTCACCTAACAGATCTAGGTGGATTCCGCCCTTCTCAAGGTCTCCAAAATTCCTTGAGATTTCTGTAGCTGTTAGCGATATAACTTTCTTAACTTATCTGATAAAGTTACTAGAAGCAGAGTTTGCAATTTCTGGAGGGGTCAGATAGAGAGAAAAGATAAATGTTTCAATTTGTTTCTACAGTATAATTTTACCAAATTATTGTCATAATTAGTTTGAAGGGAAGGTTTTTCTTACACCTGGAAAACACAGATTCAAACCAGTAATTTTTCATATAGAAACCATAAAATTAGCATGTTCGCCAGTTCATTCAGTCCTTTCGCTAACCTTTGTGAAGTCACCAGGTTTTCCATTAGAGTCCTTAATTACTTACCCAGTTCAGAAACTTATATTTATCCAAAAGTCCTTTTTATAAATCTTCTTGAAGAGGAAGCATTTTTGCGAAACTTGGTTAAATGCTGTGACAACACTTTAAGATAGTATCTAGAATTATGACTGATAACATTTACCAAGATATATCAGAACTTTAGGAACCCCATACAGTTTCTAATATATCTAAATTAGTAACATTTACCATACAATATGCGGGAGACCTGGGTTCAATCCCTGGGTTGGGAAGATTCCCCTGGAGAAGGAAATGGCAACCCACTCCAGTATTCTTGCCTGGAGAATCCCATGGACGGAGGAGCCTGGTAGGCTACAGTCCACAGGGTCGCAAAGAGTTGGACACCACTGAGCGACTTCACTTTCACCACACAATATAACCCAAGAATTATTACTCAACAATAGTTCCCATGTGACTCTGCATTCAATATGAATCTAGGGAAACATTTCTCTTTGGGATGTTTCAGGGGCCCTCTGAAGCATCCCAAAGTTAGCTAGAAGCCAAAAGTGCTTCATTAGAATCTTTTAGGAAGTTTTGTCAACAAATATCAAAAAGGCTTAGAACATTCAGTCAGGTAGGATTATAGGTCACTGTGAAGCAATAACTATTCTACAGAGAAGGATTTCAGAACAGATCATTTAAGAGATAAAGAAACTTACTATTACCAAAGCAGTTCAACATCTGAAGATAGAGAAAAGCCAAATTTAAGCTTTTGTACCAGCTTACTTTTAACTTCATTTAAAAGTCTACTTAATTAAATTTATTTTAAACCTAGTCAGTCCTAACCATGCACAAAATTCTTTTCTCAGGGTCTGCTTTCCGCAAATCTTCTTATCACTTTCTGTACCCAATACTTTGTTCTCCCATCCTGAAACAGCCACCTGTAAGTCAGACCTACTTGCTTTTCCCTTCATAAAATGCAATACCATTCCTCATACCTTCTTTGCTGAAAACACACATCCTACTTTCCTTAAGCAACCAAAAACTGACCTTTATATTAGCATTCTGTAGATTGGTGAGCATAAATACCAGTGATTATTTCCAAAAACCTTTTCTTTCTTAGAGAGAACATTTTAGGAAAGCACCAAACATTATTCATTAATAGTCCCAAATCTCTTTTGTTTTTCTGTAGGGGGAAATTAGCGTTCAGTGATAAATGCTTCAAAATCTTATTTTATTTGGAAATGACCTAGTATTCAATAGACTCCTGTCACTTAGTTTAGTATAGCCCTTAGAATTTCAAGTTACCCCAATCTAATCTAGAGCGTATTTTAGACAGACATTCCTAAAGCATAATTATTCTTAATAGAGTTTATCTAAAATTTCACCTCATTTAAGTTCTTTAGAAGTTTTTTTACTTAAGGAATTTTCCTTGCTGACAAAATTGTAACAGATATAATAATACTTAACTTACATTAAACCTAGACACAATGAAAATACTCTGCTTAATGTTAATGTTAGTGACTCTTAGACATGTATATATTAGTTAGATTAACAAACAAACATTAATGCCAGGTATTTAATACTTGATATGCCAGCAAATTTGGAAAACTCAGCAGTGGCCACAGGACTGGAAAAGGTCAGTTTTCATTCCAATTCCAAAGAAAGGCAATGCCAAACAATGTTCAAACTACCACACAATTGCACTCATCTCACACGCTAGCAAAGTAATGCTCAAAATTCTCCAAGCCAGACTTCAACAATACGTGAACCATGAACTTCCAGATGTTCAAGTTGGATTTAGAAAAGGCAGAGGAACCAGAGATTAAATTGCCAACATCCGCTGGATCATGGAAAAAGCAAGAGAGTTCCAGAAAAATATCTACTTCTGCTTTATTGACTATGCCAAAGCCTTTGACTGTGTGAATCACAACAAACTGTGGAAAATTCTTAAAGAGATGAGACTACCAGGCCACTTGACCTGCCTCCTGAGAAATCTGTATGCAGAAGCAACAGTTAGAACTGGACATGGAACAACAGACTGGTTCCAAATTGGGAAAAGAGTATGTCAAGGCTGTATATTGTTACCTGCTTATTTAACTCATTTGCAGAGTACATCTTGTGAAATGCTGGGCTGGATGAAGCACAAGCTGGAATCAAGATTGCTGGGAGGAATATCAATAACCTCAGATATGCAGATGACACCACCCTATGGCAGAAAGTGAAGAAGAACTAAAGAGCCTCTTGATGAAAGTGAAAGAGGAGAGCGAAAAAGTTGGCTTCAAGCTCAACATTCAGAAAACGAAGATCATGGCATCTGGTCCCATCACTCCATGGGAAATAGATGGGGAGATAGTGGAAACAGTGTCAGACTTTATTTTGGGGGGCTCCAAAATCATTGCAGACAGTGACTGCAGCCACGAAATTAAAAGACGCTTACTCCTTGGAAGAAAAGCTATGACTAAGCTAGACAGCATATTAAAAAGCAGAAACATTACTTTGTCAACAAAGGTCTATCTAGTCAAAGCTATGTTTTTTCCAATAGTCATGTATGGATATGAGAGTTGGACTATAAAGAAAGCTGAGTGCCAAAGAATTGATGCTTCTGAACTGTGGTGTTGGACAAGACTATTGAGAGTCCCTTGGACTACAGGGAGTCAATCCTAAAGGAAATCAGTCCTGAATATTCACTGGACGGACTGATGTTGTTGCTGAAACTCCAATACTTTGGCCACCTGATGTGAAGAACTGACTCATTGGAAAAGACATTGATGCTGGGAAGGATTGAAGCCAGGAGGAGAAGGGGATGACAGAGGATGAGATGGTTGGATGGCATCACTGACTCAATGGACATGAGTTTGAGTAAGCTCCGGGAGTTAGTGATGGACAGGGAAGCCTGGCGTGTTACAGTCCCTGGGGTCCAAAAGATTGAGCGACTGAACTGTACTGATTTAATACTGAATATTTCCCAATTCATGTGAACTTGAAATTCTTTTAGGTTGATTTATCTCTTATTTAGAATTGCTTGATTTGTAAGCCCTTACTTTTTTTTTTTAAGTTATGACAAACCTAGACAGTGTATTGAAAAGCAGAGACATTACTCTGCTGTTAAAGGTTCTTACAGTCAAGGCTGTGGTCTTCCAGTGGTCACATACACTTGTGAGAGCTGGACCATGAAGAAAGCAGAGTGCGAAAGAATTGATGCCTTCAGACTGTGGTGCTGGAAAAGACTCCTGAGAGTCCCTTGGACAGCAAGGAGATCAAACCAGTCAATCTTAAGGGAAATCAACCCTGAATACGCATTGGACCATGGGGTCGCAAAGACTTGAACATGACTGAGGGAATGAACAACAAAAATGGTTTTTCCAGTAGTCATGCATGGATGTGAGAGTTGGATCATAAACAAGGTCGAGAGCCAAAGAATTGATGCTTTTGAACTATGGTGTTGGAGAAGACTCTTGAGAGTTCCTTGAACTGCAAGAAGATCAAGCCAGTCAATCCTAAAGGAAATCAGTTCTGAATATTCACTGGAAGAACTGATGCTGAAGCTCCAAAACTTTGGCCACCTGATGTGAAGAGCCAATTCATTAGAAAAGACCCTAATGCTAGGAAAGATTGGAGGCAGAAGGAGAGGGGGACGACAGAGGACAAGATGATTGGATGGCATCACTGACTCAATGGACATGTTTGAGCAAGCTTCGGGAGATGGTGAAGGACAGGGAAGCCTGGCATGCTGCAGTTCATGGGGTTGCAAAGAGTCAGACACTAATGAGCAACTGAACAATAACAGATAAGTTATCTAGAGAACTCTGGTCTCAAGGCATAGGAGGAGTTATTTCTTCAGGGCAAGAATTCTTAAAGAGAATTTTTTTTTTTAAAGCTTTCTCTGGAGTCTAAAGAATATTGTGACCACACTGTCAAAAATTGTCTTTGTTTTTCTGTGATCATAGTTTTATAGCCAAAATTTAGACCTGATAGTGCTCAAATTATATGCAGAGTACATCATGAGAAACGGTGGGCTGGAAGAAGCACAAGCTGGAATCAAGATCGCTGGGAGAAATATCAATCACCGCAGATATGCAGGTGATACCACCCTTATGGCAGAAAGTGAAGAAGAACTAAAGAGCCTCCTGATGAAAGTGAAAGAGGAGAGTGAAAAAGTTGGCTTCAAGCTCAACATTCGGAAAACTGAGATCATGGCATCTGGTCCATGACTTCATGGCAAATAGATGGGGAAACAGTGGAAACAGTGAGAGACTTTATTTTGGGGGGGCTCAAAAATCACTGCAGATGGTGATTGCAGCCACGAAATTAAAAGACGCTTACTCCTTGGAAGGGAAGTTATGATCAACCTAGACAGCATATTCAAAAGCAGAGACATTACTTTGTCAACAAAGGTCCATCTAGTCAAGGCTATGGTTTTTCCAGTGGCATGTATGGATGTGAGAATTGGACTATAAAGAAAGCTGAGTGCCGAAGAATTGATGCTTTTGAACTGTGGTGTCGGAGAAGACTCTTGAGAGTCCCTTGGATTCCAAGGAGATCCAACCAGTCCATCTTAAAGGAGATCAGTCCTGAGTGTTCATTGGAAGGACTGATGTTGAAGCTGAAACTCCAGTACTTTGGCCTCCTCATGTGAAGAGCTGACTCATTGGAAAAGACCCTGATGCTGGGAGGGATTGGGGGCAGGAGGAGAAGGGGATGACAGAGGATGAGATGGCTGGATGGCATCACGGACTCGATGGACATGAGTTTGGATAAACTCCCAGAGTTGGTGATAGACAGGGAGGCCTGGCGTGCTGCGATTCATGGGGTCGCAAAGAGTCAGACATGACTGAGCGACTGAACTGAAGTGAACTGAACTGAGTGCTCAAATTGGCCCTGATAACAAGGGTAGATTGGTCCCAACAGGGATTGTTCTTCTGGAGAAATGGGGGGTCTTAATATGCTTAGCCCCAGGCTGTTGATTATTGGAGAAAAGTCCTGGACATAAGGGAACTTCAGTCCATTTCCCTATCCTGTGTCAATAAAAATCTGATATTTTTAGGTCACTTTTCTTGTCGTTGGATCATAGCTATAGGTTGACCAGTCATTTGACATTTTTTTCCAAGGGGTTCCCAGGTGGAGTGCAGAACCTTAGAGGAAGCACTTCCCATATAAGTTCAAGCAGTTTGTACCAGATGTCTGCATGCTCAAACCAAACCAGAACCTCACCAGCCAGGAGTCACACTCCAGATAAAATAATAAGGCAAAAGGATGCCCAGAAATCAAAAGCCAAGTGGTAAGAGTGCCCTCAAAAGATGGCAAAGTGATTGCCCAAAAATCAAAAGTCAAATGGCATAAACACCAAATGTGACTTCCCAGTCCCACTAGACCTGTGACCTGGCAGAGTCAGTGTTAGCAGCCTTTTTTGGTTCTGATATAGTTTCAAGCAATTTCTTGTTGGTTTCCTGCAAAGAAGTTACTCTATGGTTTCCTTTCTTGTACACTTCCAGATACCAAGCAAAGTAGTATGGCCGGCCTTTTCTAATCATGGGCACAAAGATACCGATTTTGGAATATCAAAAGAGCCCCAATTTGGCCATTTTAGGTTGAGAACTCTTTTAGTATAATTTCCCCAATTAACTAGGTCCTTGCAAACACCAGCTCCATAAGTATTGTACATGAACCTGGCTGGAATGTTAGTCAGAGGTTGGCTTTCTGACACCCCTCTGTTTCTGTGTTTGAGATTCTGTTTTCCACTTTAAGCTGAATTTGTCAGGGATAAAAACCACTAGTGAAACTGTGTGGTGGGCCTGTGTGCTGCTTGTGAGCTGAACTCCTCCAGGAGTCACCTCAGAGTCGTTTTAGCTCCTCTCATGTGTCTTAAGATTCTGCCTCCAGCACTCTAAGATGCTCAGGTCTCTGAATGGCCAGTTCTTAGGTGTGACCCCCAGACAAGCAAGTATTTTAATTAATAGGTGAGTTTCCCTACGGGACCACTGTACTGTACTAGGACTAGGCCTTCACCACTCCCATAAATTCTTCAGTTACCTGAGAAAACCATAGCTGCCCAGTAGAAGCCTTGTCCCTTTTCTTCAGAGCAAAACTCTCATATTCTCACGTTTACCCCGACAAAGCCTATAAAGGCAGTCTAATTGAGGGAAAGTGTCAGATCAGCCTCCTACCTAACCACTCAGCCAAGACTGCTCAGTTCCCTACAATGGAACAACCTCGGCGTCTTTCAGCTGAGCCCTGGGTACTCCTCAATTTATTTTCAATCGATGCCCTCTGCCCCAGGGCCTTTTCACTGGACGGGTATTCTCTGGCATCTTTCAGCCAGTCTCCCACCCAGTATCTTTCTGCTGTGTGGAAACTTCTTAGTATTTTTCAACCAAGCCCAAGTCAGTGTCTAGATCATGAGTGGGTATACCCCAGATATTTCACCCGGGCCCTCTCCACTATCTTTCCAACTGGAAGTGGGCAGGTAACCTGCTCCACAACCACATAAAACTCAGAATCTCAACCAATACAGGAGATTCGAAAACCAGGAGAGGCTTACCCAAATTCGTCTGCACTCCCCGAGGAGGCGGATGGGCCACCGCTGGTACCAAGGCTCTGGTTCCTCGTGGAGTTCAGGTGAGGAGGGATATCCACTCTGGGTCCTTAGTTGGTCGTCATAACTGTCTACTAAAAGAGATGCACTACTTGAGAGTTGTGAGGTGTTTTATTTGGGGCAAAATGACTGCAGCCCAGAAAGCAGCACCTCAGATAGCTCTGAGAGACTGCTCCAAAGAGGTGGGGAAGGTCAGTATACAATTCTGTTGAAGGCAGAGTTCAATGCCATCAAGTGTTTACTTTACAAGAGGTTTTCTCCTAGTCACAAGGATCTGATGTCATCATGAAGAGATTTAGTGCTTTTCTGAGTGATTAAAGTGTTAGTCACTCAGTCGTGTCCTACTCTTGGCAGCCCCACGAACTGTAGCCCACCAGGCTCCTCTGTCCACGGGATTCTCCAGGCAAGAGTACTGGAGCGGGTTGCCATTCCCTTTTCTAGATTTACCCTACCCAGGGATCAAACCCTGGTCTCCTGCATTGCAGGCGGATTCTTTACCATCTGAGCCATCAGGGAAGCATGTCAAATTCCCCTATAGGTAAGGATTGGGAACATAAAACCTGTTTCTGAAAATATTTCGCTGATAGCTCAGTTGGTAAAGAATCCGCCTGCAATGCGGAAGACCTGGATTCAATCCCCGGGTTGGAAAGATCCCCTGGAGAAGGGAAAGACTACCCTCTCCAGTATTCTGGCCTGAAGAATTCCATGGACTGTTTAGTCCATGGGGGTCACAAAAAGTCAGATATGACTGGGCGACTTTCACTTCAAAGACTTGTCCCACCAGGTTCCCTGCAGCACAGAGTGCCTCACTCCACATGAACTCCTCCAGGGGGTGTTGGAGGTCAGCAGCTGAGCAGCACACTAGCAGTCTTGGGTTCAGGGTCTGCACACTCAGCCATGGCACCCCTCTGCCAGATGTGATGTGTAGAGCACCTCGTGTGTGGGGTAGGGGAGGGAGGGCCTGGGAACTTCCTGTGGGCTCCCTGTGGAGAGCAGCGCCTGACTGCACCTCTGACGACCAAGGCTCCTCCTGTGGAAGCAGGCACCTGCTCCTGTCCTCATCTCTTCTTCCCTCATACCCCAGCACCCCCCACCCCAAGTTGGCTTCCAGAGCCAGGATCTGGAAGGCCCCGAACAGGTGTGAATGGCCGTGCAGGAGGAAGCTGGATCCAGGTGCTGATCACAAGGAGGCAGGTTAGGTCCATCCATCTTTAGTCCCCCTCACTGAGCATTTGCTGGGTCCCTGCTCTGCACCCAGCTCAGGAAGAGGTGTCGAAACGAGCGAGATGCGGTCCTGAGTTCAGGGGCTACCAGCATCTCAAGGGAGGCAGCCGGTACAGGTCAAACAAGGCAGCAGCTTCAGAGACTCACCAGGACTGAGACCTGGGTTCCAGCCCTGGCTCCCTCCCAGTGTACCACCACCTTCCCCAGACCGGACTTGGCCCATTTTAGATGGGGAAGGAGACCTCTCAGCATCCATTCTCTTTAGCTACCCTCTTATCTGCCCAGCTACCCACCTGGGCCCTGACTTCTCTGGGCCTTGCTGGGCCCCAAACCCCTCTGGATCCCTCTCTCAGCATTCCTGGGTAACCAAGCTAAGATAAGAAATAAAAGTTAACTTCATATAGCCCTTCACAGTTTACAACCTGTTTTTGTTTTTTAATTTTTATTTTTTTAATACAACATAATTTATGTCCATGTGCTGTAGTTAAAGGCCAGAGAGATTCATCCCCAGCTTGTCAGTGAGGACACCAAGGATTCTGGAGCACTGGGCCAGAGATATGAGGATGAAATGGGACAGTGCAAAGTACCTGAAACAGTGCTGGGGACAGCCTGGCACTCAGCATCCTCTCGCTTCTGGAAATCCAGACACCTAAGCTTCAGAGAAATTTACAAAAATTCTCTGCAACTGTGTGCAAGCTCTTTTACTTTTCTGGACCTGGGCTGGTTGAACTTAACTTTTTTCTCTTTTGGCTGCACTGTGAGACCTGTGCAATCTTAGTTCCTTGACCAGGAACCAAACCTATGCCATCTGCACTGAGAAGACAAAGTCTTAGCCACTGGACCACCAGGGAGGTCCCTGATCTCAGCTTTTTCTATCGTTCATTTATCCAGTCTTTTACCATCCAACAAACATTTCTGAAGCTCCTTTGTTAGGCCTGGTACCATCTTGGCACCGGAAATCCCAGTGATGGGCACCATAGATCTGGAGCCTGCTCCTAGCCCTCAGGCTCAGGAAGGATGGTGCTATATGAGTAGTTACATGGGGGCTGTGCGCTCAAAGGATAAGCTGTCAGCCTGACTTTGACTGAGTGTGTGGTTTAGGGATGGCCTCCTTGATATTTTAAGCCAACACCCACAAATGAGTTGGAGGTGGCCTAGTAAAACTGTGGAGAGAAGAGTGTTGCCATGGCAACAGCCAGGTGTAGGAGCCCAGAGATGGGAGACAAGATATTTGAGCTTCGAGGCTCAAAGTGCGGTCTGTGAACCAGCAGTCTGGGCATCACTGAGGAGCTTGGTAGGTGTCTTGGGCCCCACCCCAGATCTCCTGAGCAGAGCTTGCATTTGAACAGTTCCTGGGTGGTTTGTGTGCACACTGATGTTGGAGAAACAGGAGTGGATGGAAGCTAGATATTGAGGGAGAGAGGGACTCGAGGTGAGATGGCAGTTTACCAGGCCTGGTCCTACAGGACCTCACAGACTATGGGGAAGCATTTGGATTGGATTCTCAGAGTTTTGATTTTTTAACAGAAGTGACAGGATCGGGTATATGGAACCATCACTCTAGCAGCTATATGCTAAATGGACTTGGAGGGGAGCAGGGCTGCAAGCGTAAAACAGAAGAGACCCCTCTGATGCCAACTGTCTTCGATGGCGCAGGAGCTCATAGCGACCCCACCCACCCTCCACTCCACTCACTCATCAGAGAGCCTGGCCTGCTCTTCCCAGTCTGCTTCTCATTCAAAGTCCTTGACTCCTTCTGGCCTGAACTCTCCCAACAGGCATCACACAGCCACTGGAGGCATTAACTGCGTACATTTAAAAGACAAAAATAACAATTCTCAGTGCTTTATGGGTGCCTGGAGATGGACCAACTTATGTACTTCTGGCAGGAATATGAGTTAGATGAATTTTTCTAACAGTACTTTGATAATGTGGGCTCTAAATATGACCCTGCAGACTTCCCTGGTGATACAGCGATTAAGAATCTACCTGCTAGGGAGAGGGAGAGGGTGGCATGATTTGGGAGAATGGCACTGAAACATGTATACTATCACGTAAGAAACGAATCGCCAGTCTATGTTCGATACAGGATACAGGATGCTTGGGGCTGGTGCACCAGGATGGTCCAGAGAGATGATATGGGGTGGGAGGTGGGAGGGGGGTTCGGGATTGGGAGCTCATGTACACCCGTGGCAGATTCATGTCAATGTATGGCAAAACCAATACAGTATTGTAAAGTAAAATAAAGTAAAAATAAAAATTTTAAAAAAAGAAAAAATAAAAAATAAACCCTTAAAAAAAAAAAAAAGAATCTACCTGCCAATGCAGGGGACATGGGTTCCATCCCCAGTTCGGAACTAGGCTGATGCACCGCACTGAGCCTGCGCGCTGGAACACGCGCTGGAACGCCTGAAGCCCATGCATCTAGAGCTTGTGCTCTACAAGAGGGGCCCTGCAGGAAGAAACCCGTGCACCGCAGTGAAGAGTAGCCCCTGCTTTCCACAACTAGAGAAAGCCCGCCCCCAGCAATGAAGATCCAGCGCAACCAAAACTAATTAATATTTTTAAAAAAAGATTCAGCATGGCCCTGACTCAGATTCCTCAAGTCATGGTAAAAAATACCCAGAAAGTCAGAATAAAATATACATCATTATCTGTTAGTAACAAAAATTCAGAGACCACTGAGGCTTCCTAAAAATGTAAGAGTCTCAGGAACGGCAGAGGAGTGGCTGACTAGGACAGGGTGACTGCTCTCAATCAGGGCTTTTGCAGCTTTTTTCTTTTTCATGAAAAGATTGTGAAAGTGTGTCAAAATTGAAAGAAAAAGACTAAAACTATAAATGCTGAGTGGTCTCAACTGTGGAAAAACTATACATAGATAAAAATGGAAGAAAATACATCAAAAAGTGAACTATGATGGAAATGTGGGTGAATATTTCCCTTTCTGCTTTTCTGTATTTTTCAAATATTCTATAAGTGTGTAATACTTTGATGATGAGAAAAATTGCTTTAAAAAGTTTCTCTGTCCAATGGAACAGGCGATGTCATGGTCCTGGAGGCAGACATCACAGTAGAAGGGCTGGGCACAGTCAACGAGACGGGAGTCCCCATCATGGCGCACCCCCCAGCCATCTACAGCGACAACACCCTAGAGCAGTGGCTGGAGGCTGTGCTGGCCTCTTCCCAGAAGGGTAAGGACTTCTCTCAGCCCCTCCCCAGCCGCCCACCCCTCTGGTCCTCAGGCCACATGGGCAGGGGTCCCTCTACTAGGAGACAAGTCCAATGACTGTCAGGAGTTGCTCTTGCCTTAGCTTTCCAGACCACTCTAGAGGCCTGGGCTCAGGGAAGATGGGTGAAACGAGGGATGTAAATGTGCAGGGTAAGCTGCAAAGGGCCAGACATGAGCATTCAGGCCCCCTGAATCCACGGAACTGGATACAACATGCTCAAAGCCAGTTTCACCTTCCCCTCTCCTGTCTCTTTGCCTGTTACCAACAGAATCCAGGCATCACCCTAATGCCTCTCCCTCATTCCCTGCATCTACTCAGCTGCTGCATCCACTAATTCTAACTCTGAAGCCTTCCCCTGATCCAGTCCCACTCACATCATTTTTCTCTTGGACCTCCTTCCTCACTGGCTTCCTGCCTCCAAACTTAGCCCCTACCTAGGTGAGCTTTCCAAAATGCCAACCGTCAAGTCACTCCCCTGCTTTAACCCTCCATGGCTCCCTACGCTGTCAACATATTATAATCCCCTTGGTCTGGCTTTCTAAATTCTTCTCTAATTCTTCAGCCTGACTCTGTGCTATTCAGGCTTGGGTGGCTTAGGACCCTCTGAGCCTGCCTGTCCAAGAGTCACAGTCCCTTTTCATCAGATTCTTGACAATACCTGCACCAGCCCCAAGTCCCAAGCCCTTAGCCATCATTTGCTTCTTCCCCTTCGGGATGAGGGATGGAAGAACACTCCTACACGGGCAAGTCTTTCTCTCCAGCAGAGCTCCGCCTGTTTGAAGCCTTCTTCACACCCACCCAGAATTCCGTCCCTGTCTTCCCTCCCACCCGACACACAGCATACCTGCTCTCTCTGTCCCAGGAAGTCACGTCTTCTGTTTCCTTCTTCCTTGAGCACAAGGGACCAATTTCCCAAGCCCTTGGCCCTCTCCCCACAGGCATCAAACTAGACTTCAAGACCATCAAGGCTGTGGGCCCCTCCCTGGACCTCCTTCGGCGGCTGACAGAGGAGGGGAAAGTTCGAAGGCCTGTGTGGATCAATGCTGACATCCAGAGGGGTCCCAATGTGGGCATCTCAATAGAGGTCAATGCCACACAGTGAGTGTTTGCCTCTCTGCGCCAGCTTGTCCAGTCTGTTTCCTTCAACATCTGCTACAGCAGGTGCTCAGGGGACCTTTGCTGAGTTTTCCTCCAGCCTCACCAGGTCGTCTGACCTCTGAGCCTTCACACATCCTGTTCCCTCTGCCTTGAATGCTCTTCCACCATTTCCTGGTGAACCAGCCATTACCTGCCCCAGAAACTTCCCTGACGTCCAAGGCTGCTGAGGACCCTCCCTCACACTTTCTCCTAACAATCTTGATTTCACTGAGCTCTCACTGTCAGATTATGGATTTGTGCCCTACTAGAGAGTTTATTCGGAGAAGGCGATGGCACCCCACTCCAGTACTCTTGCCTGGAAAATCCCATGGATGGAGGAGCCTGGTGGGCTGCAGTCCATGGGGTCGCTAACAGTCAAACACAACTGAGTGACTTCACTTTCACTTTCATGCACTGGAGAAGGAAATGGCAACCTGCTCCAGCATTCTTGCCTGGAGAATCCCAGGGGCAGGGGAGCCTGGTGGGCTGCCGTCTATGGGGTCACACAGAGTCAGACACGACTGAAGCAACTTAGCAGCAGCAGCAACAGAGTGTTTATTCCTGGACAGCAAACAGTGACCGGGGCAACCCCTGGCCTGCTAGAAAAGTCTGTAAAGCACTAACTCCTTCCCCAGCCTCCCCTGCCCACCCCACAAACAACCCCCAGGTCCCAGCACTGCCAACAACAGCACTTAGGTAGCACCAGCTGCATGGTGCCCTCAGGTTTACAGAGGGCCACATGAAAGGAGAGAATATATCTGAGTTCATCTTCCCATAGAAATGCCAGGTTAGGAGCATTTTTTCTTACCATTTTGCAGATAAGAAAGGTGACAATAATTGAGGCTCAGTCTGTTGAATGTTTATTATCTGTCACACACACTGGTTTAAGTAGTCTAGTTGTAGAGTACCATTTAACTCTTAGAATGAGAATGAGGTAGGTACTATTATTTTCATTTTAGTAATATAGCATATCTTATTGAGGTTAAATGACCTGCTTAAGTCTAATCATTGGCAGAGCAAACATACAAAGCTAGGTCTTTCTGACTCTAACCTCCAGCTCTTTACTGTCCATCTCCATTCATCCATTCACCCATCCATCCATCAAACCATCTTTCCAACCAGTCAGCTAACAATCCATCTATCCAATATTTATCAAGTCTCAAACTGAGGTGCATTTGGTAAGCAGCAGTTTGAAACTGTAGGCAGTGGCCCAAGATTAAAAAATAGTTGATATTCTTGTAGTGAGGTTACTCTATAATCTGGAGAAGGGGAGAGAGTAACATTATTTGCCTATTAATATTTGTAAGAATTCAAAATCTGAATGAAATTTTTAAATAATATCTGAAAGTTCAGAGGCTCTCACAGCTGATAGAGCCCAGATCCTACACCCAGGGCTTTGAATTGCATCTCCACATCCACATGAGGATGTTTGAGAAGTCCTGTCCTGCCTGAAAGAATGCCATTTTTAAGAATCAAAGAGGTTGGGTGAACTGCCCAAGGTCATAAAGTCAGGACTGAAATCCAGGCCTCCCTAGCTTCAAAGTCCATCTTCTATCATGGGACTTTGAGCAACTCGTAAGCCATCCTGTTCTTCAGGACTGTGCTCTAACATCTAGAGGCGATAGATCCTGCCTCTTCTGAGCACTCTGATGGGAACCCAGGAGATGAGGAAGGGGCTCTAAAAGCCCAGCATCTCTGATTCTCTGCAGGTTCCTGGCCTTGGTCCAGGAGAAGTATCCTGAGGCAACCCTGTCTCCAGGCTGGACCACCTTCTACCTGCCCCTTTTCCCAAACGTGACGTACACACGGGCCATGGTGGAGAAGATGCAGGAGCTGGTGGGAGCACTGCCCCAGAAGGTGACCTTCCCCGTGCTGGCCGTCATGGCGAGGGCCGCCTGGCCCCACTTCAGCTGGCTGCTGGCCCAATCTGACAGGTGGGAATGCCCAGGCCCCTGCCACGGCCCCCACTCCCTCCAAACCCACTCCCAGTCCTGATGCCCCAACAAGATCCCAGACGCTGATGGTTAGAAGGGTCTTCATGATCATCTGGCCCAACCTCTGCTGGTGCTCACATCCTCTATAATATCCCTGCTTTCTGCTTGTGCACCTCTGGGACAGGCAGGTCACTATACCTGAGGCAGCCTGTCCATTGGCAAGTGTTGCTTTATTATTATTATTATTATTATCTGTTTATTTATTTTGGACCACACTGCACAGCGTGCGTGATCTTGGTTCCCCAACCAGGGATAAACAGGCATCCCCTGCAATGGAAGCACAGCCTTACCCACTGGAACACCAGGGAAGTTCCGTAAGAGTTTATATTGAGACTCAATTTGCCTCCCGCAGCCTCCTCCCCTGGGAACCACCTGTTCCCTGAGGGTGTACAGACCGCACCTATAGCCTCTGCCCCTAAATAGCCCTGTGGGGTTGAGGAAGCCCACCCTCCCCCCAGCTCTGTACTGCCCCAGCTGCCCAGCTCCACCTTCCTCAGACTTTCCCTGCTGGAGACCACCCCCTTTCCTCTTCATGCCTGGCCTCTGATCCGCCCCCACCACTCCCAGCTCCATGCCCATCTCTCTGTCTGTCTCTTTCCTGAGAGAGGACCCGCAGACACACACTCCAAGTGGAGGGCGGGCCAGTCCTTCTCTCCTGCTTCTTAGCCTCTGCTCTCAGTTACCCAAGGCCTCTGCAGCTTCTTCTGCCCCCAGGAAGGGGGTAGTGCCCGACACCCCCCGCCCCCAGCTCAGGTTAACTTCTGAGCATGGGAGAGGGGCTGAGGGCTGCTGGGTGCAGACAGGCCCTGAGCTGACTCTCTGGACCCCAGGTACACCCTCACGATGTGGCAGTCGGCCTCGGACCCTGTGTCAGTGGACGACCTCCTCTACATCCGGGACAACACCGCCACCCACCAAGTCTACTATGACATCTTTGAGCCTTTCCTGTCTCAGTTCAAGCAGCTCGCCAGTAGGGAGGGGTCTGCGGAGGGTGGGAAAGGGTGTATGTGTATCCATGCTCAGTTGCGTCTGACTCTTTGCGATCCCATGGACTGTTGACCACCAGGCTCCTCTGGCCATGGGATTTTCCAGGCAAGAGTACTGGAGTGGGTGGCCATTTCCTCCTCCAGGAGAAAGAAAAGATGGTGGAGTGGATTCTGCTCACAAAAGCACTGACTAGGTGGGGCGGAGCACTGGAAAGGGAAAATCCTACATGAGATAAGAGGAAGGAATCATTTGAAGCATACATTGTATGCCAGACCCTGGGATGGAATGCTAAGCTCCATAGATCTGTGAAGCACGGATTCTATTTTACAGATGGATAAACTGAGGTTCAGAACAGTTATATAATTTATACAAAGTTGTTCAGCTTAAACGTGGCACAGCTCCTACTGGAAACAGCAAATTCCAAACCCTTGCAGTAGAGTTCCTCTGAGGGTTGCTCTAGCATTTCAGAGAACGGCTCCTCCCCTGTACCTGCTAATCAATGATGCTTATTCCTTTCTCCAAAGCCCCTGTTCCCTTGACTCCAAACCTAGGAGAGCCTGCAATCAGGCCATCTCAAGGGGACCCATCAGACCCAACATTCCTGCTCTGGGAGCCATCTAGGTGAGGGGGAGGAATACCAGCTTTGGGGCCCGACTGACTTGGCTCCATCAGGCTCCAATCCCAGCAACCCTGCCCACTGGCTGTAGGACCTTGGGCAAGTCACCCGTCATCTACAAAACAGGGAACTCCAGCTCCCTGGAACTTTGCTGTGAGGCTTAGAGAGGACTCATGGTGTACAGAAGGCCTCCGTGACTGGTGGCCTCTTCATCTTGGCAATCTGACCCACAGTGAATACGTCACGGAAGCAAAGCTACTACACTGGGGGCAGCCTGATCCCTGCTCTCCAGCACCCCGGGGATGAGGGTCTGAGTGTGGAGTGGCTGGTTCCTGACATCCAGGGCAATGGAAGCACAGCAACAGTGCAGCTCCCAGGTAAGGTCTGCCTGCAGCCCCTGTGCTCCTAGCTCGACTGCAAGGGTTACCTTGGGGAAGCTTCTCAGGTCTCTGTTACCATAGCAACGGGGCTGCAAGGTGGGGGAGCAGTGTTGTCAAAAGTAGGGGGCTCCTGGCTTTTGGACTACCATTTGTGAGGCTTTGGTCACATGGTGCTGCAACAGAGGCGGGCACAGGCCTCAGAGCTGAGCTAGCGGCTCACTGGGCCATTCTGATGAGCCCCAGGCACATTCACAAAGCAGCCCTTCCACCTGGAACCCAGACCCAATCAACAGACCCCATTACCTCCTGCTGTCCCTTTACCTTCAGCAAGGGCCTCTGACACCCCATGATAGCCCTAACCCCAGACACTGTTGCCTCCACTGCCTCTTCCAGACCGAGAAGGCATGATCCTGCTGGACGTGGGCCTCCAGAAGCCTGCAGCTGGGGACCCCGTGCCCATCGTCCGCACCCCAGATGGCCGTGCCCTGGTGCTGGAGTCCTGCCTGCAGCAGCTGGCCTCGCACCCCGGACGCTGGGGGGTCCACGTGCACATAGCAGAGCCCACCGCCCTGCGGCCGGCGCTGGCCACGCTGGCCACCCTCTCTGCCCTCGGCCGCCTGTCTAGGCCTGTGTGGGTCGGTGCCACAGTCTCCCACGGGAGTTTCAGGGTCCCTGGCTACGTGACTGGCAGGGAGTTGCTTACAGCTGTGGCCGACGTGTTCCCCCATGTGACGGTGGCACCAGGCTGGCCCGAGGAAGTGCTGGGCAGTGGCTACAGGGAACAGCTGGTCACAGACATGCTGGAGCTGTGCCAGGGCCTCTGGCAACCCGTGTCCTTCCAGCTGCAGGCTGGGCCTCTGGGCCAGAGCCCCGCTGGAGTCGTGGCCCGGCTGCTGGAAGCTTCTCCCCGGGCCACGGTCACGGTGGAACACAGCCCTGGCCGGGGCCTCTATGCGTCTGTGCGGGCAGTGCTGCTGGCAGCCAGGGCCGTGAAGAAGACCCGAGTCTACTACAGGCTACCCCAGAGCTACCGCCAAGACTTGCTGGCGGATGTTGGCACACACTGAGCACCCAGGTGGCCTGGTGGACCCCAGCTTCCCACGGGGCGGCAGGAAGGAATAAATGCCTCTGCTTCCTCAGTGCACTGCACGCATGTCCTTGGGGCAGGATGGAGTGGGAGTGGACGTCAGGTGGCCAGGGACGATGCTTAGAGGGTCTGGAGGCTGGGGGCCAGGTCGTTCCGGTTGTCCAAGAGGAACTGTTCACAAGCCTTGAAGGTGGTGTAGAACTCGGAGGAGAGGCCGGTCACATTGGTGGTCACGTACTTGAGAACGCCCGGGGTGGCCTGGTTGTAGTAGGACACCTGCAGGCCGGGCAGCCACACCCATGAGGAGGGGGCGGGGGCGGTAAGAGGGCACTGAGTGGGCGTGAGGCCGGGGGCGGGGGGCGGGGCAGCAGCCTTGTTGCCTGCCAGGATGGCAGCAAATACCAATCAGCACCTGGGCATACAGGACTGTGTCACTGACAGGCGTGACCAGCTGGACTCCTCTGACCCCTCTGGGTGCTGACAACCCTGGCTTCCCTCCGTCACCAAACACTATACTCTCATCATGTGTCTCCCCTCTCAGCTGGGAGGCTGTCCCCAGACTGAGGCCAGAGTGGAGGTGACTTACCCATCGTCACATAGTTAGTTGGGCCTGGCCCCCGCCTCCAATTCCAGGCTCAGTCCCTTTCCTGAGGGCTCAGAGCATCCTTGACTCAGATACTCACCTAACACAGAACCACAGTGCCTCCCTCCCCATCCCTGACTCCCAGCTAAAAGCAGGGGCCCGAAGCAGTAGGGGATGGCTCAGCAGGAGGAGACACCTCAGGGCCCCTTCCCCACCCCACTCCCCTGTACCCCTGCCCTCCGGCACCCACCGGCAGTGCTTGTCCCACTCGGGCCTCCGGCGGAGGTCAGAGAGCAGCAGGAAGGCCTGGGCTGTGTCCACGTGCACCAGCATCTCCATGTGGAAGGAGAGGAACTTGTCCTCCTCTAGAGTGTACAGGCGGACCTGCTCGGGACAGAGGGCAGCCTCGTTCCCTCGTCTCCTCCTCACACTGTGCTGGGGACCTGGGCTGGAAGTCAGGGCTGCGCCGATTGCTGTGTGTCTGTGAACAAGTGACTCAACCTCTCTGAGCCTCGGTGGCAGCCCCGTGAAAAATGGGAGAATCAGCGCAAAGTGGATAGGAAGCTGTCTGAAGAAGCAGGCACTTCATGGACAAGCCCACTAGTCAGATGGAATGGTACCTGACATGAAACGGAACGCACTCATCCCTTCCCACAGGTGAATGCACGGTGCCTAAGGAGATACGTCAAAGGCTACATTCTGCACGACCCCCTTTACTACACGTTCTCAAACAGACCAAACGGAGGCACGGAAAACTGGTCTGTGGTTTCCAGGGACTGGAGTGGGAAGAGGCTTGATCACAAAGGAGCCAGAGAAATGGGGGTTTATGGAAATGCTCCATATCTTGATTACTGTCGTGATGATGTAACTTCGTGTGTTTTCCACCCTAGCAGGATTACACACTAAAAGGGGGACGTTCTACTGTATGCAAATTATGCCTCGATTTTTTAAATATTGAAAATTTTCTTTTTAAACATAACAAGATCAAGAAGCAGTAACTAATGCAAAACCAGAATGGATCCTCAGAGCCAGGCGTCCATCCAGCCACGGATGTCACTGTGGGGAAGTGACCCATCCCAGGACACAGGCAAAAGTGGCAGAGCTCAAGCCCCGCCTCAGCCCACCCTTGCCCCCAGCCCCCAGCCGAGCCACGCCAGCCCTTGAGGGGTGGGCGTGTTTCTACAACTGGTTGGTTTCATGACTCTCCCAGGACCTTCTAGGGAACCCCCCTCTGACCTGAGTGGTTCGAGAGGGTTTCATGGCTCACAGTCAACACCTCTGGCTGCTCAGAGGAGGAAGGAGAGCTGGGAGGCTGGGTCCGCTACCTGGTTGCTCTCTGAGGACAGCACCCAGTTGTCCTTGGCCACGAGCATCTTCAGGGAGGAGACGTTGCTGTAGCTCAGGCACACCTGCACGGACACACAGACCAGTCTCACCCTCCCCTCCTCGGGGCTCCGCGCCAGGGCCCCTCTGACGGGTGGGCAGGAAGCTGCGCATGAAGGAAGGAGCCCTGGGCTCTGGGAAGGAGGCCCGGGCTGGGCCAGACGACTCCTCCCCTTGGGGCCTCAGCTCGCTCCTGCCAAGCCGGGGGACACAGGAAAGCCCTTGGCTCACCAGGCCAGTCCTGAGGCAGAGAATCCTGCCCCCTTTGGGCCTCCTCCAAGAAGGGAGGGTTAGGGGTCCCCAACAGGTCTGAAGGCTGTCCGCACAGAGCAGAAGGCCTTACCTGGTTGCTAGGATCCCAGGGGACAGAGAGGGGCATCTCTGCCTGCTTACAGGACACGATGTACTTCCTGGGAGAGAGGGAAGATGACAGCCTTGGTCCCTCTGGGGCCCACCTCTTCTCAGCAAGCTGACTGTGTGCCAGGCCCTGTGCTCAGGCCAGCAGGGTGGGAGGCACCCCTATCTGGCCAGGGAGACTGGGTGGGCACACAGAAAACAGCAGCCGAGGACTCGCACACTCAGAGGTGGGGATTCGCAGGGAAAGGTGTAGACCTGTAACCCTTGCCTGAGTGACCTCACCCTTGTGCCTCAGTGTCCTCATCTGTAAAATGGAATCAGTAGTCACACCTGTCCCCTCATGGGATCATCAGAAGAACAGTACTGGGTGTATGGTAAACCCTCCCTAAATGCACATTTTTCTTATTAAATTCAAATGGTGAACCATGGTGTGTTTACAGCACTTTCAAGCTTGTAAGGTGCTTTGACAGTGGTCATTCACACCTGGATTTGCATCTCAAGCCTTTGCTCATCTCCTCTCAGATCCTTTGTTTCTTCATCTGCAAAAGGGGCATCAGAATCAATGGGAGGGACTCAAGATGTAAAACTGGCCACACCAGCCTGGGTTCAAATTCTCATTCTGCCAATCATTCCTATCCGTGTGCCATGGACACCAAATCCCTCTGTCCTCAGCATCCTAACCTGTACAAGGGGTCGGTAAGACCACTGTGTCAAGAGGCCAAGACTAGAGACTGCCTGGATGTAAAGGCCCAGCCCAGGGGCAGCACCAAAGACAGGCGAGTCCCCAGAGGCAGGGAGCAGCAGACAGGGAGTTGAGACAGAACTGAAGCCGTGTCCCTTCCCACCACCTGGCCTCCACTTGCCTATCTTGGTGGATCTTCTTCCTGGCACAACCAGCTCGCCCAGCCCCCATTACTGCCTGCCCTCCTTCCCTAAAGGGCCCAAGGAGACCCTCCCTGCAGTCCTAAAGCGGACTTCAGGTCACATAGGGGCAGCCTGGACAGCTCAGTGCCTGGTCACTGAGGTCCAGCCCCAGCTTCCCGTCACACCCATGAGCGACTTTGGGAATACCCTCCACCCTCACTAAACCTGCTTCCTCCTCCAAAGAGGACTTGCTACGGGCAGGTGCGCTCCTGAAGCATTTCCCGTGCCAGACTCCCACCAAGCCTCATGGCAACCCTCCGTGTGTGGCACTGGCACAGCCCCCTTTATTTTGTTTGGGCAGTGCCATGCAGCTTGTGGGATTTCAGTTCCCAACCAGGGACTGAACCCGGGCCGCGGCAAGACTTTGGCCACCTGATGGGGGGAGCATACTCATCTGAGAAGATCCTGATACTGGGAACAATTTAAGGCAAAAGGAGAAGGGGACGACAGAGGATGAGATGGTGAGTTAGCATCACTGACTCAATGGGCATGAATTCAGAAAACTCAGGGATATAGTGAAGGAGGAAGGAGCCTGACATGATGCAGTATATGGGGTCCCAAAGAGTCACAGGCTTCCCTCGTGGTTCAGATGGTAAAGCGTCTGCCTGCAATGAGGGAGACCTGGGTTCAATCCCTGGGTTTGGAAGATCCCCTGGAGGAGGATATGGCAACCCATTCCAGTACTCTTGCCTGGAAAATCCCATGGATGGAGGAGTCTGGTAGGTTACAGTACAGTGAAAAGTGAAGTCACTCAGTCGTGGCTGATTCTTTGTGACCCCATGCACTGAAGCCCACCAGGATCCTCCATCCATGGGATTTTCCAGGCAAGAGTAATCAGACAGGACTGAGCGACTTCACTTTCTTTTCTTTCTTTCTAAAGAGTCAGACACGACTTATCAACTCAACAACAACAACAATTAGATATCATTGTTTCATGCAATCAGTTTTTGTTTTGATATAACTCTCACAAATGAATATTTTATCTGATCATGTAACTGAGCAGGACTCTATGGGGCCTTCCCGGGATAGAACCACCTCCTCTTTTTCTCTTGTTTTCTACCTGTCTCTTGTTTATAGGAAAACTTTAGCCTCCTAGGCCTTCCTCAAGTTCCAAAGAATAAATTTAATCAGAGAAAATGCAGAAGCGAAGGAAAACAGTCTAACAAGACAAAATAATAAGTTTAGCCATTAAACAAAGTCATGGACCTTTCGTTCCTCCTCAAGGGCTATAGATAATATCCTGAGCCATGTCCTTTTAGCTGTTTTGCAGAGAATGAAAACTCCACCAGGTGGAAAAAGTTAACTGTGTGCTGCCCACAAGCGTGTAGACCCTAGTCCGCTTGGAACCAGAAGGTTGATGATGTTGACCCCCAACTACCTCACCATCAACCTCAGAAGAATGTCTACCAGCTGATCACACACCCCCAACCTCCCTCCCCTCCTCCCTCCCTCACCCTGTCTTTAAAATCCTTTCCCTAAAGCCATTGGGGAGTTTGGGTCTTTTAAGTACTAACTGCCTAAAGTCCTTGCTTGGTGCCGCGTAATAGATGCTGCACTTTCCTTCCCTGCAACCCAGTGTCAGGAGATTGGCTTTACTGCACACAAGGGGGTGAGCGGACCCAAGTTTGATTCAATAGTGATCATTTTTTTAAAATTTAATCTCAGATCTTCCATCTGGGATCAATTTCCTTCTGCCTGAAGAATAGCCTTCATAAATTCCTCAATAAGAATTTATTAGTGATGGGGCTTCCTGTCGTTGAGAGTCTGCCTGCCAATACAGGGGACTTGGGTTCGATCCTTGGTCCAGGAATATCCTGCATGCTGTGGAGCCACTAAACCTCTGCACATCAGCTACTGAACCTGCACTCTAGAGCCTGGAAAGTGCAACTGCTGAGCCCCGGAGCTGCAACTCCTGAAGCCCGTGGAGCCCCTGCTCAGGGACAGGAGAAGAGCAGCCCGTGCACTGCAACAGAGAGTAGCCCCCACTCGCTGCAACTAGAGAAATCCTAGTGCAGCAGCGAAGACCCAGCACAGCCAAAAATAAACAAATAACAGTTTTAGAAAACAATTTGTTAGTGATACTCAGTTCTTATTTACAAAAAAATATTTTATCCTCATTCTTGAAAATACTGCCATTGCGTGCAGGATTCCAGTGCGTCTGTTACTGTGTTCTAGCATATCAAAGGGAATCTTCACTGCCTCGGCTCCCATTGACATATCTGGTTCATTATTCCACTGGAATCATGTCCCAGTCTCATCTCCTACCATTTCCTCCTACACAGTTTCTGTGTTAGCAACACAGTGGTTTCCCCAAACTCGCAGTAACGTTTCTTACCTTTATGCCTTTTCTCAGGCTGTTCCTTCCATCCAGAGTGCATTTTTCCTCCCTGTCATCCCCATTTCATCTGCATGACTCCTACTTATCTGTCAAACCCAGTGGTACCTTCTCCAGGAAGTCCTCCTTGAGCCCCTCCCCACAGCTCAGTAGGACTTTCTGTCTGCTCTTGCAGCATAGATCAGAACTGTATTACAGTGTGCTATAAATCCCTGGAAACCTGACTGTTTCCCTCTCTGAACTGAGAATGCCTTAAGAACAGAGACCATGACTTATTCATCTTTACACACCAGGTACCCGAGGCCCGGTACTTTACCATACATAGTACCAAATATACTTGGCAAGTATTTCAGTACTTCAGTAAGTATTTCCTGAAGAAATATTTTATTCTCACTTTGGCCTCCCAAACCTCACTCTCGCCCTGTTCTTTAACACTTAATTTGTTCTCTGCCACCTCCTCTCCCTTGAGGCTCTGCCTCTGAGGACATCTCTGAGTTGAAAGTCTTGTCCTCCATCTTCATTCTCTGCCTTCTCTGGAGCAGCTGCTTTATGATGCTCCAAACTTAGGAATTCTCCTTCCTTGATCTCTGGAGCACTTCACTCTGCTTTTTCTCTTCCTGCCCCAGATTTTTTTTCTCTTGTGTTGTTTTCCGTGTCCCCATTCCCTACCCCTCCCCCCTTAAAAAAAAAAAACAACAACTTCTTACATCTGTGTCCCCTGGGATTCTGGGCTTGGGTTTCCCCTTTCTTACTTGGGATCTAGTCCATACTCCTTGCTTTAATTATGGTATCCATGCATGTGTCTCCTGAATAAGTCAGGGTCCAAGGTGTAAAGCAAGAAACCATGCTAAGTATTTCTTCCCAACCCAGGGATTGACCCGGGTCTCCTGCACTGCAAATAGACTTTTTGACCATCTAAGCCAGCAGGGAAGCCTCATTTAAAACAGAGGAAGCAGGGACTTCCCTGGCAGTCCAGCGGTTAAGACACTTCCATTGTAGGGGACACAGGTTCAATTCCTGGTCAGAGGCGAATCTCGCATGCCTTGCAGCAAAAAAAAAAAAAAAAAGTAAAAAAGAAAACAGTTTCATGATGACAGTGAGGAGCCAAATGGGCAGAAGGCAGGGATACCAGAGTGGGAGTAAGAGCCATTCATTGCTAGACACATTCCCTGAAGCAGAGGAAAGAGATGACAAAATACACTGCCTCTCCCAGCCTCTTACTCCAGCCAGCGCTTCCCTTGGCTGACACGGCTGGAAGGCAGAGACAAGGGGGCGGGTTTAACTCAGTGCAGGGCCAGGGAGAGCCAGGAGTGGGTCTGCAGACACCCTGGGCTGAGACTAACATAGCCCCATCCCTGGGCTACTGCCCCAGCTTGTTCACCATCGCACACCCCACCTGTAACTCAGCACATCTTACCTGAATCTTCTTCCCGAAAAACACGTCCCTCCTCCCAGCTTTCTTATTTCTATCAGTGGTCCCTGATTCTCCAAGAGCCAGGCTGAAACCTTCCAGCAAAGCCTCTGACTCCTCCCTCCCTCTCTCCTACCTCCATGTGGTGTCAGTTTCCAGGTCCAAAAGATTCTCTGATGGAAATATGCACAGACCCTCCCCTTGCCTCACACCCAGTTCAGATCTCCTCTTTCGCTTGGTGTGTGTGTGTGTGGCATGTGGGCTTTCTCTAGCTGTGGCACACAGGTGTACTTGCCCCCCAGCATGTGGGAGTTCAGTACCCACACCAGGGATCAAACCTCTGTCCCCTGCACTGGGAGGTGGATTTGCAGCTCCTGGACCACCAGGGAAGTCCCTTGTCTGGCTTCTAACAAGAGCTTCTTCGCTGGGTTCCCTACTTCCGTTAACCTTTTCCTGATTCATGCTACACCACAGCCTGCCCATCCCCAGTGAATCAAAGATGACTTTTTCCACCCTGCAGCCTTCTTGCCCCACCACAGGCTCACTTTAAACCTCATGACTTAACAGCCTTCACCCAGTTCTCCTAGGACGTCCTGTGCTCTCTCCTTCTGAGCCTTGGGTCATCCTGCCGGTTATCTGGAATGGCACTTGCTCTTTGCCTCTCCCCCAGTGGAAACCCCACCCAACCATGCAGCTCCACACTGATGTAAATCTTAGGGAATGAAATTTTAACAGCAGATTCCAAATGCCTTAAAAATGTGCAATTCTACTTCTGAGAATCAGGTCTAGAACATCATCAGGATTATGGCCAGAGAGGCTCACTGGAGCATTTGCTTATTAATAAAAGACTGTAAACAATCCAGGTATCCAACATGGAAGGTAATGGTTCCATAAACTAGGGAAACAGCCATTGAAAGAGATTTTATGCATGTATTAAAAAAGAAAATTGCAATCATATGGGGAAATGCTCATATTATATATATGAGGGAAAAGCAGATTACAAACTCATTATAAATTACATACATACATGAACAACAACACATCATCTTTATCAAGCATTTGGTAGGTATCAGGTACTGTCACAAATGATTTACATGTGTTTATTCATTTAACCCTCACGACAACCCTACAAGGTAATAAGTGAGGAAACTGAGGTACCGAAAGGTGAACTGACTGCCCTAGGTCACACAGCTAGTGAGTGTCAGGGCTAGAAGGGAGGACAGGCAACCCAGAGCTTATGCATTTAGACATGCCGTCCCCCTGCAAGCAGTGGAAACCCAACCATTTTTTTTAAACAGGCAAATATAAATATTCCACAGGCCAGATTATACTACTTTAAAACCTAACAAATACAATAAATGCTGGGATGTGGTACAGAGCAATATCACAAGACAATTCTTTTTGAAGGTTGTTTTTTATGTGTGTATAGAAAAAAAGCAGAACAATATACATCACAACTTTAATAATAGTTTTCTCAGAAGGACATTATTTTTTTCTTTTCTTTTTTACTACCTTTGATTTTTCTTCAAAATCTGCAACATTGTATATATTACTAGATTCCTGGTTTTTGGTTTTAAAAACAATGTATGATCCAATTAGGGCAGCAGCTGTGCCTAATTGGTGCCTCTGTCCTCGACATCTAACACAGTAAACGGCACAGAATAGGTACTCGGTAAAAGTGAAATGGATGTCCTTTAGATATAGATCCTGCCTCCTGCACAGCCACTCTAGAAAGGGATTGCAGGATAATGTGAATCCACAAAGCTCAAGGATATGAAACAACAGCAGGCAATTTTCACAGAAAAGAGGCCACTAAGTATAGGAAATCATTTCAATGCTGCATTCTTAGGACTCGGTATCCACTTTTCTCTTTGAAACTAAGTATTTTGAGTGGTTTATTATAAATGTACAATGACAGTTGTGAACATCAGTTGATTTGGAGGGGGAGGGAGCGGGAGCTTGAGAACTGAGTATGTTGGTTGCCTTGCTGCTTAAAATAAAATGGGCTTCCCTGGTAGCTCAGTTGGTAAAGAATCCACCTGCAAAGCAGGAGACCCCTCTTCCATTCCTGAGTCAGGAAGATCCGCTGGAGAAGGGATAGGCTACCCACTCCAATATTCTTGGGTTTCCTTGGTGGCTCAGCTGGTAAAGAATCCACCTGCAATATGGGAGACCTGGGTTCGAGCCCTGGGTTGGGAAGATCCCCTGGAGAAGGGAATCTGTACCAGTATTCTGGCCTGGAGAATTCCATGGACTATATAGTCCATGGAGTCGCAGAGTCAGACAGGACTGAGCAACTTTCACTTCATACTTCATACTTCCTTAAATAAAATGGCCACAGTGCTTGCCCTTGAACAGGTCTCAGTAATCAACAATCTTAAGGGAAGTAAGGGAGTGTAGGAACAAAGCAAAAGCCCTCAAGAAACAATAGTTCAGATAAAACAGAGTCCTAGTTCTTCCTCAAGGGATATGGGTAAACAGTCTGACAGGGAGTTCTGCCAGAACTAAGGCTTCCACCCAGGTGGAGGATGGGATGTTGACCTTTCCTGATCTTCAAGATTTCAGTCAACTAAAACTTGGACTCCATCATCATTTGCCTCAGTTACGTGGGGAATTCTCCTCTGCCCAAGCCCCTTCACAAACATACATGTACCCTTACTTACAACTTCTTCTGTTTTGCTGTTCCTGGAGATGCTGCTTTGGGAAAGTAATAAATCCTTCTCTGGATCTTTGGCTTGGTTGTGCCTTTTGACTTGGCACTGAAAAGACGGTGAACCCAGTTTTCAGGTAAGGGGCTGGGTAATTGAAGTAACCCAGGAAAGAGAAGCTGGGTCTTGGTGGACCTGTGGTTGTTCTGAGTAGAATGGCCTGGGAGGTCTTGTGGCTCTGTGGCAGAGAATGGGGGGATAAGAGGTGTGGAGGGGGGCCCCCTCCAGCCATTCCAGAATCATTCTCCAAAATGCGAAGCTGAGCATGTCCCTCTCCTACTTATCCCACAGACGAATGCTCCCTATGCCCTCCTGGTTGGAGTCAAGCTCTTCATCAGGGTGGCCCAGCCCTGCTTGCCTGCTGAGCCTTCTCCCCTGATCGCCCCTGCCTCCCACCTGGCAGGGCCCAGCCCCACTGCACTGCTGCCTCCTGGGCAAGCCCTTCTCCCACATGCTCTGCTCCCTCCACACACGCTGCACCTCATCTAGAACAACCTTCCCTTGCCCTGGTCCCCTATGGCTCTCCAGGTCCTCCACGTCCCCCTTGAAAGTCACATGGCCCGCCCAGGAGGCTGGCTTCCCAGTTCCCCTGTGCTCATCAGGGATCCATCAGGTGCCACCTCGGAGGCCGTGCTATTAGCCCATCTCACAGGCTGTAACCCCACTCCTGCAGCATCAGCTCTAGAACAGCGGTTCCACCTAAGAGATGCTGGAGCCCCTGACAACCCCCATGTTCTCCTCTCCTACCATGCCCCCGGGCGCTGATGGGTCCCCAGGGCTAGCATGGTACCGGGCACAGAGTGGGGCTCAGATCACTTTTCTGTCTCATAAGGAGTGTCATGGGCAATGGGGTCCTTTGTGGCCTGGAGACCAACCCAGAAGTCTGAGCCAAAAGCCAGAGCTGAATAAAGACCCTCTTCCTCAAAGACAGCCTGCAACGGCCACAGAGTTGAGAGAGGCTGCTACGCTGAGTGCCTCCTCAGAACCCGTCAGCATCCTTCCCAAGGGGTGGACAACACACAGCCTGCTGGGTGGAAAGACCCAGGCTTATACCTCAGCTCTGCTGCTGACCAACTCCCACTCCTTTATCTGAGATGCAGGAGTGATACTTCCCCCACAGGACTGTCACAAAGACTAAATAAGCACACAGTTCTAAAGCCGATGCCAGGCAGGGCCCTGCGGGTTACCTGGGCGCTGAGGTCTCTTTGTCATTTCTTATAGGCCAAACTCCAGGCTCCATGACCTCTTGGTTCCAACTGGCAGAACAGTTGCTAATCAAGGGAGGAACAGCAACATAACTACCTGAGGCAAGATTAAAGGGGCCCTAGAGGCTCATCAAGATAAGAGACTAGATCACCTGAGACCCTGCAAATCTTGCCAGCAACCCCACCCTTTAGAAACTGCAGAAGAAGGAATGAAGACTGCTACTGCCCTGATCCTTATCACACACTCCTGCCTGACTAGGTAACCTCTCCCCGGTCACCAGGGAGGCGGGCACCCTTCTTGAGCAGCTTGCCTGCTGTGTTCCTCCTTTGCTGCCAGAGTAATAAAGCCACTTTTTCCTTCTCCTCCACAACTCTGTCTCCGTATTTCTGTTTGAAATTGGTGCACAGACAGCCAAGATTTTGGCAACAAAACAAGGGCTGTTTGTATGAGGAAAGCCTAGTCAATTGTAAGAGCTAAGTTCTAGACTGTCTCCAACATCACCTTTACTCTTATAGTCAAGTCTGGCAGCACCTTGCTGTTCTATGGGCCTCCATCTCTAGGCACAGATGACCTTTCTCCTCTAAGTGACCCTTCTAGTGGCTCCCTGGGCCCTCCCCACCTCTTGTCATTCTATCCCACAGCACTTAATCAATTTCTCTTCCCCCACCATCCCTAAAGTCTGTAGTCTCCCAAAGTCTGCCTCCACCCCCTTCTCTCTTTGCCTTGAGCAGGAAAAGATGCTCACAGCTTCATGTTTGGTCCAGAGTTCCAGACTTCTACATCTATTCCTTCCTGGGCAGCTGCTCTTCAGGGACACCCAGAGCCCCCATGACCTGAGGACCCCTGAACCAAACTCCCTCCCGAGCTTCTCCTTACTTCCCAGATTCCCTGGATCTGCCCACCTGGGCATCCTTCTAATCACTCTTACACACACGCACTCACTAGAGTACCCAAGGCCCCTGCTGGATTTCTCTACACTCCTGCCCCAATTCCCCATGCACATGACAGCTGGCTCTTGGACTGATTTAAACTCCAGGGTCTCTGAAATAGGGACAGTCTCTAACTGTTTTCCCACACTGGGAACCATGGGGCAGCCTCTGGGTCAGGCAGTGACCAGTCCCTCCCCTGTGGACTCAGAAGTGGCCTGCAGCAGCCCAGGTCAGCATGCCAGTTCTATCAATTTCAATCCCAGGTAGATAATCCATCTGAAAGTGAAGTCGCTCAGTCGTGTCTGACTCTTTGCAACCCCACGGACTGTAGACTACCAGGCTCCTCTGTCCATGGGATTTTCCAGGCAAGAGTACTGGAGTGGGTTGCCATTGCCTTCTCCAGAGGATCTTCCCAACCCAAGGATTGAACTCGTGTCTCCTGCATTGAAGGCAGACTCTTTACCATCTAAGCCACCAGGGAAGGCCAAAGTAGGGCTCGTCCAGGATTTGAACCCAGGACCTCTCGCACCCTAAGCGAGAATCATACCCCTAAACCAACGAGCCACTAATCTACCTGGGATAGAAGGAAAATTCTTGTTCCTCTGGCAGATCTAATCTGTTCTTGTCACTCACCCTTGCCTGACATTCCAGACTCCCTGAGACAGGGCAGAAAGAAGGAAGCCCTCCTTTTATACAGGGGAAGAAAACCTCCAGGTCTTCGGAGAGCAAGGTCAAGCTGGGTTCAGATCCCTGGCCCCCCAACTCTCAGGCTGGAGCAGACAGGCAGCAGGTTGCTGGAGGGGAGGGCAGTGGTGGCTCCATCTAACATCTGCTGCTGTCTCTTACTGTGCTCAAAGGTCATTTTGGAGGTGACGGGATTTTCTGCTTGAACTGTTAAGATCCTAGAAGAGAGGGAGGAGGAGGAGGAGGGTGGGAGGTAGGCGGGGCCTCCAAAGCTGTCTCTTGGGACATTCCAGGCCTGCAGGAGCTGTTCTGCCAGGAGGAGATTTAAGCGCTGTCAAGGCTCCTTCCTCCCTCTGGATCCCAGCTCTCAGAGCCTCAGGAGACTCTGCCCTTAGAGGGGCATTCCCCTCAGAAGGTCATCATGGCAAACAACAAGGGGTGCTGGAAGTGGGCCATTGTGGGTGGTGTCAGTGCGGTTCTGGTGTTCGCCATCACGATGATCGTGGTCTTCTCGCTGCAGAAACGCACCGTCCTGCCAGGTAGGAGCCCCCAGCCGCGCCATCTGGCTGTCTCCCCAACCCTCACTCTTTCGCCGCATAAGGCTCTGTCCCCGCCGACAGCCCTGCTGGCCCCTGCCCTCCTCCCCATTGTTGCTGCTCTCCAGTCGCTGAGTCGTCTCTGACGCTTTGTGACCCCATGGACTGCAACACACCAGGCCTCTGTCCTTTACTCTCTCCCAGAGCTTGGTAAAAGTCATGTCCTTTGAGGCTATGATTCTATCCAACCATCTCATTCTCTGTCATTCCCTTCTCCTGCCTTCCATCTTTCCCCTCATCAGAGTCTTTTTCAGTGAGTACTTCTTCACAGCAGGTGGCCAAAATACAGGCATTTCAGCTTCAGCATCAGTCCTCCCCATGAGGGTTCAGAGTTGGTTTCCTTTCGAATTGACTACCAAGACTTATCCTTCATCCACAGCTCTATTTGCCCCTCCCATCACCAAGCCCACCAAGATTTGATCTCCAAACAGTTTCATTAACTTTGTTTCCCTTCCTCCTTTACCAGGCTTCAGCTATCCTTCCATGCTCCCAGATGAACTCTCCTTGGAGGTCACTCAGGCATCACAAGCTCAGCGGGCTGGGCTGAACTTACCCTCACACCCCTGCACCCTCTCCTGATGAAGGGCCTTCCATCCACATGGGGACCTGGGAGCAGCCTCCTCTCCTTCTGCCTCATGCCTGTATCTTCAGTCCTGTGCCTCGAGGCTTCTTCCTTCCCATCCTCTATCTCCATTCCCTGCTCACCCTAACCTCTCAGCACCCCCTCTCCTGCTGGACCCCTGCCTCAGCCCACCCCTTCCCACACAGTCTCTGCCACCAGCCTGCTCTCACCAATCCATGCTTGCCCTGCCACTGAGGAGCACTTTCTAAACACAACCTTGCTTGCTATCTCCAGCATATACCCCCGCCCTTTTTTTTTTGCCGGCACCCAGCGTCCTTTACAACCAGATCACAGCCCTCTTTTCCAATCTTGTCCTATCTCATTTCTCCTTATCTGTACCAAAGGAATGGCCATTCTTTTATGCGACCACACATTTCCTATGGCCATACCTTTGCTTGTACTCTTCTTTCTGTCTGTAATAACCTAGTCCCCTCTTTTGGTTAATTTACACACCCATCCTTCTAGGTCTCCCTTAATGTTCCCTTATCAATGAACTTTCCAAGGTCCCCAGGCTGGTCCAAAGCATCCTTGTGCTCAGGACCCCACATGTTTCTCTCTCACAGCACTGATGACTCTGGGGTCCACTGTCTATGCTAGATGGCAGGCTGGGCATGGCCCTGGGGCCCAGAGAGGGTTAGTAGGATATACAGACAAGATTCTTGGGCTTGGGCAAGAACTGATGCTAACAGCCTCCTTGGCCTTGATTCCAGGCTGTGAACAGGATGAGACCTGCCGCTCTGATGCAGACATGCTGGACTACCTGCTAAGCATGGGTCAGATCAGCCAAAAGGATGGCCTGCTGGTCACCTGGTACCACGGTGCCAACAGCAAGGAGCAAATGAAGGCTGCCCTCAGCAGTAAGTCCAGTTGCCAGGATGGAGCAGGCTGGGGCAGAGGTGGAGATGGAGGGAGGGTGGAGGCAGGGCTAAGACAGCATTACGTGTGAGGTAGCATCAGGATGGGTATGGCCGCATTCTTGCTATCATCCACTTGAGAAAGTGAGGGCTCACTGGTTATGTGACTGGCTCAGGTTGTAGGGAGATGTCTGGGTCCAAGGTCATATCTTGCTGTCATCTTTTCAAGGTGAAAGGAAGGGGCCCCAAATTTGTGCACTCTTCAGGAGGGAGTTTCAGATTCAGTGGCTCTGGTGTGGGACCAGAGAATTTGCATTGCTAGTAAGTTTCCAGGTGGCACTGATGTTGTGAGCCCGGGATTACACTTTGAGAATCACTGCTCTACCAAAAACCCTCAGTTTTAGGGAAGTTAGATCCTGAGTGGGAGAGGGTCTTTTCCACGGTCACGCAGTAGGTCTGAAGCTGAACGAGACCCAGGCTTCTGGCGCTTACCTCCTGCAGAGTCACTACAGGGGGCCTGGGAGTAAGAGACAGGGAAAGCTTTGCTGAATGAATGAATGAGTCCTTAGACTTCTTGGGGAGGCAGGCTTGGTGGTCAGCAGAGGGGAGGGCTTCCACGGCTGGGTGGAGCCAGTTTGCTACTGCTTCAGGATTCTGAGGCTAATGGTCAGACTTGGGTGAGGAGGAGCTAGAGAACCCTGGCAAGAGGGAGAACTCTTATCTGAGAGATAAGGCCTGAGGGAAGGCAAAGAGGCTCTGCCAGCCCCAGGCTCATCTCAGGTAAGTCCTGAGGCAGCAGATAAGGATCAGGCCCCACCAAGTTGTGACCTTGGCCAAGAAGAAAGCTAAGGGCCCCAAACAGGTGGTGCCCAATAACCAGAGTAACCAGTCAGTATAGCCACAGGGGTGGGAAGGACCTGAGGCCTTCCATAGGTCTATGGGAGGAGGGTGGCTCCACAGCTGGGGTAAGGATCCTGAGGGCAAACAATGGTAGCCGGAGTTAGGTTGGCGAAGTCACACCGGACATCTCTGTGGATGGGAGGGGCCAGAGCTAAGGCTTGGGAGGCAGACGGGAGTGGGCTCAAATTCTACAATTTACCATTTACCAAAGGAGTGGTTTGGGACAAGTGACTTCACCATCTGCAGCTCAAACCACTTCCTCTGCCAAAAGTGGACTGGTAGGATGAAACCAGGGCACTTTTGGTCATGAAAAAGGTCATTATTAGTAATTATGCTGAAACAACAGGAATACCCCAGACTGAGTGATTTACTCCACGTAGATGATGACTGAAACACAGTGTATGCAACACAATGGATATTTTATTATTTACCTCTAGTAAGTGATGGAAAGGGGGCACAGAGGAGTCAAGTAACCCGTGCAAGGTCACACAGCTTGCAAGTATTAAAGCAGGGACTGGTAGCTGGCAGCCTTGGGTACAGGGTCTGCACGCGGAGCCATGGTGCCCCTCCTCCCGGATGTGATGTGTAGAGCTCATGGCGGGGCGGGAGGGAGGGCCTGGGAACTTCCTGTGGGCTCCCTGTGGAGAGCAGCACTCCTCACTTGTCTGCATTGCTTAGGACCAGGGCTCCTACTGGAGCTGCAGGAACATGAATCTTCCCTCATCTCCTCTTCCTCACACCCACCCCCTGCCTCCCAAACAAGTTGTCTCCCAGATTCAGGATCTGGAAGGCCCCGAACAGGTGTGAATGGCCGTGCAGGAGGAAGCTGGATCCAGGTGCTGATCACAAGGAGGCAGGTTAGGTCCATCCATCTTTAGTCCCCCTCACTGAGCATTTGCTGGGTCCCTGCTCTGCACCCAGCTCAGGAAGAGGTGTAGAAATGAGCGAGATGCGGTCCTGAGTTCAGGGGCTACCAGCATCTCAAGGGAGGCAGCCGGTGCAGGTCAAACAAGGCAGCAGCTTCAGAGACTCACCAGGACTGAGACCTGGGTTCCAGCCCTGGCTCCCTCCCAGTGTACCGCCACCTTCCCCAGACTGGACTTGGCCCATTTTAGATGGGGAAGGAGACCTCTCAGCATCCATTCTCTTTAGCTACCCTCTTATCTGCCCAGCTACCCACCTGGGCCCTGACTTCTCTGGGCCTTGCTGGGCCCCAAACCCCTCTGGATCCCTCTCTCAGCATTCCTGGGTAACCAAGTTAAGACAAGAAAACCATAGAAATAAAGGTTACCTTCATATAGCCCTTCACAGTTTACAACCTTTTTTTTTTTTAATACAACATAATTTATGTCCATGTGCTGTAGTTAAAGGCCAGAGAGATTCATCCCCATCTTGTCAGTGAGGACACCAAGGATTCTGGAGCACTGGGCCAGAGATATGAGGATGAAATGGGACAGTGAAAAGTACCTGAAACAGTGCTGGGGACAGCCTGGCACTCAGCATCCTCTCGCTTCTGGAAATCCAGACACCTAAGCTTCAGAGAAATTTACAAAAATTCTCTGCAACTGTGTGCAAGCTCTTTTACTTTTCTGGACCTGGGTTCATTGAACTTGACTTTTTTCTCTTTTGGCTGCACTGTGAGGCCTGTGCGATCTTAGTTCCTTGACCAGTAACCAAACCTATGCCATCTGCACTGGAAGGACAGAGTCTTAGCCACTGGACCACCAGGGAGGTCCCTGATCTCAGCTTTTTCTATCGTTCATTTATCCAGTCTTTTACCATCCAACAAACATTTCTGAAGCTCCTTTTTTAGGCCTGGTACCATCTTGGCACCGGAAATCCCAGTGATGGGCACCATAGACCTGGAGCCTGCTCCTAGCCCTCAGGCTCAGGGAGGATGGTGCTATATGAGTAGTTACATGGGGGCTGTGTGCTCAAAGGATAAGCTGTCAGCCTGACTTTGACTGTGGTTTAGGGATGGCCTCCTTGATATTTTAAGCCGACACCCACAAATGAGCTGGAGGTAGCCTAGTAAAACTGGAGGGAAGAGTGTTGCCATGGCAACAGCCATATGTAGGAGCCCAGAGATGGGAGACAAGATATTTAAGATTTGAGGCTCAAAGTGTGGTCTGTGGACCAGCAGTCTGGGCATCACTGGGGAGCTCGGTAGGTGTCTTGGGCCCCACCCCAGATCTCCTGAGCAGAACTTGCATTTGAACAGTTCCTGGGTGGTTTGTGTGCACACTGATGTTGGAGAAACAGGAGTGGATGGAAGCTAGATATTGAGGGAGAGAGGGACTCGAGGTGAGATGGCAGTTTGCCAGGCCTGGTCCTACAGGACCTCACAGACTACGGGCAGGCATTTGGATTGGATTCTCAGGACTAAAGCCAGAGCTGTTTTGAATTTTTAATAGAAGTAACACAATCAGGTATAGGTGAATGGACTTTGAGGGGAGCAGGGCTGCAAGTATAAAACAGAAGAGGTCCCTCTGATGCCAACTGTCTGTGATGGATCAGGCGCTCATAGTGACTCCATCCAGGCTTTACTCTACTCCTTAGTCAGACAGCCTGGCCTGCTCTTGCCAGCCTGCTTTGCACTCAAAGTCCTTGACTCTCTCCTGGGCTGAACTCTCCCAATGGGTATCACACAGCCACCTCAGGAGTTAACTATGCATTTAAAAGACAAAAACAATAACAACCCTCAGTGCCCTTAAGGGTTCCCAGAGATGACCAGCTTACATTCTGCTGGCAGGCATATGAGTCACAAGAATTTTTCTAGATAGTAATTTGATAATATGGGCTTTAAAAACGATACAGCAGCCTTCCCTGGTGGTATAAAGAAGGCTGAAGGTAGAAGAATTTATGCTTTCAAACTGTGGTGCTGGAGAAGACTCTTGAGAGACCCTTGGACTGCAGGGAAATCAAACTAGACAATCCTAAAGGAAATCAACCCTGAATATTCACTGGAAGGACTGAAGCTGAAGCTCCAAAACTTTGGCAACCAGATGAGAGAGCCTGCTTATTGGAAAAGACCCTGATGCTAGGAAAGATTGAGGGCCAGAGGAGAAAGAGGCGACAGAGGATGAGATGGTTAGATGGCATCACTGTCAATGGACATGAGTTTACGCAAACTCTGGGAGATACTGGAGAGGAAATCTTGGCATGCTGCAGTCCATGGAGTCATAAAGATCCACACATGAGTTAGCGACTGAACAAGGACAGTGGATAAGAATCCATTGGATCCAGGGTTTAGGAAGGAACATGCTTTGGAGCCACTAAGCCCATGTGCTACAACTACTGACCTGAGAGTTTTTGGACTCGCAAGTCAGCACTACAGAGGCTGCGTGCTGGAACGACTGAAGCCAGTGCAGTGCGCCTGGAGCCCGTGCTCCGCAAGAGACGCCACTGCAGTGGGAACGCTGGGCACAGCGATGAAGAGCAGCCCCGCTTGCAGAACTAGAGAGTCTGCTCCCAGCAACCAGAAATAATTCATCAAAAACAACCAAACGACCCTGCACGGCCCTGACGAAAGTTCCTTGAGGCAGGGTAGAAAATAATCAGAAAAATCAGAAAAAAAGATGCATCCTTATTTGTTACTAGCAAAAGTTTGGAGACTACTGAAATGTCCCAGGAAAGGTCGGGGAGTAGCTAACTGAAACAGGGGAACCACCCTCAATCAGGGCTTTTGCAGCTTTTTTTTTTTTAAAGTGACACATAGAAAAGAGAGGTCTCAACTGTGTAAAAATAATAAAAATGGATGGAAATGTGGGTTAGTAACTCCCTTTCTGCTTTTCTATATTTTCCAAATGTTCTATAATAAATGACTAACACTTTGATGAGGAAAATAGATATGAAAAAGGAACTGATCGAGTTTGTCCTATTCACAGGTGATGTCATGGTCCTGGAGGCAGACATCACAACAGAAGGGCTCGGCACAGTCAACGAGACAGGAGTCGCCATCATGGCGCACCCCCCAGCCATCTACAGTGACAACACCGTAGAGCAGTGGCTGGAGGCTGTGCTGGCCTCTTCCAAGAAGGGTAAGGACTTCTCTCAGGCCCTTCCCGGCTGCCAAGCCTTCTAGTACTCAGGCCACATGTGTACGGGTTGCTCCACTAGGAGACAAGTCCAATCCCTATTAAGAGCTGCTCTTTGCCTCAGTTTCCCAGACCACTCTAGAGGCCTGGGCTCAGGGAAGATGGGTGAAACGAGGGATGTAAACGTGCAGGGTAAGCTGCAAAGGGCCAGACATGAGCATTCAGGCCCCCTGAATCCACGGAACTGGATACAACATGCTCAAAGCCAATTCCACCTTCCCCTCCCATGTCTCTTTGCCAGTTACCAAAAGAATCCAGGCATCACCCTAATGCCTCTCCCTCATCCTCTGCATCTACTCAGCTGCTGCCTCTGCCAATTCTAACCCTGAACCCTACCCCTGATCCAGTCCCACTCACATCATCTTTCTCCTGGACCTCCTTCCTCACTGGCTTCCTGCCTCTAAACTCTACCAAGCACCCACCCGGGTAAGCTTTCCAAAATGCCAACTGTTGTGTCACTTCCCTGCTTTAACCCTCCATGGCTCCCCATTGTCCTCAGGACAAATTATGATCTCCTTGGCCTGGCTTTCAACATCCTTCTCTAACTGGTAAAGAATCTGCCTGAAATGCAGGAGATCTGGGTTGAATCCTTGGGTGGGGACAATCCCCTGGAAAAGGTAATGGCAATCCACTCCAGTATTCTTGTCTGGGAAATCCCATGGACAGAGGAATCTGGGCTACCGTCCAAGGGGTTGCAAAGAGTCAGACACGACTGAGCAACTGACTCTTGCTAATTCCTCAGCCTCATCTTCTCTTAAGCCTTGTGCGGCTTAGGACCCTCTGAGCCTGCCTGTCCAAGAGTCACAGTCCCTTTTCATCAGATTCTTGACAATACCTGCACCAGCCCCAAGTCCCAAGCCCTTAGCCATCATTTGCTTCTTCCCCTTCGGGATGAGGGATGGAAGAACACTCCTACACGGGCAAGTCTTTCTCTCCAGCAGAGCTCCGCCTGTTTGAAGCCTTCTTCACACCCACCCAGAATTCCGTCCCTGTCTTCCCTCCCACCCGACACACAGCATACCTGCTCTCTCTGTCCCAGGAAGTCATGTCTTCTGTTTCCTTCTTCCGTGAGCACAAGGGACCAATTTCCCAAGCCCTTGGCCCTCTCCCCACAGGCATCAAACTAGACTTCAAGACCATCAAGGCTGTGGGCCCCTCCCTGGACCTCCTTCGGCGGCTGACAGAGGAGGGGAAAGTTCGAAGGCCTGTGTGGATCAATGCCGACATCCAGAGGGGTCCCAATGTGGGCATCTCAATAGAGGTCAATGCCACACAGTGAGTGTTTGCCTCTCTGCTCCAGCTTGTCCAGTCTGTTTCTTTCAACATCTGCTACAGCAGGTGCTCAGGGGACCTTTACTGAGTTTGCCTCCAGCCTCACCAGGTCGTCTGACCTCTGAGCCTTCACACATCCTGTTCCCTCTGCCTTGAATGCCCTTCCACCATTTCCTGGTGAACCAGCCATTACCTGCCCCAGAAACTTCCCTGACGTCCAAGGCTGCTGAGGACCCTCTCTCACACTTTCTCCTAACAGTCCTGATTTCACAAAGCTATCACTGTTGGATTACGGGTTTGTCCCCTTACTATAACGTTTATTCCTGGATGGCAAACAGTGACCAGGGCAACCCTGGTCTAGCCACCCAGGGCCTGCTAGAAAAGTCTAAAGCACTAACTCCTTCCCCAGCCTCCCCCGCCCACCTCCCAGCCGCCCCCCAGATCCCAGTACTGCCAAAAACAGCAGTTAGGTAGCACCAGCTGCATGGTGCACTCAAGTTTACAGAGGGCCACATGAAAGGAAAGAATATATCTGAGTTCATCTTCCCATAGAAATGCCAGGTTAGGAGCTTTTTTCTCACCGTTTTGCAGATAAGAAAGCAGACAACAATTGAGGCTCAATCTGTTGAATTTTTATTATCCGTCACATGCATTAAGTAGTCTAGTTGTAGAGTACCATTTAACTCTTACAATGAGAATGAGGTAGGTACTATTATTTTTATTTTGTAATATAGGAATTATCTCACTGAAGTTAAATGACCTGCCTACATCTAATAATTGGCAGAGCAAACATATAAAGCCAGGTCTTTCTGACTCTAACCTCCAGCTGTCTACTGTCCATCTCCATTCATCCGTCCACCCATCCATCCATTAAACCATCTTTCCAACCAGTCAGCTAACAATACATACACCCAGTATTTATCTAGTCTTTAACTGTGGTGCATTTGGAAAGCAGCAGTTTGAAAATGTAGTCAGTGGCCCAAGATTTTAAAAATGGATGATCTTGGAGTGAACGTTACTCAATCTGCGAGCTGGAGAGGGTGATATTATTTGTCTATTCAAATTTGTAAGAGTTCAAAATTTGAATGACATTTTAAAATATCTGAAAATTCAGACTCTCACAGCTGGCAGCACAGATCCCGCACCTGGGGATTGGATGCATCTCCTCATCCACATGGGGATGTTTGAGAAGCCCTGTCCTGCCTGAAAGGATGCCACTTTTTAAGAATCAACGAGGTTGCGTGAGCTGCCCAGGGTCATAGTCAGGACTCAGTCCCCTAACATGGGACTTTGAGCAAGCCAACATGTGCTTCAGGACTGTGCTCTAACATCTAGAGGCGGTAGATCCTGCCTCTTCCGAGCACTCTGATGGGAACCCAGGAGATGAGGAAGGGGCTCTAAAAGCCCAGCATCTCTGATTCTCTGCAGGTTCCTGGCCTTGATCCAGGAGAAGTATCCTGAGGCAACCCTGTCTCCAGGCTGGACCACCCGGTACCTGCCCTTATTCCCAAATGGGACATATACCCGGGCCATGGTGGAGAAGATGCAGGAGCTGGTGGGAGCACTGCCCCAGAAGGTGACCTTCCCCGTGCGGGCCGTCATGGTCAGGGCGGCCTGGCCCCACTTCAGCTGGCTGCTTGGCCAATCTGACAGGTGAGAACGCCCAGGCCCCTGCCACAGCCCCTTCTCCCTCTAAACTCACTCCCGGGCCTTGAATCCCCAGCAAGATCCCAGATGCTGATGGTTAGAAGGGTCTTCGTGATCATCTGGCCCAACCTCTGCTGGTGCTCACATTCTCTACAGTGCCCCTGCTTTCTGCTCATCCACCTCTGGTAATGGGTAGCTATCACTTGAGGCAGCCTGTCCAGGGGAAACTGTTGATTTTTTTCTGCTTATTTGTTTTGGGCCCCACTACACACCATGTGGGATCTTAGTTTCAAACCAGGGATCAAACCAGCAACCCCTGCGGTGGAAGCAGTCTTTCCCCCTGGACCACTAGGGAAGTTCAAGAAAGTGTTTATACTGAGAGGCAATTTGGCTCCCACAGCTTCCTCTCTTGGGAGCCAGCTATTCTTTGAGGGTGTACAGACTGCACCTATAGCCTCTGCCCCAATAGCTCTGTGGGATTGGGGGAGCCCACCCTCTCCCCCAACTCTGCACTGGCCCGAGCTGCCCAGCACCACCTTTCTCAGCCTCTCCCCACTGGAGGCCACTCCCTTCTCTCTTCATGCGTGCGTGTGTCAGTGACTCAGTCGTGTCCGACTCTCTGTGACCCCATGGACTGTAGCCCTCCAGGCTCTTCTGTTCATGGGATTCTCCAAGCAAGAATACTGGAGTGGGCTGCCATTTCCTTCTCCAGTTCCCTCTTCATACCTGACCTCTAATCCAAGTCCCGCCCCCCACCCTTGCCCTTATCTCTTTCCTAAGTTGTTCAGTCTCTGAGTCTTGTCTGACTCTTTGGGACCCTATGAACTGCACCACGCTAGGCTTCCTTGTCCTTCACCACCTCCCAAAGCTTTCTCAAACTCATGTGCATTCAGTCAGTGATGCCATCTAACCATCTCATCATCTGTTTTCCCCTTTTCCTCTGCCTTCAATCTTTCCCACTATCAGGGTCTTTTCCAATGAGTCAGCTCTTCGCATCAGGTGGCCAAAGCATTGGAACTTCAACTCTTCAGCATCAGTCCTTCCAATGAATATTCAGGACTGATTTCCTTTAGGATTGACTGATTAGATCGCCTTGCTGTCCACGGGACTCTCAAGAGTCTTCTCCAACACCACAGTTCAAAAGCATCCATTCTTTAGCACTCAGCCTTCTTTATGGTCCAACTCTCACATCCGTACATGACTGGTGGTAAAACCATAGCTTTGACTATCTGGACTTTTGTCAACAAAGTAATGTCTCTGCCTTTTAATATGCTCTCTAGGTTTGTCAAAGCTTTTCTTCCAAGGAGCAAGTGTTTTTTAATTTCATGGCTGCATTGCCCTTCTTTGGGACTTGAATGAAAACTGACCTTTTCCAGTCCTGTGGCTACTGCTGAGTTTTCCAATTTTGCTGGTATACTGAGTGCACCACTTTAATAGCATTTTTTACGATTTAAAATTTCTCAACTGGAATTCCATCACATCACCTCCGTTAGCTTTGTTCATAGTGATGCTTCCTAAGGCCCATTTGACTTCACACTCCAGAGTTTGGATCTAAGTGAGTGATCACATCATTGTGGTTGTCCAGGTCATTTTTTTTTTCTTTTTTGGTATAGTTTTTCTGTGTATGCTTTTTTTTCTCTGTATTCTTGCCACCTCTTTTTAATATCTTCTGCTTCTGTTAGGTCCATATCATTTCTGTCCTCAATTGCGCCCAATCGTATGAAATGGTCCCTTGGTGTCTCTAATTTTCTTGATCTCTAGTCTTTCCCATTCTTTTGTTTTCCTCTATTTCTTTGCATTATTCACTTAGAAAGGTTTTATTTCTCCTTGTTATTTTCTGGAGCTCTGCATTCAAATAGGTATACCTTTCTTTATCTCCTTTGCCTTCGCTTCTTTTCTCAGCTATTTGTAAGGTCTCCTGAAACAACCACTTTGCCTTTTTTGCATTTTTCTTGGGGATGGTTTTGATCACTGCCTACAGTACAATATTACAAACCTCCATCCATATTTCTTCAGGCACTCTATCAGATCTAATCCCTTGAATCTATTAGTCATTTTCACTGTATAATCATAAGGGATTTAAGTCTTACCTGAATGGCCTAGAGGTTTTCCCTACTTTCTTCAATTTAAGTCTGAATTTGGCAATGAATTTATGATCTGAGCGACAGTCAGTGTTTTGCTGACTGTATAGAGTTTCTCCATCTTTGGCTACAAAGAATATAATCAATCTGATTTCAGTATTGACCATCTGGTGATGTCTGTGTAGAGTATCTCTTGTGTTGTTGGAAGAGGATGTTTGCTATGACCAGTGCATACTCTTGGCAAAACTGTTAGCCTTTGCCTGTCTCACTTTGTAATTGCCTGTTATTCCAGGTATTTCTAGACTTCCTACTTTTGCATCCAGTCCCCTATGATGAAAAGGACATCTTTTTTTTCATTCAATTTAGCTTCTTCAGCACTAGTGGTTGGGGCATAGGCTTGGATTACTGTGATACTGAATGGCTTGTCCTGGAAACAAACATTCAGCCATTTTTGAGACTGCACCCAAGTACTGCATTTCGGACTCTTTCGTTGATATTAGGGCTACTCCATTTCTTCTAAGGGATTCTTGCCCACAGTGTAGATATAATGCTCATCTGAACTGAATCCGCCCATTCCCATCCATTTTAGTTCACTGATTCCTAAAATGTGTCTTTGTGGGTCCTCTTTCCTAACAGAGGGCCCACAAATAGACAGTCCAAGTGAGGGGGCAGAACAGTCCATCTCCCTTTCTTCTTAGGCGCTGCCCTCAGTCAGAGTTCCCAAGGCCTCCCCACCTCAGCTCAGGGTCACTTCTGAGCATGGAGGAGGGGCTAAGGGCTGCTGGCCCCATGCAAGCTCTGAGCTGGCTCTCTGGACCCCAGGTACACCCTCACGATGTGGCAGTCCGCCTCGGACCCCGTGACAGTGGACGACCTCCTCTACATCCGGGACAACACCGCCACCCACCAAGTCTACTATGACCTCTTTGAGCCTCTCCTGTCACAGTTTAAGCAGCTTGCCAGTAGGGAGGGGTCTCGGGAGGGTGGGAAAGGGTGGTGGGGTGGATTCTGCACAGGGTAGCACCTAGTAAATATGGGAGCAGAGCTCGGTGGGGCAGGCCAATGAAAGGGGAAAATCCTACGTGAGATAGGACAAAGGAATCATTTGAAGCATACATTGTATGCCAGACCCTGGGATGGAATGCTAAGCTCCATAGATCCGTGAAGCAGAGGTTCCATTTTACAGATAGATAAACAGAATAGTTATAATTTATACAAAGTTGTCCAGCTCCTACTGGAAACAGCAAATTCCAAACCCTTGCAGTAGAGTTCCTCTGAGGGTTGCTCTAGCATTTCAGAGAACGGCTCCTCCCCTGTACCTGCTAATCAATGATGCTTGTTCCTTTGTCCAAAGCCCCTGTTCCCTTGACTCCAAACCTAGGAGAGCCTGCAATCAGGCCATCTCAAGGGGACCCATCAGACCCAACATTCCTGCTCTGGGAGCCATCTAGGTGAGGGGGAGGAATACCAGCTTTGGGGCCCGGCTGACTTGGCTCCATCAGGCTCCAATCCCAGCAACCCTGCCCACTGGCTGTAGGACCTTGGGCAAGTCACCCGTCATCTACAAAACAGGGAACTCCAGCTCCCTGGAACTTTGCTGTGAGGCTTAGAGAGGACTCATGGTGTACAGAAGGCCTCCGTGACTGGTGGCCTCTTCATCTTGGCAATCTGACCCACAGTGAATACGTCACGGAAGCAAAGCTACTACACTGGGGGCAGCCTGATCCCTGCTCTCCAGCACCCCGGGGATGAGGGTCTGAGTGTGGAGTGGCTGGTTCCTGACATCCAGGGCAATGGAAGCACAGCAACAGTGCAGCTCCCAGGTAAGGTCTGCCTTGCAGCCCCTGTGCTCCTAGCTCGACTGCAAGGGTTACCTTGGGGAAGCTTACTCAGGTCTCTGTTACCATAGCAACGGGGCTGCAAGGTGGGGGAGCAGTGTTGTCAAAAGTAGGGGGCTCCTGGCTTTTGGACTACCATTTGTGAGGCTTTCGGTCACATGGTGCTGCAACAGAGGCGGGCACAGGCCTCAGAGCTGAGCTAGCGGCTCACTGGGCCATTCTGATGAGCCCCAGGCACATTCACAAAGCAGCCCTTCCACCTGGAACCCAGACCCAATCAACAGACCCCATTACCTCCTGCTGTCCCTTTACCTTCAGCAAGGGCCTCTGACACCCCATGATAGCCCTAACCCCAGACACTGTTGCCTCCACTGCCTCTTCCAGACCGAGAAGGCATGATCCTGCTGGACGTGGGCCTCCAGAAGCCTGCAGCTGGGGACCCCGTGCCCATCGTCCGCACCCCAGATGGCCGTGCCCTGGTGCTGGAGTCCTGCCTGCAGCAGCTGGCCTCGCACCCCGGACGCTGGGGGGTCCACGTGCACATAGCAGAGCCCACCGCCCTGCGGCCGGCGCTGGCCACGCTGGCCACCCTCTCTGCCCTCGGCCGCCTGTCTAGGCCTGTGTGGGTCGGTGCCACAGTCTCCCACGGGAGTTTCAGGGTCCCTGGCTACGTGACTGGCAGGGAGTTGCTTACAGCTGTGGCCGACGTGTTCCCCCATGTGACGGTGGCACCAGGCTGGCCCGAGGAAGTGCTGGGCAGTGGCTACAGGGAACAGCTGGTCACAGACATGCTGGAGCTGTGCCAGGGCCTCTGGCAACCCGTGTCCTTCCAGCTGCAGGCTGGGCCTCTGGGCCAGAGCCCCGCTGGAGTCGTGGCCCGGCTGCTGGAAGCTTCTCCCCGGGCCACGGTCACGGTGGAACACAGCCCTGGCCGGGGCCTCTATGCGTCTGTGCGGGCAGTGCTGCTGGCAGCCAGGGCCGTGAAGAAGACCCGAGTCTACTACAGGCTACCCCAGAGCTACCGCCAAGACTTGCTGGCGGATGTTGGCACACACTGAGCACCCAGGTGGCCTGGTGGACCCCAGCTTCCCACGGGGCGGCAGGAAGGAATAAATGCCTCTGCTTCCTCAGTGCACTGCACGCATGTCCTTGGGGCAGGATGGAGTGGGAGTGGACGTCAGGTGGCCTGGGACGATGCTTAGAGGGTCTGGAGGCTGGGGGCCAGGTCGTTCCGGTTGTCCAAGAGGAACTGTTCACAAGCCTTGAAGGTGGTGTAGAACTCGGAGGAGAGGCCGGTCACATTGGTGGTCACGTACTTGAGAACGCCCGGGGTGGCCTGGTTGTAGTAGGACACCTGCAGGCCAGGCAGCCACACCCATGAGGAGGGGGCGGGGGCGGTAAGAGGGCACTGAGTGGGCATGAAGCAGGCAGTTGGCATCTTTGTGTCCAGCTCTTTGGGACCACATGAACTTGTAGCCCACCAGGCTCCTCTGTCCATGGCCTTCTCCAGGCAAGAATACTGGAGTGGGTTGCCATTTCCTTCCTTGGAGGATCGTCCTGACCCAGGGATAGAACTGGGGTTTCCGCATTGCAGGCAGATTATTTACTGTCTTTAGGCACCACGGGAGCCAAGTCACCTGCTAGGAAGGCAGCAAATACCAGCAGCACCTTGGGCCTTTGAGGACTGCTGATTGGCGGGCGTGACCTATAGCTGGACTGTCCTGACCCCTCCTGGATGCTGACAACCCTGGCTTCCCTCTGTCACCACACACTGTACTCTCATCATGTGTGTCCCCTCTCTAGCCCAGAAGGTCTGGAGGACTGGGTCTCCAGAGCCAAGCCTGAAACTCCTTTAAATGAAGGTGCTACTGTTAGAATATGGCTTCCCAGGTGGCCATAGTGGTAAGGAATCTACCTGCCCATGCAGCAGACCCAGGAGACCAGGGTTTGATATCAGGGCTGTGAAGAGCCCCTAGAGAAGGAAATGGCAACCCACTCCAATATTCTTGTCTGGAAAAATCCCATGGGCAGAGGAACCTGGCAGGCTAGAGTCCATGGTGTGGCAGAATAAGCCCTTGTCAGCAAATCTGCAGCAAGCAGTTAGAACAACCCCAGGGAACACTAAGTTAGCAAATGTCCAAGTCTCTACATGTGTCTCAGGGTCCTAACAGCTGCTGTGATCTGAGGAAGGGGCACTGAGTTTCCCAGCTAGCCCACTTTCAGCCAGCCAGGTAACTCTGATGAGTTTCATGGGCCCTGAGGGCCTTCCTAGACATGAAAGGGGTACATAAGTAAGAAGATGGAGTTTTAGCGACTTTCCTGTAGCTCAAACAGTAAAGAATCTGCTCGCAATGCAGGAAACCAGGGTTTAATCCTTGGGTTGGGAAGATCCTCTGAAGAAGGGAACTGCAACCCACTCCAGTATTCTTGCCTGGAGAATCCCATAGAGGAGCCTGGCGGGCTACAGTCCACGGGATTGCAAAAATACAACTGAGCAACTAACACAGGCCTGGTTCAACTGTGTCCTTGGACTTGTCTCTGCACAGATTAGGTCTTATTGAAGGCTCCTTTTCTAGGCCCTGATACTCTTAGGTTCCCTACAGCTGGAAGAGAGCTTACTAGCCAGTGAGTGATGAGGTCTGAACAGGGCTGAGCTCTGGACACAAGTGTGGCTTTGGGGTGAATCTGGGAAGGGCAACGAGACACTAGGCCTCACCTTGGTTAACTGGTCCCCCTCGCGCCAGAAGCAGAAGCCTGAGCAGACAGTCTCCCCACGCCGGTACTCTGGGCTCTCCCGGTGCGTAGGCAGCGTAACTGACCTCAGCGCAATGACATAGGGTTCCCTGTATGGAAGAAGTGTGCAGAGGGGGGCACGGGAAAGGGTCAGGGCAGCTTCCAGAAGGCCCCTCCAGCACTGACCAGGGCCCTGCTGCAGGGATGCCCTCGCCAGAGTCTAAGGCACACAGCCTGGCTCCAGTTCAAGCTGCAAAGGAGGTTCTAGACAGGAGGTGCCTGTGGGTGAGTAGTTCTGAACCCACCAGATACCAGCATGACTGCACTGTGGACCTTCTGGAAACATTCTCCACCTCCCTCTCCCTGCCCCGGGGAAGCAGTGCTGCACTTTGGATTTTCGTGCTTCATCTTTTTGCCTGTCTCTAGCACAAGTGATGCCATTTCTCCAGCATCCTCACCACGGTGCAGCTGGGAGCCTTACCACCCTTCAGGCAACATGGGGCTTTCAGAGGCTGGAGGCCAAGGAATGGGCCATGTGAGAGTTGGCCTGTCCGTGACCTGGGGCAAGGCACCCTCACCACACCAGGGACAGAGACCACCCTGCTTTAGAGCATGAGTGACCGCAGAGGGCAGGATGTCCTCTTGTTCTCCATTCTACCCACAGTAAGACCACGGCCACCGATCTTACGCTGAGGTCCTGAGGCCATAGGAAAGAGGGTTGACTACCTGGATGTCCCCTCCCTGGGGAGGAAGATGAACCTGCCCACCTCCCAGCCCAGCAGGCATGCACGCACCCGATGTCACAAGGCTTCCGTCGAGAGGCCAGGATGATGAAGTCCTGGGGCTTGGGGTCACCACCGAGGGCGGGGCTGATGACGTGGTAGATGGCATCATCCTCATCCACCTGCTGCACTAGCTCCACGCTCCTGTGTGGAGTCCACAGGGGTCACAGAGGCTCCGTGTGTGACAGCAGGGTTGACCCAGCCACTCCCCTGCCCCCATGCTTCAGCCACCCTGAGCACATGCTTGGGGGGTATATCACCCCCAGACCACTCAACAGGGACCACAGGAGGGCAGAAAAGCCTGGCCAAAGGGGACATACACATCTGGGCTTGCAGACACATACACAAGCAAATAAACCCCACTTGTGGGCACACATGCAGAAACACATGGACACCCACTGATGCACACACAATACTATAGATGTCTGTCTGTGTCTGTGCAAATGCACATACATGGATGTGTGATGATTTAGTAACTATACTGAATATTGAGTGAGTGCCCACTGTGCCAGGCACTGTTCTAACAGCTTACATGTACTATCTCCTTTAACGTCACATCAGCCCAAGCAGCTGGTACTCTGAGTATCCCCATTTAATAGACGAAGGGACTGGGACTCAGAGAAGTAACTCACCCATGGCCACAGAGCTAATAAGGAAGCAGGTCTGGGATGTGCACAGGTTGGGTGCCAGAGCTGTGCCCCTCAGATGCGGGTACACTACACACATGTGCCCAGGTAGACACACCCAGGCTTATACCAACACACACAAGGACATACTTGCAGAGACACAACTTGTCCAAACCTGCCACTTTCCCTTCACATCTCGACATGAAGAATTGGCAAGCTTGGTAAATTGAGCAAACTGGACATTCTCTGAGCTACCCTGAGTCTGGGAGGAGTTCCCACTTACCCCCTCCACTTCCCAACCACCTCCCCAAGCTGCACCCAAGCTCCTCTCAGAAGGCAGAACTCAGTTTGAAAACCACTGATCTACCCCTATGTGCAAATACATACCCACACCTCAAGTACCCATTTTAAGAGGAGGGAAACTGAGGCCCAGAAAGGACATGACTGGCCCATGGTCACATAGTTAGTTGGGCCAGGCCCTCATCTCCAATTCCAGGCTCAGTCCCTTCCCTGAAGGCTTGGAATACCCATGACTCAGATACTCACTTAAAACATAACCATAGCACCTGCCCTCCCATAACCCACGCCTAGATAAAAGCCAGCAAGGGGCCCAGAGCAGTAGGGGTGGCTCAGCAGGAGGAGACACCTCAGGGCCCCTTCCCCAGCCCACTCCCCGGTACCCCTGCCCTCCGGCACCCACCGGCAGTGCTTGTCCCACTCGGGCCTCCGGCGGAGGTCAGAGAGCAGCAGGAAGGCCTGGGCTGTGTCCACGTGCACCAGCATCTCCATGTGGAAGGAGAGGAACTTGTCCTCCTCTAGAGTGTACAGGCGGACCTGCTCGGGACAGAGGGCAGCCTCGTTCCCTCGTCTCCTCCTCACACTGTGCTGGGGACCTGGGCTGGAAGTCAGGGCTGCGCCGATTGCTGTGTGTCTGTGAACAAGTGACTCAACCTCTCTGAGCCTCGGTGGCAGCCCCGTGAAAAATGGGAGAATCAGCGCAAAGTGGATAGGAAGCTGTCTGAAGAAGCAGGCACTTCATGGACAAGCCCACTAGTCAGATGGAATGGTACTTGACGTGAAACGGAACGCACTCATCCCTTCCCACAGGTGACTGCACGGTGCCTAAGGAGATACGTCAAAGGCTACATTCTGCATGACCCCCTTTACTGCATGTTCTCAAACAGACCAAACGAAGGCACGGAAAACTGGCCTGTGGTTTCCAGGGACTGGAGTGGGAAGAGGTTTGATCACAAAGGAGCCAGAGAAATGGGGGTTTATGGAAATGCTCCATATCTTGATTACTGTCGTGATGATGTAACTTCGTGTGTTTTCCACCCTAGCAGGATTACACACTAAAAGGGGAGAGTTCTACTGTATGCAAATTATGCCTCGATTTTTTAAATATTGAAAATTTTCTTTTTAAACATAACAAGATCAAGAAGCAGTAACTAATGCAAAACCAGAATGGATCCTCAGAGCCAGGCGTCCATCCAGCCACGGATGTCACTGTGGGGAAGTGACCCATCCCAGGACACAGGCAAAAGTGGCAGAGCTCAAGCCCCGCCTCAGCCCACCCTTGCCCCCAGCCCCCAGCCGAGCCACGCCAGCCCTTGAGGGGTGGGCGTGTTTCTACAACTGGTTGGTTTCATGACTCTCCCAGGACCTTCTAGGGAACCCCCCTCTGACCTGAGTGGTTCGAGAGGGTTTCATGGCTCACAGTCAACACCTCTGGCTGCTCAGAGGAGGAAGGAGAGCTGGGAGGCTGGGTCCGCTACCTGGTTGCTCTCTGAGGACAGCACCCAGTTGTCCTTGGCCACGAGCATCTTCAGGGAGGAGACGTTGCTGTAGCTCAGGCACACCTGCACGGACACACAGACCAGTCTCACCCTCCCCTCCTCGGGGCTCCGCGCCAGGGCCCCTCTGACGGGTGGGCAGGAAGCTGCGCATGAAGGAAGGAGCCCTGGGCTCTGGGAAGGAGGCCCGGGCTGGGCCAGACGACTCCTCCCCTTGGGGCCTCAGCTCGCTCCTGCCAAGCCGGGGGACACAGGAAAGCCCTTGGCTCACCAGGCCAGTCCTGAGGCAGAGAATCCTGCCCCCTTTGGGCCTCCTCCAAGAAGGGAGGGTTAGGGGTCCCCAACAGGTCTGAAGGCTGTCCGCACAGAGCAGAAGGCCTTACCTGGTTGCTAGGATCCCAGGGGACAGAGAGGGGCATCTCTGCCTGCTTACAGGACACGATGTACTTCCTGGGAGAGAGGGAAGATGACAGCCTTGGTCCCTCTGGGGCCCACCTCTTCTCAGCAAGCTGACTGTGTGCCAGGCCCTGTGCTCAGGCCAGCAGGGTGGGAGACACCCCTATCTGGCCAGGGAGACTGGGTGGGCACACAGAAAACAGCAGCTGAGGACACGCACACTCAGAGGTGGGGATTCGCAGGGAAAGGTGTAGACCCGTAACCCTTGCCTGAGTGACCTCACCCTTGTGCCTCAGTGTCCTCATCTGTAAAGTGGGATCAGTAGTCACACCTGCCCCCTCATGGGGTCATCAGGAGGAGAACAGCATTTGGCATATGGTGTGTTAGTTGCTCAGTCGTGTCTGACTCTTTGCAACCCTGTGGACTGTAGCCCGCCAGGCTCCTCTGTCCATGGGATTCTCCAGGCAAGAATACTGAAGTAGGTTGCCAAACCCCTCCCTAAATGCACATTTTTCTTATTAACATTAGATGGTAAACCCTGGTGCATTTATAGTACTTTCAGGCATGTAAAGTGCTTTGGTAGCAATCACTCACACCTGGATTTGCATCACAAGCAATTGCTCTCCTCCTCTCAGAGTCTTTCTCCATCTCCAAAATGGGCATCATCGTAATCAATGGGAGGGACACAAGACGTAAAATTGGCCACACCTGCCCGGGTTCAAATTCTCATTATTCCTATCTCTGTGCCCGTGGACACCTAGTCCCTCTCTCCTCGGCATCCTCACCTGTACAAGGGGCCGGTAAGACTGCTGTGTCATGAGGCCAAGACTAGAGACCGCCTGGATGTAAAGGCCCAGCCCAGGGGCAGCACCAAAGACAGACGAGTCCCCAGGGGCAGGGAGCAGACAGGGAGTTGAGACAGAATTGAAGCCGTGTCCCCTCCCACCACCTGGCTTCCACTTGCCTGTCCAGGCGGATCTTCTTCCTGGCACTGGCCTCTCGGTACCGCCGCTCGCCATCCTGGGGGGAGGGGCCCAGACAGATTGTGGTGGGGGGCAGGACAACCAGCTCACCCAGCCCCCATTACCGCCTGCCTTCCTTCCCCAAAGGGCCCAAGGAGACACTCCCTGCAGTCCTAAAGCGGACTTCAGGTCGCACAGGGGCAGCCTGGACAGCGCAGTGCCCGGTCACTGAGGCCCAGCCCCAGCTTCCCCTCACACCCGTGAGTGACTTTGGGAAAACCACCCACTCTCACTAAACATGTTTCCTCCTCCAAAGGGGACTTGCTATTGGTAGGCACGCTTCTGAAGTGTTTTCCACACAAAACTTCACCTAAGTCTTATAGCAACCCTCTGAACTGGCACTACTACTACACCCATTTGATTTTATTTTGGCCACACCAGGCAGCTTGCAGCTACTCAGTTCTCCCACCAGGGATTGAACCTGGGTCATGGCAATACTTTGGCCACCTGATGTGGAGTCAACTCACTGAAAAAGACCCTGATGCTGGGAAAGACTGAAGGCAAAAGAAGAGGGTGCCAGAGGACAGATGGTTAGATGGCACTTCCGACTCAATGGACATGACCTTGAGCAAACTCCAAGAGATAGAGGAGGACAGGGATCTGGCGTGCTATACTCCATGGGGTCACAAAGAGACAGACACAACTTAGCAACTGAACAACAGCAACAGCGTGGCAATGAAATCCTGGGATTCTAAATACTAGGCCATCAGGGAACTCCCAGTACTATCCCCATTTTACAGAGGAGGAAACTGAGGCACAGAAAGGCTAAGTGGCTCACCCAGGGTCACAGGACTAAGGAGTGTGGCCAGGAACAGAATCTAGATGTCCTAGCCCGGAGCCCATCTCTGAACTAGTACCTCTAACATCTCCTCACTCATGGACATTTATTGGCAAAGACCTGAAAGGACATCACAGACTGTCTCCTGTCCCACTGTCTTCAGGCTCCCCACTCCTTTGCCCACCACCCGTCTTGACTGCCCAACACTGGCTCTAGAGCAGAGGTTTCACAGTACATGCTCAGCCTTGTGCAGCAGGCAGGGCAGGGGACCTTCTGGAAGAGAAGAGGCAACCTCACCAAGGTCACTCCCTGGCCCCTGGAAGCAAGCCCGAGCCTGGCCCTCAGGAGGCACAAGGGAGCATTTTTTAGAGCCAGCCTGGACCCCTGGTCCCTGACTCTCATCCCTACCCTTTTTGCTCCCCTGTCACCACGGTCAGAGCAGTTGCCACTTAGTCAGGCACAGGATCAGTGTCTCCCCAACAATCCTATAAGGCAGGAACTGCAGATATGCCCTCTTTAAAGATGGGACTGAAGCTCAAAGAGGGCACCCATTAGAACGTGGCCAAGGTGGGGTCCAACCCACATCTGACCCTAAAGCCAGTGCTTTTACAGATCTGCAGGCTCAGGAGTGCTGGTTAATGCCCAGCAATGAGGGAGGCCCACACACATGGTTCAAGTTCTTCCAGAAAGCACAAGGAGCACCTCTGGGGCTCACAGCAGGGCACTCAGGGCCAAGCTGTTCCTCAGCAGAAGGATAGAGCTGGGCCTGTGCTCCCCAGTCCTGTCACCCCTGGGCAGAGAGGGAAGGGGGCTGGTAGTGGGGCACTCACCCCAGGCTGGGGCCGAATCCAGGGCAGCATCTGAGGCTGGTCATCTGCACCCAGGACCACGAAGGTCATGAAGGCGCTGTTGATGTGCCGCCGATGGGTCTCGGCCTCCTGGCGGTAGGCCTCCACGCACACGCCCACCTCCATGCTGAGGGGGAAAGAGGGATGCCGTCAGCTGGACAGATCTTCCCAAGGCCACCCCTCCGCAACACACATGTGCACACGCGAACACACACACACACACACGCACGCACGCACGCGCACACACACACACGTACTCCTGCCGCTTCTCCCACAGTCCGGATCAGAGACCGCTGGACGGGAAACTCAGAAGCCTTCCCTTTCAACAATGTTTACACAGCACCCGCTGCACCCCTGGCCCGTGCTCATCTCTGGGGGTCACAGCAATGAATAAACCTGTGCAGTCTAGGTTCTCATGCACTGACAGCTAGGGGATGGGGAAACAAATGTCTCTATAAAATATGTTTATGTAAAAACAAAGGGTTATGGAAAGACATAAAGAAGGTGGAGGGGCAGGGCCTAATTAGAGAAAATGCTCATTATAAACATATTCACCAGTGCTCTAACAGCCGTGCTCCCGACAGCTCAGTTGCTGCTGTCTCTGTACCTCCAACTGTCTCAATGAATTATAAAATAGCAGCTGCCTCCATTCCCCTCACTTAGCAATGCAGACTTTATGCAGATGAGGAAATCAATACCTTGAACAGGGCACTAACTTGCCCAAGGTCACACAACAGTCAGGAAGAGAATCTGCACTAGAAACCAGGCCTCACAGATCCTAGTTCAGGACTTTTTGCTCTGCACAACAGCAGAATGTGTGCTTATCAGAAGGAATAGTAAAATGATAATAATAATAATAAAAATAATAGCAGCAGCAATGGCTGACCTTCAGTGAACGTTCTCTCTGTCATTATACTATTAAACAGCAACTCCTCATTTAATCCTTGCAATTATGAGGTAGCTGTGGTGAGCCCCGGTTCTCGAAAGAACTGAGGCTCAGAGGGTTAAGTAACTTGCCCAAAGTCACACAGATGCTAGGAGGCAAGCCATATTTGAACCCAGGCAGCCTGGCTCTTGATCCCTCAGTGTTAATGACTACATATTACTGAAAATCACCACATCTTTGAAATCATCAAAAGAGATGCATACTTTAAGTAAGCTTTCGTGGGGGTATCAGAATCCATTACAAAGATAAGGGCTCTGGGAACTGTTTGCGGTTTTAGGAAAAGGGTCAAGAAGGGTTCGATAAACAACAGAACACTGGCCAGAGGTGCCCCGTGACCCAAGCATCCAGTGCGGCAGGATCAGAGGCAGGAGCCAGGGAGAGAGACCAAGACACAGAGCACGAGGCGTGACTCAGGATGGGGAGGCCAGAGGAGGAACACCAGAGTGAACCCTGGGGATGGTGCAGGGACCCAGCAGCCAGAGTCCAGACCCCATAGACCTCGTCTACTGGGGAAACGGTTCCTGACACTTTGAGGTAATGTCCCTTCTCAGGCCAGGAAGAGCCCTCAGTCCCAGGGGGCCCCATCGCATCCATCCCAGCCCCTCACCTGTGCTTGAAGGCGTTGTTCACGATGGCCTTGAGCACCAGACGGTCCCCAACCTGGGATGGGCCCCGGAAGTGGAACATCTCAATGGCCTTCAGGGTAGGGTGGGCACGGCAGAGCCGGCTAGAGGAGGCCGGGGGTCAGGGGACAGGACAAAGCACCCTCCAGTGCTTCTCCCTGCCCCCATCCCAGAGCCTGCCCAGAGCCACACGCACCACCCTCTGGCCCACCCACTCCCACCCAACCCAGTGACAGCTCTACCCAGAGGAAGAGAACTGAAGTCCCATCTCACAGCTTAGAATACTGAGGTCTACGTGCGTAGCTGGGAAAAAAGTTGAATTTGAGGTGACAAAGAGCAGGGCTTGCAATAAACCTTTTCCTTTCAATGTTTATATCCTAGCACCTGCTGTTCCTACTACCTAGAAGCCCTCCCCTTACCCAAAGCTACTTGTCATTCAAGGCCCGGCTGACAAACTCCTCCTCTAGGAAGCCCTCCCTGACTATCCACACTCTGACTCTCCTCTGAGATCTTATTGCACTCATAGCCTTGGCTGCCCAAAATGGCGTTGCTTATGTACTATGTCCACAGGGTAAACACAGAGAAAGGGCCATTGGAGCTAGGCTCCAAAGGGTGGAAGAATTCGCCTGGCTGAGGAGGATAAGGGTTAGGGAGGCACTCCTCTCAGAGGGAACAGCAAGTACAGTCGTGGAGGTATGACAGTGTCAATTAATGAATGTCGGTCATCATAACTACAAAAATACGCTTCAATACTTGGGGCAGAACAAGTCCAAGACAGGTACACAGGTTATAGAAGAGGGAAGGAATTCTTTCCACCTTTAGGGAGAAGGGGACAGTTAAAGAGGCTTCTTAAAGGACAGACAGGATTTTAGTAAAGAATAGTGGGGCTACAAGGTGGAAGGTCAGCCAGGAGGGGAGACAAGGGCTGGGAGCATGGTGGGGTGGGTGGGAAGGAGAAGGGCAAATGGCTTGCTTTGCAAAGAGTATAAAATCCAGGAAGTGACTGGACAGGGCCAGGGCAGGGGGAGGCCCTGGTGCTAGCTGAGGGCTTGACATTTCCCCCGGCAAGCTCACAGAAAATCATTCCTCTCTGGTTCCCTGGGTCTGAAGGCCCCAGCTTACCCTATAAGAACAGTCGAGCTACTGAAGCCTTGAATGCTAGCACCAAATCAGGGTTTCTGCCCCAGAAGGAGCTGGCCAAGGGAAGGAGAGGAAGAAAGAAGAGGAGGCACCTGGCTGCAATGGTGGCCACGTTCTCCATCCAGGCCATGATCTGCCCCCCAAAAGTATTGCCCTGGTGATTGGCGTGGGGGGGCAGGACCAGCTCCACACTCTCCACCCGCGTCTTCTCGGCCGGCACCATGTGGCTGCAGTCTCTGCTCTCCAGATCTGACCAAGGAGGGATAAAGCGAGGAAGTGAGAAGATTCCCGAGGGCAGACCCCGCCACGGGCAGCCCAGGAACCCCACCACCACCAGTCCACACAGCTTCTCTTATTCACTCAGCACCAAGGAGGTGCCATGTATTTCCCATCTCCCAGGGGAAGAGAGCTCGTCGGGCGAGGCCTGTGAAAGAGGAGGTCTTTCGCTTGGTGTGTAGGCTACCCAGCAATGTCACAGGCAGGGAGGAGAGCAGTTGAAGCCCTGAGCCAAGGTCTGGAAACCAGACAGGCAGGACAGTCATAAGCAGCAACGAGACCCAGGCTTAGCTGGAGCCGAGGACAAGCAAAGGGGCAGCACAAGATAAGGCTCAGATAAGGGCCCAGACACCAGTCTAAGGCATCTAGACTGACCCTTGGGTAGAAGGGCTATCACGACAGGAGGGATCCACAGGGGCTGCAGTGGGATGGATGGTGCCAGGGGCCTGGACGACCATAGCAAGAGCTGGGCCTGCCGTGGCCTCCAGGCCCCACATAAGTAGGGCACATGGAATCTAGAGCACAGCTCACTGCCTTCAGTGGGGTTTGCTACCACTGTCTGCTCTCTCTCCACTCTGAGCGGCTGAATTATCCTTGATGGGTCCTAAAACTGCCTCCTTTAGGTTTCCAGGGAGACTCTGCATTCTCATTGTCTGGAGATCAGAGAACAAAACCAAGGTCACCTCTCTAGACCTATGCCCCCAGCCTGTATCCTCTGTTAGAAAGACCTTGCTTCACCTCTCCACCTGTCAAAATCCTCCCAGTCCAAAGTAGGTCTTGTGTGCTGGCACAGGACAATCTGCAGGATATGCTTTTAAGGGGAAAGGAGCAAGATATGGGACAGTAGGTGCCGTTCCCCTATGGGGTAAGAAGAGAGGGTTGAAGTGAGAGGTAGTATGCATTAATATGGCTTCCCCGGTGGCTCAGACAGTAAAGAATCTGCCTGCAGTACAGAAGACCCAGGTTTGATCCCTGGGTCGGGAAGATCCCCTGGAGAAGGGAATGGCTACCCACTCCAGTACTCTTGCCTGGAAAATTTCATGGACAGAGGAGCCTAGTGGGCTACAGTCCATGGGGTTGCAAAGAGTTGGACACGACTGAGCAACTTCACTTTCAGTTTTCATTTTCATGCATTGGAGAAGGAAATGGCAACCGACTCCAGTGTTCTTGCCTTGAGAATCCCAGGGACAGGGGAGCCTGGTGGGCTGCCGTCTATGGGGTCGCACAGAGTCAGACACAACTGAAGCGACTTAGCAGCAGCAGCAGCAGCAGCAGCAGCAGCAGCAGCTGCTGCCTTTTTGGAGGGGCCTGGGTTCTGGGGTAGAAGAGAGTCTTGCTTTTTATTCTATCTCTATCTTTTTTATCCCTAGAGCTATCTCAATCTATCTACCTATCTAGCTACCTGTCTACTGAGTTGGCCAAAAGAGGGAATATCTTACAGAAAAACCCAAATGAACTTCTTGACCAACCCAATATATGCTTTTTTTTTAAGTCCTAGGGTCCTCAAGGCCAAGCTCAATACTACCTTCCCAAACACCTTGACTCCTAGAGACCCAAATGCATTTAGTGGATGACAAACTGTTTTCCATGTGTCACGGCTCCTAGGAACTGGGTGAGAGGTCCAAATGCTCCCTTTTCCCCACTAAGGGACCTTGAGGCAAGAGGGTTATCCAGTCCTGAGGCCATCATTGGGTGGATATCCCAGGGAGACTTCCTTCCTTTCTCTGCCCAGCGGGAGGCCCAGACAGAGAGGAGCATGTAGGACACGAGCTGCCCTCCCCACCCATGACGCTCACCATCCTGAATGACGCAGTTGGCGAGGAGGTCCTTAATGGTGTCTGCGTAGACCAGTCGCATGCGCCGGCGCTCCGCCGCCACGCTGTGCTCCGTCTTCTCCTCTTCCGTCCGCGGCATGGTTGGCTTCAGCTTCACCTGCGGCGGGGGCAGAGTGGGGGGTTTCAGGACAAATTCCCTGAAACAGCATGAGGGCGTGCCCCCCTAGGATTGCAAGGAGATCAAACCAGTCAATCCTAGAGGAAATCAACCCTGAATATTCATTGGAAGGACTGATGCTGAAGCTGAAGCTCCAATACTTTGGCCACCTGATGCAAAGAGCCGACTCTTTGGAAAAGATCCTGATGCTGGGAAAGATTGAGGGCAGGAGGAGAAGGGGATGGCAGAGGATGAGATGGTTGGATGGCATCACCGACTTGATGGACATGAATCTGAGCAAACTCTGGGAGAGGGTGAAGGAGGGGGAGCCTGGCGTGCTATGGTCCATGGGGTCACAAACAGTTGGACACAACTTAGTGACTGAACAACAACTGTCCCCCTAGTAATCATCTCACACCTGGGGCTCCTGGATGGTTACAAGTCTTGTCCCCTCTTTGTCCCCATCTTCCATCTCCATGTTGACTGACATATCATTTTCACCCTCCAGTGTCCCCTGAGCCCATTCTTGGGCACAGGAACTATGGATGAGGAATGTCAAGGCAGGACATGGAAGGCAATAGAAAGACCTGGAGAATCCTGCAGTGAGGTGCACTGGGAGAGAAGGGGAAAAGCAGAGCAGGAAGGCACTTGGGGAACAACCACAGCGGGGGGCCTTCTTCTGGAAGCTATGGATTCCCTGCTGCACCCCCATCTCTACCACTCCACCAACCCCCAGAATCATCGCCCTGGAAAGGCACCCAGGTGGCCTGGCAGCATAGAGTGGTCAGGTATAGCCACCTACCTTGGAGAGCTCCTTGTGGGCCACAAAGGTGGCTAAGGCCTTGCACACACACCACTGCTTCTCAGAGCACAGGTCCTCAGAGGCCACCTGGATGCCCACCTGGAAAGGCAGAGCAAGGTGGACGAGTGAGGAGGGAGGAACTAGAATCCTACAGCTTGAGATGGGAAGCATCACCAGGCCCGGCTTCTGGTATTTCTGTATCACCTACCAAGTCCAGGGGGCTAGAGATGTGGGATAGGTTCTGATTCTGGCCCTGGCTCCCTGGGGAACCTTGGGCATGTCAATTCCTTTCTCTGGGCCTCAGTTTCCTCATCTGTAAAATGGGAATGATTGTACCTACACTTACAGGGTTATTCAGAGGATCAAAATGAGACTGTGTTATGAAAGGGCTTGAAGTAAGTTAATATAAGTGTTGGCTAAATTGGAAGGACAGAGTTTGGGGGTTCATAGGGGGACCTTGAGCCCTTATGGGGTGTCCAGAGCTACAGTCAAGATTCTGCTATCCAAGCCTCAGTGTGCCTCAGTAACCACTGGCCCAGCTGGGTAAAGTTGCCTGGGCCTGACGTCCATAAGTAGGAAGTAGAGGTCCTTCCTCTTTGTGCGTCACCAAAGAGTTCTCTCATTAAACCTTCCACAATCCTGCAGCATAGGAATCATGTGCCCATTTTACAGATGTGAAGACAGAGGCTGTGGGAGGTAAGCTAATGGACCAAAGTCTACCTCTCTCACTGCTTCAGCCCACTGACGTCAGGGCTAAGCACAGTGGCTGTCCTCCCTGCATTCACCTGGCTGCTGAACAGAGGGTCTGACACTAGGGGAAGGCCCAGGAAGCTGGAAGTCAAGGCCCACAGTGGAATCCACATCGCTCGGAGACCAGACCCTCCCCATCCCTGGCCTCAGTATTCCCTTCTGTGTTATGGCCATTGGAAAGTTAGATCCCTAGATCCTCCCAAACTTGCCAGCTATTTCAGAACTCTGTATCCTCAGCCAGGGCGCTGTGAGTATGCACACGCATGCACCCAGCCTGGGGGCTGAGAATGAAGAGAAAGTGGAAACCACCCACCCAGTGGCTCACCTCCATGCTAGAGTTGAAGGCCCGGTTCACCTTGGCCTTGATATTCACCACTTGTCCAACACTGAGGAGGGAAAAGCAAGAGATGAGCCACCCAGAGGGACAAAAAGAGAGAACAGGGGCCTCAGATACTTGTGGGGCCTCTGCCGAGGGGAACTAGCCAAAAAATGTTACAGCGTACAGAGCATATTCACATCTATGATGCTACCAAAGCAAGTTGGCAAGACAGTGTTAGCACCCCATTTTACAGGTGGGGAAGCTGAGGCAAGAGAAGTGGCATAATGTCATTCATCTCCCCCTTCCCCCTGCTCCCCCTAGTCCAGTGAACGCTCAATATTCTCTTTGCTCTCAACTCAACAGTCCCTCCTAAGGAAAGCTACCCCACCCCCACCTTCTTATAGCCCCCCAAATTTTACCCTCCTAATACAGATCACCATAAATAATAATAATGAAAAAGTTTAAAATATTGCAAGAATTACTCAAATGTGACACAGGGACACTACATGAGCCAATGTTGTTGGAAAAATGAGGTCAATAGATTTGCTCAATGCGGGGTTGCTACAAAACTTCAAGCTGTAAAAAACGCAAGCTCTGCAAAGTGCAATAAGATAAGGCATGCCTGTATTTATCCACATACAGATAAAGCAAATTTAGCAAACTGTTAATTACTGACTCTCAGCGGTAATGATCACACCACTATTCAACTTTTCTATAATTTTGAAAGTTTTCATGATAAAATATTAGAAAAAGAACTTCCCTGACTCACCAATACAAAGAAAATCTATTTTTGGCAGTGCTAAAATATGACCCTTCCCCTTCCTCCTCCTCCCCTCTCCTCTTCCTCTCTAGCCTCCCCTAAAGCCAAGCAGTCACCCATTTGGACTCCCAAGCTTCTCTTCCTTCCTGTCTTCCATCTCACAGCTCAGGTCAAAATTGGCTCCATCCCCGGAGTCACTTCCCAGCCTCCTTGGGGGCCCCTTCAAGCCCCTAGTTTCCCAAAACCCCTCCAGAGGCAGCGCCTATAGACAAATCTGACCTTTTCAGCCAGTTGTAATAGAGCCCTTCCGCAGGACCAATACTCTTGGCAGAGAGAGGAACATGTTAAATGACACCACAGTGATGCTAATAGTAAAACCCAGATGATGGAGAACCCTAGAGAGCAAATGACCAAGGTTCTTCAACAAACAAACTCCAAGAAAAAACAGAGAGAGATAGGGAGTGGGAGGAGGAAGGAGAGGGTGCAGGGAGAGGGTGATGGCGGAGATGTAGGGCCTACAGGTTAAAAAAAGGACTTGAGGGAATTCCCTGGCAGTCCAGCAGTTAGGACTCAGTGCTCTCACTGCTGGGGACCAGGCTCCATCCCTGGTCAGGGAACTAGGATCCCATGAGCCATGAAGCACGGCCAAAGGGAAAAAAAGACTTAAGAGAACAAGTAACCAAATGCAACCTTATTTGCATCATGACTTGAACAAAATAACGCAAAAAACTATAAAGCAAAACAAAATAAATTCAAGAGACACTGTGGGCAACTGAACACCGACTGGATATTTGATGTTGGTGAGAAATTGTTCATTTTGTTTAGGGGTAGTAGTGGTATTTTTATGTTTTTTAAAAGTTCTTATTCCTTAGAGATGCATTTTGAGGCATTTTTAAATGGCTAAAGCAAAAACAAGCAAACAAAAAACCTTTCCCAGCTTTCCTCAGGTATGGCCAGGACTTTCCAGGTCACCAACCATGCTCCAGGCCCCTCTCCAGCTTGCCCTCACACCCACACCCTCCTCTGCCCAGACTCACCTCCACTCTACTGGGTCCTATGGCAGGCCCATCCATCACTACACGCTCCACCCCAGCATTCTCTATCATTGCTCCTCAGCTGTCAGATCCTGTTTTGGCAGCAGAGACTCAGAGTTGACCCAGACACAGCTCCACTGGCCTACAAATTCTCACTGCATACAGTACTGCAGGCAGCTCAAATACCTCCTCCAGGAAGCCACCCATGACTACCCTCTGTGACACTCACTATGTGCTGTGCTCAGTCACTCAGTCGTGTCCAACTCTTTGAGACCCCATGAATGAACTGTAGCCCACCAGGCTCCTTATCCGTGGAATTCTCCAGGCAAGAATACCGGAGTGAGTAGCTTATCCCTTCTTCAGGGGAACTTCCTGACCCAGGAATCGAACCAGGGCCTCCTGCATTGCAGACGGATTCTTTACCAGCTGAGCTACCAGGGAAGCCCCTGTGCCACTATGCATGCTATGCATGCACGCTTTCAGTCGTGTCCAACTCTTTGCAACCCTATGGACTATAACCCGCCAAGCCCCTCTGTCCATGGGGATTCTCCAGGCAAGAATACTAGAGTGGGTTGTCACTTCCTTTTCCAGTGCCTCTATCAGTTCAGTCACTCAGTCGTGTCCAACTTTTCACAACCCCATGGACTGCAGCACGCTAGGCCTCCCTGTCCATCACCAACTCCCGGCGTTTAATCAAACTCATGTCCATTGAGTTAGTGATGCCATCCAACCATCTCATCCTCTGTTGTTCCCTGCTCCTCCCGCCTTCAATCTTTCCCAGCATCAGGGTCTTTTCAAATGAGTCAGTGCTTCGCATCAAGTGTCCGAAGTATTGGAATTTCAGCTTCAGCGTCAGTCTTTCCAGTGAACATTCAGGACTGATCTGCTTTAGGATGGACTGGCTGGATCTCTTTGCTGTCTCTCAAGGGACTCTCAAGAGTCTTCTCCAGCACCACACAGTGCCTCTATACCCACCCTCAAAAACAGAGGCAATGTAGCCCATTGGTTGGGCTTCCCAGGTGCCCCAGTGGAAGAAGAATCCACCTGCAATGCAGAAGACACAGGTTTGATCCCCGAGTCAGGAAGATCCCTGGAGGAGGGCATGGCAACCCACTCCAGTATTCTTGCCTGGAGAATCCCATGGACAGAGGAGCCAGGTGGGCAACAGTCCTTAGGGTCACAAAGAGTTGGACACAACTGAAATGACTGAGCACGCCTGCACGCAGAGCCTACTAGGTAAGAGCAAGCTCTCTGGGGCCAGACTGCCTTGCCTGTAGTATATCCTGAGTTCTCCACCAGCTGTAAGACCCTAAGTAAGTTACTTTACTTCCCTGTGCCTCAGTTTCCTCACCTGTAAAAGGAGGATACTAATAGCCAGGATCTCACAGTCTTGTTCTGAGGACTTAGTAAGTTAATTGTCAATAGTAAAAAGACATTAGTTATTATAAAATACTGAATATAGTTCCTTGTGTTATACAGTAGGGCCTTCTCCCCCCCTTTTTTTTTTTTAAACTGGAGTATAATTGCTTTACAATGCTGTACACCTGAAACTAACAGACTATTGTAAATCAACCATCTTACATGTAAAAAATTGTTTACATGTTTTTTGAAAGGCTTACAAATAACTCATCAGTAGGGGCTCATTAGGACTTCCCTGGTAGTTAAGCTGGTAAAGAATCTGCCAGCAAAGCAGGAGACCTGGGTTTGATTCCTGGGTTGGGAAGATCCCTCAGAGGTTGGCATGGCAACTCACTCCAGTATTCTTGCCTGGAGAATCCCCATGGACAGAGGAGCCTGGTGGACTGTAGTCCATGGGGTCACACAGAGTTGGACACGACTGAGGAACTAAGCACAGCACATGGGTTCATTAACTGTGACAAAGGTACCATATGAATGTAAGATGTTATAGAAACTCTGTACCATCAACAGTGTTTTTGTAAATCAAACACTATTCTGAAATAAGATATTCAAAAATGAGTACTACAAAGCACCCATATGTCAAAGATCATTATTTGCCTGGAATTTACCCCTGTGAATTGAAATTATGTTTCTTTATTTGCCTCCCTGCAGACTGGGAGCTCCTGGGGCACAGAGACTATGTTCCAGTGGACTTTGTCGACTCCAAACCCAGCATGGGCCCTGGTCCAAAAAAGGCACAGGTAGTGAGGAATGACTGAATGAGTAAGCACAGGGACTGGCTGAACTTCTCCCTTAACCACGACGCATGGGGCACCAGGAAGTCCTGGATAGGTTTTGGCACTTGATTTCCCAGGTACTGATGGTTCAGAAGCAGGCCTGGAGGCCAGAGCACTGCAGGCAGCCCCTGTAGCCTGCCCTGGGCTGAGGCTTGGCTTGCTCCTTGGGTCCTAGCAAAACTGTGCGAAGACCAAGCTCCGTACAGTGTAATGAAAACCCTTCTAATCAGTACAGACATCGAACAAACAAAACTAGTAGGTAATGAGACCCCCATTCCTGGAGGTATGTGAGCAGAGGCTGAATGGTCCAAGCTTCTGGCTCAGGCTCTGCCAAGGCACCTTGTCTAGGGACCTCCCTACAGTCTGATGACCAATGACCCACAGAGAACAGCCAAGCTCCAAAAGGCATTCACTGATTAAGTCTAACCAGCACCCTTGAATATTCATTGGAAAGACTGATGCTGAAGCTGAAACTTCAATAATTTGGCCACCAGATTTGAAGAGCTGACTCACTGGAAAAGACCCTGATGCCGGGAAACCTTGAGGGCAGGAGGAAAAGGGGGTGACAGAGGATGAGATATTTGGATGGCATCACCAACTCAATCGACGTGAGTCTGAGCAAACTCCAGGAGATAGTGAAGGACAGAGAAGCCTGGCGTGCTACAGTCCATGGGGTTGCAAAGAGCTGGACATGACTTAGTGACTGAACAACAACTTCCATTTTGAAGATAAGAAAATTGAGGACCAGAGAAAGAGATTGACTTCCCCAAGTCACACAGCACCCCATGCCGCAGCATGAGCAACATCCAACTCCAAAGCTGGCTGAGGGAGCCCACCCCACGGCACCTGGCCACAGGGGCAGCTCCTAGTGCACTGCTGTCCCAGAGACCTTGCAGATGGGTCATGGCTCCAGAAAGGCTGCCCCCCATACATCTGCAAAGGCCCTCAGCTGAGGCAGGTGCCAGGCAGCACACAGGCTGATAAGGCAGGAGATGGGGGAAGAGCTCTGGGCTTGTGATGAGGAGACCAGAAAGAGAGGCAGGAAGCCACTTACCTGATGGTGTGCTCAAAATAGATGTCGTCCATGGAGGCTGTGACACAGGGGCACCCTGCATGCCTCTCCGCTGGCATCAGGAGAAGAAAGCCATCCGTTAGCAGCTTCCCCATGGCCCAGGCCTCTGATCCAATATCAGACCCTCCTAGCTAAGGCCTGCCTCCTCGCTTGCACCCCCACCACTCTTTACTTTCCTCACCGTGATTATGACACCCTGACCCTGTCTTACTTATCTGGGTTTTGTCTGTCTAGTGCCTCTCCCTTCTGCTAGACTGCAAGTCACTCGAGGGCAAGGAATTTCGCCCACCTTGTTCACTGCTGTGCCCAGTCCTGGAGCAGTGCCTGGCACGCAGTACTCAATAAGCAGCAGCTGAATGAATGCTCATGCCTCCACTTCCTGACTTCCTCAAGTGCCCAGACAACCTCACCCACCTTTGTCTGCTTGCCTGAGTCACTCTCATCCTGAGGACTCTGCTCCCAGGCCTGAGTCCTAGAATTCCTTCTCTACTTCCAGGGATGGGTCAGGGTTGTCTCAGGTCTGTTCTCCTAGAGCCCCAGTTCCGCCTCCCTTTCCCAACCCCTATCAGACAGTGCAGGGGGACAGTTAGGCCTCCTGTCTGCTCCCCCGCTACCATCAGTCTGTGAACTACCTGTGGGCTGGAGAATACTAGGGCATCGAAGGCAACAAAATGAGCTCCATCCAAGCTCCACTCAACCCTGCCCAATGCCATGGGTTTTGCTACTGTCAGCCTCGGAGCAACCACATCTAATGCTACGCAGCATCAGAGCAGGGACCCTAGGGTCCAGGACCAGCACTCAGAGCCCTGGGGGTTTGCAGGCAAGAGGGTGGGCCCAAGCTGAGCATGTGGAACTTGAAGAGGGCATCACAGGCAGGTGGAGCGGCCTGAGTGAAGGTCGGGATGAGAGAAGAGGGTGACGCTCAGGAAGGGCCTCTCCCCTGGTGTGTGTGGCCAGGGCTGGGAAGGCAGCCATGCCGGGTTCAGCCTCACCAGACAGGCAGGCAGTGGCATCGATCCACTTGAGCAGCTGCCCGACGCTCAGCTCGCCACGCTGGTTGGTGTGGCAGGGCAGCACCAGCTGGCTCATCTGCACCTCCGTGGGGTTCCGGTAGCCCTCGCCGTCTGCCATGTTGTCGCTGTCAGTGCGTGAGGCCGACTTCCGAGATGTGCGGTTGGAGAACACGGAGGCCAGGCCCTGGGGAGCAGGCAGGACGGTCAGCTCACAGCAGAGTCTCCAGGTCTGCCAGCCCCTGAGATCCCCAAGACCACCTGCCAAGAGAACCTAACTCCGAGAGTGGCCAGCACCCTCCAGCCCAGGGTCTCAGACCCCAGGGGCTCTCTGGATGTCCCTACTAGGCCCAGCTTCCTTTTAGCCACAAATTTCATGTTAACATATCCTTGCACCTGAGGGAGGGGGTGGGGAGAAAGGGATGGAGCAGAGTATTAATTCAACTGTAAGCCAGCTTTTTCAAGTTTTGCCTCAGATTCACCTTCGTTCTGGTAAGACTTCCCATCTCTATTCAGGGAGGCCTAGTAAGCGCCCCCCCCCCCGCCATGGGGCTTCCCTGGTGGCTCAGTGGGTAAAGCCCTGTGGGCTTCCTTGGTATCTCAGCTGGTAAAAAATCCACCTGCAATGCAAGAGACCCCAGTTTGATTCTTGGGTTGGGAAGATCCCCTGAAGAAGGGATAGGCTACTCACTCCAGTACTCCTGGGCTTCCCTGGTGGCCCAGATGGTAAAGAGCCTGCAATACGGGAGACCTGGGTTCAATCGCTGGGTTGGAAAGATCCCCTGGAAGGAGGGCATGGCGACCCACTATAGTATTCTTGCCTGGAGAATCCCCAAGGACAGAGGAGCCTGGGGGTCTACAGTTGATGGGGTCACAAAGAGTCTGACATGACTGAGCAACTAAGCACAACACAGCACAGTGAGCCCTACAATAGTCAAGCCCAGGGATTTGCTCCTATTTCATCCCATAAGGACCCTTTCCTCGGGCTCTTCATGTTTCAGATGACATCGGAAGCAGCACCTCGGCTGGTGCTTATCCGTTGTCAACACTTGGCTCTACTGACAGGGAGGGCTCCAGGCAGTCACTGACCAGCTGTCTGATCCAGACCAGGGCTGGAACAGCTGCCAGCTGGAGAACCAGCAGAGAAAATCCTAGAACTCATGAATAAGCGGAGGAGTCTGCCCAGGGTCCAACTTGGGAGTCTTACTTGCCAGGCAACAGAGGTAGGCATGCCTGGCAGTCCCCTGGATGGGGTGGGATGAAGAAGGGGAGCTGACCTGCCATCCTGTCTCTCTGGCCAGCTTTCCCCCATCACACTGTGAACAGAGCTAGGGACACCTGCCGGTGTGAGAAAAATGACACGTAGGGATAGGCACATGGGTTCCAGTTTTCATGCATACGTGCGTGCTAAGTCGCTTCAGTCATTTCCGACTCCTTACAACCCTGTGGACTGTAGACCCCCAGGCTCCTCTGTCCATGGGATTCTCCAAGCAAGAATACTGGAGTGGATTGCCATGCCCTTCTCCAGGGGATATTCCCAACCCAGGAATCAAACCTGCAACTCTTACATCTCCTGCTTTGGCAAGAGGGTTCTTTACCACTAGCGCCAAATGGGAAGCCCTCCAATTTTCATGGTGACTCCCAGTTGTGGTGATAAGTCTCTGCTAACATTTATAAAGTGCTTATAAAGTATCAGATACTCTTCACTTTACAAGTCCTAATTCAAATTTTATCCATATAACAAACCTCTGAAAGAGGTACATTATTATATTCATTTTAAAGATTAGGAAACTGAAGTTCAAGTAAGTGCCAAGCCCAGCTGTGACTCCAGAGGTCTAGCCACTGCGACTGAGGTCCTACTCACCACACTACACTGCCTGCAGGGCTTCCAGGGACCCAAGATGAGGAATCCAGGGCCCTGGATGTGGATTCAGCAGCAAAAAGTGCTATGACCTATGTTGACCCTGCTACTGCTACAGGATGGGGGCAGTGATGGCTCAGGGAAAGGACGGGTCTCATTCTGGGGAGCTATACTCTTTGGATAGCTCCCTTCACAAGGATTCCACACCTAATTCAATAAATTCACAACACACCAAGTTGACTTGCTTAAGGTCACTGACCCCTAAGAGGTAGCCCTGGGATTTGAACCAAGCTAGTCTGACCCAGAACAGCTTGTGGGTTCCTTGGAGAGGCAGCTCCTTGCCAAGGGCCCCTGGATACCAAGTGCAGTGCTGCGGACCAAAATGAGACAGAAGAGGGCAGCTGCCCCAGGAGCTTGCAGCCTGGGTGGGGACCTGCGGGCACGAGGCTGCCAGGCTGTTGTAAGCAGCTTCCAGACCACTGCGATCCAAGCAGCAGGAGCTGTCACCATGGTAACCATTGCCAAGGCATTTCCAGCCTGGTATGTGCTGGGGGCTGCCTGGATGTGGATTTGAATGGCTGACTTTCTAGGTGTGGGAGACGGTAGAGGGAGGAGGCAGGCAGACTGTGTTTACCCACACTCTTCCCAAGCCCCTCCCACAGCTAGTTCTGGGACAAACATTCCAGAAAGAAGTCCTGGAGAAAGCAAGATGGAAGCAAGATGCAGAGAGTAAGGGGGAAGAAGAAAATCAGAGTATGTGGAGTTTCTGGGCAGTTCCAGATGTGCACACAGGGAAGATCCCACCCACCCCAACACAACGTCCCTGCTGTTCAAGCCTGTTCTCACCCACTGCCTCGCTGAATCGTCACGAGGCAGGCAGAGGGTAAAGACCATTTACCCCATTTTACAGATGAGGAAAGTGAGGATGGCCAAAAAGTCGTAGACCAGCAGTCAGGACACCTGAGTTCTAATCCTCTCTACTTCCCACCTAGCCAATCCCCACTCGTCAGTTCAGTTCAGTCGCTCAGTCGTGTACAATTCTTTGTGACCCCATGGACTGCAGTACGCCAGGCTTCCCTGTCCATCACCAACTCCCGGAGCTTACTCAAACTCACGTCCACTGAGTTGGTGATGCCATCCAACAATCTCATCCTCTGTTGTCCCCACTCCTACCAGCCTCCTATTTCCTGTTTTGTGAAACAGAAGTCCCATCCATTGACGTCTACATGCCTGGAGGCAGGATCTTTGCCTTGTCATTCTGCTCATTCATTCACTCACTCATTCATTCTCCAAGCACTTCCTCTGTATTAAAGTGAAAGTTGCTCAGTCGTGTCTGACTCTTTGCAACCCCATGGACTACACAGTCCATGGAATTCTTCAAACCAGAATACTGGAGTGGGTAGCCTTTCCCTTCTCCAGGGGATCTTCCTAACCCAGGAATCAAACCGGAAAGTCTCCTGCATTGCAGGCAGATTCTTTACCAGCTGAACTGCCAGAGAAGCCCCTCCCTCTGTATTGGACCCTCTCAAACACTGAGCTTATAAGAAAAACTGGGCCAGTCCTTTGAGAAGCTCCTACTCTAGTTCTCATGCTTAGAAGTGCCTGGCACCCAGTAGGACCACATCAAGATGTCTAGAGGCAGACTTGAGTTAAAATCATAGCCCTGCCCTTCAGAGTGCTATGTGATCCTAAGCAAGTCCCCGCTCCTCTGAGCCTCATCTGTCACTTGCCAGGCAGGGCCCAGGGGAAACTGCCAGTCTCCAAGGCATCTCAGCCCTGGTTCCAGGATTCTGGGGTCTAATCTTGCAGGGCTCTGGCATGGCCAGCTGAGCTTTCTAACAAGGAAGCTAAGGAGCTCTGTCACTTGTCAGGCAGGAAATACTGTGCTCTGAGAAGGGCGGAGCTCCCACCCTGGGGCTGGCAGAGGAACAAGCCCCACTGTGCTCTGGCCCCACCTCCCTCAGAGAGAGGAGTGCTGAGCCCCTGGAGCATGGGCCGAGGGGAAAAGCAGCACAGCCTCCAGACTCCAGCAGCTTCCTGGGACTCCAAGGCAGTCTGCCACAACAGGGCAGGCCAGGCCAGGCGGCCTCCCAATCCCTTGGTGGGCAGGCAGCCAGCCAGGGAGGACGGGGCGTGTGTGGGCCCAGCAGGGTTTGGCCAATGAGGCCCCAGAGCCCAGCCACTCCTCTCAGGGCCAGTCACGGGGAAAGCAGAAGCCCTGGGCAGAATCAGGGCCTGGGGCAGCCAGGAAGGCTGAGCCAGGACAGCTGACAGGGAGGACAGGGCCTGCATGAAGGTGGGGAGGGCATCTAAGGGTCAAAGACGTGCGCTCTCAGACGGCAGCCATGCCAGGCACTGGCGCCCAGCCGCAACAGTCCTGGCCAGATTGAGCAAGGCCAGACGAGGCCCCAGCCGGCTACACTGCGGGCTCTGTGTCCCTTCTCCTCAGCCAGAGTCATGTGACAGACCAGCTGGGTCAGAGCAAGAAAGGCCACCTTGTCCCACCCTCTCATGGCTGGGGACACTAGGGGAAAGGCTAAAGTAAAGGGGAAAGCCTCTTAGGCCACAAGGCTCCTTCTGGGCAACTGGACAACCATCCCACACCACAGATTTAACCTGGACCTCTTCTGTCCCCCAAGTAGCCAAGCTCCAGGGACCCAACCCCCTTGAACTCTTGGTCTGCCCCCCCTCCCCGCCCCCGCTCAGCCCCCACACTCTGATGCGCTCAGGCCCCTGCACTGCTCACTCACTGGGCTGCTTCCACAGCCAGTTTACGGGCCTCCAGTCTCTCCACCTCCTTCCAGGCCTCTACACAACACTGAAGGGCTCTTTCCAAAACCCCAATCCACCAACTTAACCACCACAACCTACTGCGTCCTGCCTTCCAGGGAAGCTAGACCCAGTCCGCACAACTAGGACCTTGTTCTGACCTGTAGGGCCACACAGACTTTTCTGCAGTGCAAACCTGAGAGGGCACCTCTGCTGCTCAAGATCTCTCAGCGGCTCGCCATGGCTCTGCCTACTCTGTAGCTCCTGCCACTGCCGCCGCAGCTGCTCTCCCAGCTCCAGAGCACACTCTCACTACCTCTGCCTAGGACCCCTTCATCTGTTCTGCCTGCCAAGTGAGTCCTTCCTCCTACCCCCTCTCCAGCACCCCTTCCCCATGCCTGCCTCCTCCCCAGGGAGAGTTAGGGCCTCCCCGGACCACGCAGCCTCACCATCTCCATCACAGCACTGACTAAGGCATGCAGCCACTGTTTTCACAGCCACCTGCTCCACCAGACAGGCATTCCCACAGGACAGGGATGAACATAGGCCTGGCACAGAGCAGGTGCCAAATTAACGCCTGCTGCTGCTGCTAAGTCGCTTCAGCCGTGTCTGACTCTGTGCGACCCCATAGATGGCAGCCCACCAGGCTCCTCTGTCCCTGGGATTCTCCAGGCAAGAACACTGGAGTGAGTTGCCATTTCCTTCTCCAATGCATGCATGCATGCTAAGTCGCTTCAGTTATGTCCAACTCTGTGCGACTCCATGGACAGCAGCCCACCAGGCTCCTCTGTCCACAGGATTCTCCAGGCAAGAACACTGGAGTGGGTTGCCATTTCCTTCTCCAAAATTAACACCTACAGGAGAGGAAAAGAGTGGTGACAAGGGCAGCCTTGGAGCTGAGACTTGAGGAAGGGGACAGTCTGAGGTACAGGAAGGATTGGAGAAGAGCAGAAAACAAAAGCAGGAGCAGCAGGGGCTCTGGTGATAGAGTGGCTGGGGCAAAGGGCAACAGGTGGGAAAGTCCTAGGCACCTGTGTGGGTGGAGACAGAGGCGGGGATAGGGGGTGGGGCAGAGTCCCCAGAAACCAAAGAAGACCCCTGGAGAAGGGTGTGCCCTACAGTGATCAGCAGGAGAATGTGGAGACCAGCCAGCAGAGAGAACATCTCAGGGACTTCCCTGCCTACCCAGTGGTTGAGACTCTGCATTCCCAATGCAGGGGGCATAGGTTCAATCCCTGGTCAAGGAACTAAGGTTTCCCACGTCACTAACCCCCACATGTCACAACGAGGAGCCCGTGCTCCACAAGAGCAGCTCACACGCACCACAACTGAGAAAAAGCCCACGTGCCGCAAAGAAGACCCAGCCCAGCAAAAACATAAATAAACCAAAGAACCACCTCAAAGAGCAGGCCTGGAACAGAGGAGGCCCACCAGCCCCGGAGGGGAGGAGCTGGCCTGGGTAACCTCTCAGCTCACTCACCATGCCACAGGGCTGTGCACAGAGAGCCCCTGGAGATCAGCCTGGCCTGGACTCAAGTCAACTAACTCAGGTGACTTCAGGCAGGCTGCTCAGCCTACCTCTGTGGGCCTCAGCTTCCGTAACTGCAAGAAATGGGATCATAATACCTACATCCAGGGTCATCATCCAGGGGATGAAATTAAAGATCAACTGCTCACGGCTCCTAGTACACACCTGCCACGTGGCTAACATTTACTGAGCACTGAGGTTAGCATTATAAAGCTGAGTTTGGGCTTCCTACCAAAATATAGCTGGGAGACTCCTAAACAGAGTTCAAACCAGACTGTTTACATAGTACTTTCTCACGCATGAGTTCACCAGAACCTCATGGCAACCCCGTGGGGAGGCAAGACTGGTAGCCGGTTTGAGAGGTTCTGTGAGAATTCAAAGAACCAGTGATAGAGTAGCAGGGATTCAACTGCAGGGCAGGAGACCCCACATGGCCCTGCTCCGCCCACTCTCCCTCCCAGGCCTCTCTCCAAGGGCTGGGGACTGGAAGGCGGGCCCAGGGGTGGGGGGGTGGAGGTGGGGAAAAGCACCTTGGCCCACTGCCAGCCAGGCCTCAGGAGAGCCAGGCCCTCCTAGAGTGTGAGGGAGCTGCCCAAGTTGGTTCCCTGTCCCCACAAAGGTGGCTCCAGGCTCTCAGAGCCACCAGTCGCCTCCCAGCAGTTTTCCCACCAGCAACACAGAAGCATCTGTCAACCTCCTAAACACCCCTTCAATCCTATTCCCTGTCTTCTCCCCTCAAAAGGCGCTGAGGCAGCCTGCACACGCATACACCCTGAGTATGTACAGAGGCCCCAAATGTAAACAGAGATAAGGAGCCAAATAAGGGAGGAGCGATTACAAATAAGGGGGGAATGCGTGTGTCGTGCTAAGTCACTTCAGTCGTATTCGACTCTTTGCGACCCCATGGACTGCAGAGTGCCAGGCTCCTCTGTCCATGGGATTCTCCAGGCAAGAATACTGGAGTGGGTTGCCATTTCCTTCTCCAGGGGATCTTCCTGACCCAGGGATTGAACCCGGGTCTTCTGCATTGCAGGCAGGTTCTTTACCCTCTGACCCACTAGGGAAGCCACATGAGGAAACCAGTTGCACAAAGATGCTGCCATAAAGAATTTCATTTGGCTTTGAGATCCCCAGTAGACAAGCGTAAAAAGGATAGCAGTGGGTACCAAACTCTGAGATGAAAAGTGGGTGCACTGGTCTGTGAAGCCAGCATGAGGGCTGGGAGGACATCGGTGTTCCATAGGCTTCTGATGGCCATAAATCATCAGATGACACCTTCATTCTAGAAGATAAATAATGGTCTCCAGTGCCCTATACGCACATCCTCATTTTACTTCTAGCTACAGGGTGTATTGGCACTTGACATTTTTCAAGATTTGGGGGTGAGGAAGGTAGAGAATTAAACCATTAGTTCTTACTAAGAACCTGCTAGATGCCATTCATTTGGTTAGCACTTACTGAACATCTACTATGTACCAAGTGGTATGCTAGGAGCTTTCACATGTATTCTCTCAGTAATTCTCATACATATCCTACAACACACTGTTACTCTACCCATTTTACTATGAACAAACCAAGGCTGTGAGAGCCAGTGCATTGCTTCTGAGCACCTGAGAAGTGACAGACAGAATTTAAGACAATCCCAGAAGATGGGACTTCCCTGGGGACCCAGTGGTTAAGACTCCATGCTTTCACCACAGGGGGCGCAGGTTTGATCCCTGGTGAGGGAATTAAGATCCTGCATGCTGTACCAAAAACAAAATAAAATGAAAAAATTTTATTCCAGGGCAGTTCCCTGGTGGCCTAGTGTTAGGATGCTAGGCTTTCACTGCAGTTACTTGGGTTCAGTCCCTGGTGGGGGGAACTGAGATCCTGTAAGCTGTGTGGTGTGGGAAAAAAAAAATGCAATCCCAGACCTACCAGCCAAAGCCCACCCTTATATCTCCACAGGCCTTGGAGATGAAGAGATGCTTCCATCTGAAACTCAAGAGAGGGGAGGCAAACTAACCCATGTCACACAGCCTGTCAGTGACCAAGGAGAGAAGAGGCCAGTAGCCTGAGTCCCTGCCCAGAGCCCACAGCCTAGGGCAGGCTGGTCAGCTTTTGTGCTCTCCCAGTGAGGACAGAGGGGGATGGTAGGGTCTTCAACCTGTTCATCCTGCCCCTGCCCCTAAATCTGACAGGAAAGGAAGTGGGTAGCGGGTATAATTGAAATTGTGAGCTAAGCCCACCTCTTTTGGAGGTAGAGCTTCATGAGGCATTTCCAGTTTAGCGCCTTCCTATAAAACTGAATATAAGTGGAACTTATATCCATCAGCTTATCATCCTCAGGAGACCTTGGATAGGCTATTTTGCCTCTCTGTGCCTCAGTTTCCTCATCTGTCAAATGGAGCATTTAACTAGAGAGTTACTAAGAACTCTTTTCAAACCATGAAATTGTTTGGCTTATGGGAGGACCTCCTTGACAAGATTCAACACTTTGGCCACCTGATGCAAACAGCCGACTCATTGGAAAAGACCCTGATGCTGGGAAAGATAGAAGGCAAGAGGAGAAGGGGACCACAGATGAGGAGATGGTTGGACGGCATCACCGACTCAATGGACATGGGTTTGAGCAAGCTCCAGGAGCTGGTAAAGGACAGGGAAGCCTGGTGTGCTGCAGCCCATGGGGTCAGAAAGAGGCGGACAGGACTGAGTGGCTGAACAACAAAAGACGTCCTTGACCAGACCCACAGGGCCCTCCAGCCACACCCCCAGTCTTGCTCACACCACGCACCCCCAGACAGCACCCCCAGACTACTGACCATCTCTCTCCTCATACCCCTCAGGCCGCTGCTTACGCCTGTCTGGAGCACTCATCCTCTCCTCTCCACCTCTGAAACGACTATCGGTCCCTCAGCTCCATTATCTCTCCTCTATCCTCAGGCTCCGGCCCCAGGCCTCCACGCTGCAATGCTCTCCATTGTGACAACATTCATTTAACTGTGGGAGTATTTGGTGGACACTGGACACAAAGATCCTTTGGCGGGAGCACTCTTTACTCCTGGTGTCCATGGGGCCCAGCACAGAGCCTGGCTCACTGTGGACCAAATGAATGAGTCGGTTCAGAGGGTCTCCAGTTCTCAGTGTCACCCCGTGTGGCAGAGAGAATGGAGGCCAGGAAGTCAAGAGAAGTTCCCCACTAGAAGTGCTGACCTCTCACCCCATCCTAGAACAGTCGGAACATCACCTGTCTGCCTCCACCCCCAAGGGTAAAAATAGTTTGTCTGAAATCGGACACCTGAGTCATCTGGAGAATTCCTCCTGCCCCATTAAGAAGTCAGCCAGGGGCCAGAGAGGGGAGGGAGGGCATTTCCTGAATGCTTAGCCATTCCTAGCTCATCCGATCCACAGGAAACATTCGAGGTGTTATCACTAGCAGGGTACACAGGCGATCCAGAGAAGTCCCAAATCCAAGGTCACCCAACACTGAACCACAGAGCAGGGATTAAGTGAGGCCCCCTGCCCCTATCTGCAGGGCAACTCTTGCCTCTGCACCAAGAGTGAGAAGGGTTTGGAGACAGAGAACGACTGCCTGCTGGTATGGATGGGGAAACTGAGGCTCGCGGGCTGTCTGCCCAATGTCTTAGGCAAAAGGGCCTGAACTTCAGCAGACCTTGGGCGAATTAATGAGAAGTAGAGGACAATCCCCACCCCATCTTCATCCAAGACTAGCAAGGGTTAAAGGAGATGCCAGAGACTTCCCTGGTGGTCAAGAATCCACCTTCCAATGCAGAGAACACGAATTCTATCCTAGTGGGGGGAACTAAGATCCCACATGCCACAGGGCAATGAAACCCCCGTGTCATAAATACTGAGCCTACTCCACACCACAACTAAGACCCGACAGAGCCAAATAAATAAATGTTTTTAAAAACAAATAAAGGAGATCCCGAAACTAAAGCACCCAGTTAGCTGTGAGGTGTGGTGCACGTGTGAGGGAGGCTGGAGAAGATGGAGCAGTTGGGCAGGACCAGACTTGTCCTTCCTCCAGCAGGCTTATCACCGCTGGGAAACGAAATGCGGAGATGAAGGGAGCGTATGGAACGTGCCTTGTAAACCTCAGTGGCTCAGCCCTCCTTTCATTTCAGCACTTCTTGAGTGTGAGTAAGGCCTGCCCACAGGGACAGGACAGCCCGCACAGAGCAAGACAGGGGTTACTTGGGAAATGCTGCTACACGGAGGGGTAGCAGGGGCCTGGCAACCAGGCAGAACCTGCAGGGACTGGCTGTGTGGGGCCAGGATTCAAATTAGCCTCAGCCAGCATCCTCAGTTCTGCTTCTCTACACTGTTTGGGCACTGTTCCTACAGCATTTCGCAAGAACAACGGAGCAAGTGAGCAAGTTTTTGAATCTCTCTGGCCCCAACTTTCTTGTTTATAAAATGGAAAGGTACGCAGGGGAGATGTGACAACAATCGCTCTCCCTTGTTTAATTACTTGGTATGTGCAGGTGGGGCGCCAGGCATTTTCTGCGCCTTCTCTCTCAATCCCCACACAGCCCTCATAGTTAAATGCTGTTATTATTCCTATCTTACAGATGGGAAAACAGGGGCTCAAGAAGGGTAAGTGTCATGCATGCACACACACACACACACACACACACAATCATTATAGCCAGTAAAGGGCAGTCAGGACTTGGACCCAAGTTTAACTCAAGGGCTAAGGCTGGCTGGGCGCTTTGCTGTAACTGCCTCTCTCTTGTCTGACACAGCAGAATACTGCTGTGTCCCCAGCATTCAGGCCCTTTCTCACCCACACATGCCAGCGGGACCCCTAGGCAAGCTTCCTCCCCATGGACCCTCACACCCTCTGCAGGAAACAGTGATGGTATCATGACCTCCTCCCAGCATAGTCCAGCATCCAGGCACTTGTCCTACTAGACGCTCAGAGTCAGCAGCCTGTGAGGGAGAGAGGTGGCTACCTCCAGAGTGGAAACTGCAAGTTCTCTGTCAGCCAAAACCTGCTTTGCAAATCCTCAGCTCTCTGGAGTAGGAAAAAACCTCATGGCCAGCTATATATGCCCTCTCAGACACAGACATCTCAGTCACCACCACCACCCTGCCCAGTGACTGTCCAACATGAGCTTGCTTGCTCTCTGAGATAGGAGGCTCACTCTCTGCTGATGTAGACACGTCCCCTGTGTCTACATCCCCTTCTGCCTGACAGCAGATCTGCCTGTCAGAGTTCTTCTATCTACCCCTCTCCAACTGACAGCTGCCTCCCTGCAGCTTTCTTCCTTGGAGCTGTTTGCCACCTCCTACCCCCTACCTCCAGCAGACCCCAGAAAGGGGCAGGAGGGGTCTGCACACAGGCAGTCTGACCCCAAGTGTGACTGGTCCCCACTTTGTGGCCTCTCAGGCAACCCTCTCCAATAGTACCCAGCTTGGAACCCACATTCACAGGCAATACCCCTCCATGGGAGCCCCTGGCAGTGGGGTGGGCCCCTCAGGATTGGTGAAGAGGAGGGCAAGCCTCTCTCCTTCATCAAAGCCCTTCATGCTCCCCCTGCTAGACAGCCAAGACTCCTGCCTGACGCCGCCTCCGAGTCACCATGGCAACGGGTAGCCAGGCAATGGGCCAGGTCCAGCCATCCTGCAAACAAGCCCATTTACCTTGGAGCTGGAAACACCAGTTACAGGGACCAAAAGTCCTCTCCAGAAGGACAAAGTGGGGAGGGAGAGAGAAGAAGAAGAGGGATGGAGGGGAGGAGAGATTGGTTACAAAGAGAAAGAGGGAAAGAAGGGAAAGAAAGAGAGGAAATAGAAAAAGCATGAGGTCAAAGAATGGGTGCTGGTAGGGAACAAAGCAAGTAGAAGACACACACACACCAGAGAGACGTGAGGAAGGCAGGAAAGGGCTCCCCGCCCCCGCCCCCAACCTCCCCCACTGCTCACATTCCTCAAGCCTGAGCTGCTCTCAGCCCTTTGGGACTCTGGCCACAGCTGGGACTTCCTGCCCCAGGAAGCTAATAGCCCATGGCCCCTTGGAGGCCCCAGTTGCTGCTCTGGCCCCTGCAGTCCCCTCTGCTGAGGGACGGTGCCTGCCCTCCCCAGATTGTGGGGCCCCTGTCCTAACCCCAGACAGCACTTACAGGCTGTTTCCTGCTTGGGTCCCCATCGTTCCCCTGAGGCCCAGCCTGTCTCTGATCACCAGATCTCCTGCCCCTCCCCTCATACTCCCACTTCTTGCCCCCAGAGTGTTCAAGAAATCAGTCCCAAGCAGAGCAGAGCGGCAATAATAGGTGTGACTTCATCCACAGAACACACTTCCTTATACTGTGAAAGGAATGAGTCACAGAAGGAGGTCTACCAAGAGGACCCCAACCCTCCAGGGGCTGCTTCCAAGGCCCCAAGCCTGGAGGCGGAAGGGTGAGAGTGAGAACTGGGCCTGGCCTGCTCCCTGGTGGGTCTGCTGAGCTGAAGCAGATGGCCCAGTGGTTCTCTGCTGGGCACTTACCATGTTCCAGGGCCTTCCTCAGCCTCAAGCTCTTTGGCTGTAAGATGGCCCTATCATTCTTGGCCTAGTCTCATTCCCACCCCCATGTGCCCTGAACTGTCTCAGAGGAATCTGAGCCCACAAGGAAGGCTTGTTGAAGAGGGATGATCAGGGCAGAGAGAGAAAAAGGAAAAGCAGGAAGGCACAGGGCGCTGGCAAGAGGAAAACAGACTGTGCTAGAATCCTGGCCCAGCCTCTGACTCCCTGGATAATTAATTAAGCCACTCTCAGCCTCACTTTGCACATCTGTAAAGTGGGAATAATAATATCATAGTGAGGATTCAATGAGATTATACACACAATGCTTGGACCAAGATCTGACCTGAAGAGTGCTTAAAAAGTATTAGCTCTCCATATTGTTAAAAAGTTAAGGCATTTGTGTCATTTTTGCAGATTCCATACAAAACAGAAATAGACCCACAGTCATAGAAAACAAATTTATGGTTACCAAAGGGGAAAGGGCTGGGGAGGAGGGTAAATTGGAAATTTGGGGTGAACAAATATACACTACTATTAATATAGAGTCCCTTAGACAGCAAGGAGATCAAACCAGTCCATCCTAAAGGAAATTAACGCTGAATATTCATTGGAAGGACTGATGCTGAAGCTGAAGCTCCAGTCCTTTGGCCATCTGGTATGAAGAGCCGACTCACTGGAAAAGACCCTAAGGCTGGGAAAGATTGAAAGCAAAAGGAGTAGGAAATGACAGAATATGAGATAGTTGGATGGCATCACCGACTCAACGGACATGAGTCTGAGCAAATTCTGGGAGATAGTGAAGGACAGGGAAGCCTGGCATGCTGCAGTCTGTGGGGTTATAAAGAGTCAGACACAAGTTAGCGACTGAACAGTAACAATATATGTAAAATGGATAAACGACAGGGACTTACTGTATAGCACAGGGAACTGTATTCAGTATCTTGTACTAACCTACAATGGAAAAGAATCTAAAAGGACAGAGGCATTGTCGAAGGACACAGGACATCATCCTAACCGAAGAGCCTGCACTGGTCCCTAGGGTAAGAGATGCCCACCGTAAGTGGCCAGGCAGCCTTGGCAGAGCCCACAGAAGGCTTCAGGGCAAGGACCCAGGCTTCAGGTGGAGTGGAGAGCTGCAGGAAGCTCCTGGCAATGGTGGGGATCAGATGGGCCTTTCAGCCCCACCCCGGGACAGTCATTTCCAAATAAAACATGCCATATGCCTACCATCAGGGCTTCATTTCAGCCGTGGATCAGGATGTTGAATAGGATGGTGTCTGTAGCACTCCATGGGGGCCTCCCCCAGATGACCACTCACAGTTTAACCAGACTCAACAAATTCTCATCTCCCAGGCCCCTGAAAGGTTCAAGATGCCTCACTAAGGAAATGGTTTCTTGGAATAGAAGGCAGTGATCATTAGAAACCAGCTTGGGTTTATGGGGAACAAGGCATTCCAGGCACAAGGGAAGAGTTCACCAGGGCAGGAATAGACATATTGTTGCGTTCGCACAGATCCAAAATGTTGTGAGTGCTCAGTAGACATGAGTTAAATCGAGCCTGGGAGCCATCTCCCACGTTTGTGTGCTCTGTTTAGCATTTGGTTAAAAGACTTGAATGAAGACACACTTAGTCACACATGGCCACCTGAAAGGCTGTAACTTTAGACAGAAAACCAAACAGATGAAAATGAATGAGTCATGCTATCAACCTGCACCTCAGTTTTCCTGTTGCTGTCACTTTGCTCTAAGATATTTGTGTGCTTGGGCTTTCCAGCTGGCCCAGTGGTAAAGAATCCGCCTCCCAATGCAGGAGACGCAAGAGATGCAGGTTCGGTCCCTGAGTCGGGAAGATCCCCTGGAGCAGGAAATGGCAACCCACTCCACTATTTTTGCCTAGAGAATTCCATGGGCAGAGGAGCCTGGGGGGCTACAGTCCATAGAGGGTTGCACAGAGTCAGACACAACTGAGCACAGATCACATATACGTGTGCTGGGGTGGCGCTAGCTTTATGGTCGTTTCTGCAAAAATGGCCTCATGGTTTCCTCCATCCACAAGCTCAACAAGTCCTGCTGCATCCAAACGGGGCCCAAGGGCTGCTGGAGGACTCTTTGGAGGTGAGAGGCGGAAACGTGTTCAAGACAGGAGTGACTGGGTGGCAGGGAACAGACGGCCTCTCGCTGGGGTACGGCAGACAGTGTGAGGCCCAGCCCAGCGAGGGGGGAACAGAGGGGACAGCGCGTGGCACAGGGTGGACAGTCAGGCAACAGGAGGGACAGTGAGAGGGCCGGGCTGCGTATGGCCTGGGTGCCAGACCTCTGGCTACAAATGCGAGGGCTGGCTGAGTCAGGACAAGAGGGTCCTGGTCAGGAATAAAACCCAGACTAAACAGGAACCGACAAGGTTAGAAAGAGGCTAATTCTGGCTGGGGAGCAACAGCAATCTTTTCTTAAAACTCCATTCCTTCCTTCAGGAAGATACTGGGAGTACAGCACTGACCAACCCAGACTCTCCACTCACGAACAGACAATAAACAAAGGAACAAGATCATTTTCGAGGGAAAAGTGATATAAGAAGGAAGACAGCGAGGAGCACTATTTACAAGAGCCAAGTCATGGAAGCAACTAAACGTTCATCAGCAGAGGAATGGCTAAAGAAGACATGGAACATACATGGAATATTAGTCATAAAAGAGAAGGAAACAATGCCGTTTTCAGCAACACGGACAGACCCAGAGATCATACCAAGCGAAGTCAGGCAAAGAAAGACAAATATCACATATCATTTATATGTGGAACCTAAAAAAGTGATACAAAGGAACTCATGTACAAAACAAACAGACTCACAGACACAGAAAACAAACCTGAAGTTACCAAAGGGGATGGGGGTGGGGTGGGAATAAATTAGGAGTTCGGGATGAACAAAAACACACTACTATATATGAACTAGATAAACAAGGTCCTACTGTATAGCACAGAGAACTGTACTCCATGCTTGTAATAACTTATAATTAGAAAAGAATTTGAAAAATAATATATATGCATAACCAAATCACTTTGCTATACACATGAAACTAACACAAGGTTACATATAAATTACATTTCAATTCTTTTTGTTTTTTAAATATTTCAATTTTTAAAAAGAAGAAGAGGGCTTCCCTGGTGGTGCACCTGCCAAGGGACATGGGTTTGATCCCTAGTCTGGGAGGATTCCACACACCGCATGCAGAGCATCTAAGCCCGTACTCCATAGCTGCTGAGTCCTCACTCTAGAACCCGCAAGCTACAACTGCCGAGCCCACGTGCCTAGATCCCACGCTCTGCAGCAAGAGAAGCCACTACAGTGAAAAGCCCACACAGGAAGAGACATGTCTACAGAGCCAGGAAGAGAAGCCCCTGCTCACTGCAACTAGAGAGAGCCCACGCAAAGCAAGGAAGACCCACTGTGGCCAAATAGATAAACAGAAATTTTACTAACACCTAAAAAGAAGAAAAACAGCGGATGTGAAAGAGAGATGAGGTGGTGGACTGGAAGGGGCTAATTTAGACTGGGTAATCAAGGAGGGTCATGGCCACGATCTGAATGAGACAAGCAAGAGTGACTGGGCAAGGCTCTGGGGGCACAGGGTCCCAGGCAGGGGAGCAGAGTGCGTAGAGGAACAGGGAGAGCTTGGCTGCCAGAGGAGCAGTATGGTGGGCAGTCAGGCTGGAGCAGTGTCAGGGAGAAGGGAACGAACTAGTCCCACATTGCCCAAAGCCTCAAGTTCCAGTGGAATTTGTATTCTACTCCACGAGTGATGGGAAGAACTGGAGGCTGTGAATGGGGAGAGAGATGATCTGACCTGCATTTTAATATCACTTTGCTGTCATATGGGGCTTCCCACGTGGCTCAGTGGGAAAAAAAAAAAACCCACCTGCCAATGCAAGAGACACCAGTTCGATCTCTGGCTTAGGAAAATCTCCTGGAGGAGGAAACGGCAACCCACTCCAGTATTCTTGCCTGGAAAAAATCCCATGGACAGAAGAGCTTGGCAGGCTACAGTCCATGGGGTCAAAGAGTTGGACACGGCTGAGCAGCCCCATGCTGTTGTGTGAGGGCAGACTGCAGGGTGAGAGAAAAAGCAGGGAGGCTCCTCCGTGGGCAACTGCAGTCCAAAGAGAGATGATGGACCCAGGTGTATTTGGGAGGTGGAATCATCATGACTTGCTGATAGCTTCCATGTGTGAGAGGGACAGAACAGGAGGATGCAGGGAGGACATGACCGAGTGGCTGAACAACGAGGACAAAGCTGGTAAGAGAGGGGTCTCCATGTGCCAGAGACCACCTATGTACGGCCCAGGGGCTGTCCCAAAATTGCTCTCCCAGAAGCTCAAAGACCACCGTTTAGAATCGATGGCTGATACTTACTGTGCACCTTCTGTGTGCCAGGCCTAGTCCTTGGGGGTCCTTTAATTCTCCAGTGCACCCTGAATCAGGAGTCCTCCTTATACCGTCGAGGAAAAGGAAACTCAGGGAACGTGGAAAGATCCACACAAGGACACATAACCAGTAAAAGACAGAGCAGAGACTGGACGTGGGTTCTTCTGACTCCAGAGCCTGGCAGGGGTGCTGCCCCAAGGGATGCCAGCCCTGGAGGGGTGTCGGATCACTCAGCCCACACGACTTTTCAGACAAAGCCTGGCACTTGGAGACCCTCCATAGGTTGCCTCCTGGCTCTCCTGCCTTCCAGGTGAGATGGAGAAAGCTGGAGAGGGAGTGGTCCCTGGCCAGTCCATCCCCCCTGGGCTGTGGGAATCACCATCCTCCCCACCATGGCCTCTTCAGAGGGCCTACCGGGCTCAGAAGTCCCTCCCGGTCTAAGCAGGAGTGAGACACACCTTCCCTTAGTCTGGCAGCCTGGGAGCTCCACTTTCATCTTCCAAAGCATTGGCAGGCGGGTGGGGACCAGTCACTCTCAGCCTCAGGGTGGGGTGGAGGAAGCAATGCTGTGCTTGCCCTTTCCCTTGACCCAAAGTTATTCAGTCTTTGGGTCCCTTCCTCTCCCGGGGCCCATATGTCCCACATACCCCACCACTCTCAAAGCCTGTAGGCAGGCCATCCAGTCTCTATGCATCACGGAGCTACCCTCCTTGACACAAAGCAGGCTCAAATGACAGGGACCATTATTACCTCCAAGTCCACGTGTTACCGACAAGAAAACTAAGGCTGGGAAAAGGTAGCCACTAGCCGCTTGAACCAGCCAGAGCCTTCCGACTCCAGACCACCATCCCTCCCACAGCTCTGAGGGGCAGTATCACCAGAGAAGGAGAGGAGCTGGTCTCTCCACAGCCCCTCCAAGGGATCAAATGGAAATTGAGACCCACCTGGTTTGGCTTAGCCCTGAAGTGTGCTATAAATCTGAGGCTGCTTTAGGAAGACTTGAAAGCCACTCCCCTTCCTGACTTCTGACCTGGATTCCGGGCCTGGGAGCAGGGCCACACCCCAGGGCGGATCAGAGCCGGTTTTAGAGATGGAGGGGCCAGGGTTCACATCCCGAAGGATGGGCCTCGAGGGGCCACCTCAAGGGTGCTGCCAGCCAGTCTGCTGACTCTCTGCACTTTTGAACAACCAGACCAGGTAAAACACATACAGTCACTTTTAAACTGTAAAGTGGGCGCACATACGAGGAGAAAAACTCCTTGGGAATAGGAACCAGGTCCCATGTCTCTCTAGAGAACCAGGGCCTCCCTATAATTTTTTTTTCCCCCACCTCTATTGAGACACAGTTGACAAATAAAAGCTGTACACATTCAGGTTGCAAAACGCGATGTTTGGATATACATATATATTGTGGAATGACCAGCACAATCAAGCTAATCAAGACACCATCACATCAGTTACCCTTTCTGGGGTGAGGAGCGAGGACATTTATGCTCCACATTCTTAGCAAATTTCCAGTACATAAGACATTATTATTAACTACAGTCACCATGCTGTACTTCAGGTCTCCAGAACTTATTCATCTTACAACTGAAAGTTTGTACCCTCTGACCAACATTTTCCCTTTTCCCCCCACCACCAGTCTACTATACTTTTTTCCCCCGCTTTGGCTGCATGGTGAAGCATACAGGATCTTAGTTCCCTGACCAGGGATCAAACCCACAGCCCCTGCAGTGGAAGCTCAAGAGTCTGACCAACTGGACCACCAAGGAAGTCAGCTACTATACTTTTTTGAGCACCTACTATGTTCCATTTATATATATTATATAATGGCTTTGTATCCACAAGCCATTTAATGCTGGAGATGGTGAAGGATAAGGAGGCCTGGCGTGCTGTAGTCCATGGGGTCGCAAAGAGCTGGACAAGACTGAGCGGGACAACTGGACCCTGAGAGAGACAACACTCCCTCTTGCACAGACGAGGGAACTGAAGCCAGGCCATCTGAGGCCACTCAGCTCTGGGTGGTAGAGCTGGGACTTTGCTTTTCTCACTAACAGAGCTCTTTCTACTCATTCACTAGGCTTCCTCTCCAGAAGAGAGGCTTAACACTTAATGTCTACTCACATTAATTACTATTAATTAGTCTGATTTGCTGAGAGCAGATTATTACTACCAAGGAAGGCCCAGGCACGATATTATATAGGCAAGGGGGCCAGGGAGGGAGGGACTCCTCAAGGGGTCAGTGCCAAATGCTCTCCCTATTCCTTTGGAAAGACTTTTCCCCACATTTTATAAACCTCCGCCTGGACCATGCTTTCTAACCTGGAAAAGTTCTCAAAGCTGAGCTACACCATCATCCTTTCCAGGGAGACCACCCTCTCCTACAGGCTGTGAGTGGCCACCTCTGCGCTTCCTCTGTCACAGCCCAGCCACACCGCGCTGTCATCGTAGGCTTGAACCTCAGTCTTTCTATCAGTTAGGGGGCACCTGAGGACAGGTCCAGTCTGACTCATCCCTGTGTCCCCCAAATGCTGGACTCTGGTCCTTTCCATCACTGCCCGATGCCACCTCCTACCCACACGGAGGCTGCTTCTGGGAACAGCAGGAACATGCAGGCCCACAGCCAGGGAGCTGGCAGAGGACCCAGCCAGCAGCACCATCTGTCCCTGGAGCCACAGGACACAAGAGGCACAAGGCAGAGGTGTCAGTCCCTCGGCTCAGCCAGGTCAGCCCAGGACAAGGAGAAGAACCACAACACCGGGGCCCCTGCCCAGCTGCAGCTGAGCATCAGACAGGCTTCGAATTCTCTAACTCACTCAAAGTGACTCGGGGCCAGAGCTTTGGTTTTCTCAGCTGTAAAGCTAGATGAAAACCAGCAGCCTTGCAGAGCTGTTGGGAGGTTTAACTAAGCCTGACACTCAGTAGGTGTTCAACAAAAGGTAGTATTTACCATATCACCCAACCCACTGACCCTGTCATTGACCCACTAAGGAAACTGAAGTCCAGAGGAGTCAGAAAGAAAAGAACCAATATTTACTATAGTCAATTACGTGTCAAGTTCTACACTCCTCCAATGCCTTTAATCTTGCCAACAATCTAACAAGATCTGCAGGAACAGACCTGCTTCACAGGAAAAGGCCTACAAAGATGAAGTGAGTGAACATCTCAAAGGCAGTTAGCACTTAGCACTGTCCAGCTTGGGCCCAGGCTCCTGGACCAGGCACAGGTAAAGGGCAGAGGTGCAGCCTCTCCAGGCCATGGTGTGTATGAGGTTGAAGCAGAAGGTCAGCTCTGAATCTGCATTGTCAGTGTGTGAAGGTAGGCAGAGGAGGTTGGCATGGGTGAGCCTGGGTGGGAGGGTGAGGCTACTTACAAAGGCTGGGAAAGGGGTCCCACTTAGCAGGTAGAGGTTCTGAGTCTCTTGCCAGCAATGCAAGCCCTGCACTTCCCCTTACTTCTCTGTGCCTTGCCTGCATCAGGGTGCTGATCCCACGGTCCACCTCCCAATTGTGAGCGGTCGGGGTGGATGGGAAGCAGTGGGGACCTTCACAGCACAGGCCATTCAGAGGAGAGGAACTCCTTTGACATGTCTCCCTGGGCTGCTGAGCTCAGTATGCAGGGACCACACACCTTGGCACCAAGGCTCTAGAGAGCCCCAAGGAGTGCACAGCCTGGTGGGCAGGGCAACATGACTCACAGCACTCCAAACCTCAAACCCTGCTCACGGGGCCCAGGCCCCCAGACTGCAGCTCATCGTAGCCTTGTCTCAGACCCTTCCAGCTGCTCTGCCCTCACTCACTCCCAGCCACGCCAGCCTCCCTTCAGCAGCTTGCCAGCTCCCCCCACCTTGGAGCTGCAAATGAATGCTATTCCCTCTGCCTGGAATGCTCTCCCCCCAACTCCTCCCATGGCTGCCTCCTTTTTAGCCGCTGGGTCTCTGCTCAGCTGTCACCTGGTTGGAGAACTCTCTTCTGACCTCTCTCATTATTCTCTAACAGTTCTCCGTTCCCCAGACAACCTGAGTTTAACCTCGGCAGTGCCACTTACTAGCTGTGTGACCTTGGGCAAGTTACTTAACCTCTCTGTGTCAGTTTCGTCTTTAATATGGGCATAGCACCACTATCTACTTCACAGACTTGTTATAAGGAATAGACGAGCTAATGCAAGCTTGTCACCTAGCTCGTATTTATGACATTTATTATTACTATTCACAGCTCTTATAGCAGATTTTCGTTGTATATTTCTTCGACTACCTTTTCACTGTGTCTCCCTCATTAGCTGTCAGCTCACAACAGCCTGGGTTCATCACAGAATACTCAGTCCTGACACAGGCTAATCACTGTAGAAGAAACACCAGAGGCCAACACAACATCCCAGGGAAACACCATTAATTCTGGGAGCAGAAGGATGGAGGTTTGAAAGGGAATGATGGCTGAGCCGGGTTTTGAAGGATGAAGATGAGTCCTCCAAACAGACTAAGAACACCAAGTCTATCCACCCAGGGCTGAGACTGGGGTTCAGATGTGGCTCCCAAATAGGCTGAAGCTAAGCATCCGAGTTTTGTCTCCTCTGGGAAGACTTCTGGGAACCCTTCAGCCCCCTCTGAGCCATCATGGCCGCCCATTTGTCCACAAGTTTTTGTGTTCCTGCTACATGAGAGACACAGTATTTTATTAGGGTTTTCTCTTCCCCCACCACTCAGTGGGGTAGTTGAGGAAGCCAGGCCCCTGCTTTTCACTGTCAGGACCAGTCTCAAAGTGGTGCACAAACCCTTCACAAACATCCAGACCCCTAGGATGTCCAGGCTGATGGAGACCTCAGAGAACAACCAGAAAAGGGGAGCACCTGGCCTAAGGTTAAGCATGAACAATGGGGTGAAGATGAGATGTTAATCCAGAGGTGGCCAAATACTGTGTCCTAAACTTCCCCACACTTTGAACTAGACCCCAGTTGAGGCTGGGGGTGGGGAGCAGTTCCAACAGCTGTCCTCAGGTTCGAGGTGAAGCGGGGGGTTGCAACAAGGGCCCGGAAGCAGCAGGCAGGTCTGTGGGCTGGTGAACAGGTGCACAGATGCCCACAGCTGCATCTGGTCTCCTACCACCTGTCAGCAGCAGCACCAGATGCAGGGCTTGCCGGGGAAACTGGAACAAACAACCCCTTCCTCATCCCCAGGGTAAGTGAAGTCCTGGGCCCCTTGGGGAATTGCCTAGACAGGGCTAGAACCCAGGTTTAATAGAGTTTCACAGCCTCCCACAGGGTGCCCGCAGGTCCCTGCCAACCCAGGAAGGCGGGACTCAGTACCCAGTACAGACTGACCACTTGCATGGGAAAGAAGGGTCTCCACTGAGAGAAACAGGACAAGTGACCCTTGCAGCACCACCATACGGGCATCAGCGCTCCTCCAGCCTCGTCCCCCCAGGCTGGCAGCAGACTTGCAACCTCATTCACTCACTCGCTCACACCTGCCGAGTGCTTGCTGGGTACCCCGTAACAGGTGAGAGCCAGAGCCGACCCCAAAATGCTCACTGTTTGCAGAGCCATGTGACCCTGACAAGGGCCCTGGAACCCTGGGAAGCAGGGCTTGTGGGTTATCTGAGGACTCCGTTTAACCCAGTTCTCTTTGTCCCCAGGGAAGAGTTTGGTGGAGTTTTTTGGTTTGCTTGCTTTTCATTGAAAACCGCTCTGGTAACAAACTCAGCAAATGGTCTCCTCCTGTATTCTGGGAGAACTTGGAGAACTCAGGAGGAAACAAGGGGAGTCCAAGGAGATCTGCCATTCAGGCAGCAATCCAAAGGCGGTGATCAAGGGCACAGTGTTTTCAGCCAGTATGAGGTCACCATGTCACCCCATGAGCCCAACTTCCAGGCCCACCCCTACCTCTACTCTCAGACTCAGGGTGCGGGTGGGGGCAAATGTGGGGAAGCAGCATGCCAGCTGGGCTCCGAGTTGGGACACATGGGTGGGAATCCCATTCTGGGCTTTCATCGGGCCTAGCCTTAAGTTCTCTAGGAGCTCAAACTCTAGAGCCAGACTGCCCAAGTTCAAATCTCCACTCTGCCACTTTCTTCCAGTGTGATACTGGGCAAGTCTTCAACCTCTCTGAGACTCAGTTTCCTCATGGAGGACGTGGAGATGATAACTGCACCTATCTCACAAAGAACTGGAGCAGTTATAAACACAAAGCATCTCATATGATGCCTAGCATGGTCAGCTGTATAAGGATTTGCTACTGCTGTCATCTCTGTGATAAAGACATGTTGCTCCTCCACTGCCTTCTCCCCGGTTACTGATGAGGATCAATGGGAAAAGAGTCATGAAGGGTTATAGACAACAGGGCACAAGAGAAGACACAGACAGCCCTACCCACCCGGAAGAGGCTCTCTGCCCTGCACTCAGGGATGGGACCAAGAAGCCCTGATGCTCAGATCCCATCCTTGGTCTCACTGAAAAGCTGCCTGTGCCCACTGGTTCATTAAGCATTCCCAGGCCTGGCCACATCCAACCCTGTGCTGGGAACACCAAGAGCTGCCTCAAGTGGTGGGAGAGAGGGACATGCAAATTCCACACACAATCCATGGTGGGAAGGAGCTAGCATAGGGGCTTGTCGTGTCAAGAGAAATCTGGGAAAGCTTTCCAGAGGAGGCAGCATCTGAGCAGAGATCGGAGGGCTCAGAAGAAACTTATCATGGAGACAAGTTTGCAGGAAGCTGGTGGGGAGTCTGGCGGTGGGACGGGGTGGGGGTCACTTAGCAGAGAGCACTCTTGCAGAGGAGGGAACAAGCGTGGTGCACTGAGGCAGTGGCAAGCTGTTCAGTATGGCTGCCATACTAATCGCAGAGGCATGGGGAAGGGGGATGAGGAGGGAAAGGGGGGCAGAGGCAGATTACCAAGATCCCTTTGTATAAGGTAAGGAATGTGAGCGTGATACCCAAGGCAGCCTTCTGAACAGGTGAGGAATAATTACATTTGCCTTTTAGAAGCATCTCTGTAGTGGAGGGTGAGTAGGAGGGGGTGGACCTGAGACAGGGAAGCAGGGAAGGAAAGGTGCTGGGCCAGTTGAGGACAGTGAGGTCTGGGCTGAGTGGTGGTCGTGCAGATAGACGAAGGGAGTGGAGAAGAGATGTCCTTATTTACCCCTTTTTAAAGGCTTTCCCCCAAAATATCTTCAGAGGACACTCACTCTACGCCCATAGCATGTCTGCCAGTCTGTCCTGAACCTTTTTCCATTTATCAGATCAAAGGCCCCCACCAGGGACCACTGAGCACTTGGGTCTGTCTGGTGCCTCAGCATCCAATCTCAGCTCCAAAGTCCCCGTTAAGAGGCTTCAGGGAAACGTTCTCTGCAAGGTTACCTTGCAGATCACCTTCCCAACAGCCCTCACTTGGTCCTGCACATGCTCTCCCAAAGAGGTCATTGTCCCCAAGAACCCTTCGGTTTCAGTCTGCCATACTCTCACCCACACGCACACCCCTAGCCTGTAACTTCTAGCAGCTCCAAGCCCTTCGAGCCCTGAACCCCGAGAGTTAAACACCACAGAACCACAGAGCTCAGTCATCCGGCAGAAACAAGCTTGGAACTCCATGGGGAGACACACACCCCCAGAGTAGAATCCCAGATGCCAAGAACTTGCCAAAGATGATTCTACTCAACCCAGCTAGTCAGCCTAACGGTCCCTGGGGCTTGTTTGGTGATTGTTGCTTATAATGAACCAGCCTAGGAGCTCTGAAATTTCTCCTTGCAGAGAGAGCTAGAAAATGGCCCGTGGAAAGGGAGAGAGAAGATGTAGGACTCCTGACTTCAAATGGAAACTTCAGTTCTCTTTTGGGATCCCCAGACTCCAGTCCCCTCCCTCTGCCTCCAAGCCTCCCTCCCCCACCCACCCTCCATACCCTTCGCAGGTGACTTCCAACAGTCTGGATCATTGCTGCAGCGGCCGCTAGCTGGTCGCACCCTCCTCGGAGAGACACTGGTCAGAGAGACTCTGACAGCCGGCTCCAACTCAGAACGCAGCAGATCGCCTTGCCTCCCACTCCTCCTCCCCCTCCCCGCTCCTGCCCTCCTGAGCCAGCCCTTATCACCGAGCCCGGGCTCTTTCTCAGACTGCCCCCCTCCCCTAGAGCCCCGTACAGAGGCTCCTGTGCCTGCTGCTCAGCGCAGAGGAAGGAGAGAGGCTGCCAGCTGGGCCACAGCCACGTCAGGAGCCCTGTGCCCGCCCACTGGGCAGCCAGCCGGACACTCACTACACCTCCAGCCACCGCCAAACTTGGTCACCTCCACTCCTAGCCCCTGACGTCCTCCCCACAGGGTCTCTGCTCTGGGATCACTCCCGGTCCCAGCCAGGAAGACTGACAGAACAGGCACCAGGTTTCCATCCGTCCACAAAGGGTCAGGCCAGAAGGTGGCAGGAGGCCAGGGAGCTGCCAGCAGCCTCCCAGAGAGATACCAGATCCACCTGCTAGGACTCTTCACCCTTGGGGTGCCGCCTCACGCTCCGGCCTGCCAGCATCAAGCAGCTGCTGGCCAGGGACAGGGCACACCCCCTCACTTCCTTAAAATAGGCAGTGTGACTTTTCTAAAAGTGACACCTACCAAATTCCACCCACGGGCACCACAGAGTTCAGCCCCTGGGCACCCACCCCAGCCCCTCTGTAGCCACTACTGACTAAAAGACCACCCGGATCTTCCCTTCTCCGCCTCACTTCTGCAAGAGACATGGTGAGGCAGACTTGACACACACATGGGATTTCTCATGACAGGCCAACAGAATCAAGTGCTTGGTGCTTAGGGAAAGAAGGAGGGGAGCGGAATGTAGGCTGCGATGGACATGTGCATGGTGCACAACAGCGCCTCGCTGCAACCTTCACCCACTGTGTGCTGGGCTCACCGCGCCCTCATTTCAACCCCCGCAGGGTCGCTTGGGGAGGGCAGGTGGGGTGTCCCAGGTGGCACAGCTGTTGAGTGCAGAGCTGTACTGGAACAGAGGTCAGTCTGATTCTGAGGCCTCTGCCCCTCGCTGCCTCTAGTTCACTTACCACGAGCCTAATGTCTCCCCCTGGGCCTAAGAGAACTGGGTTCCGACCTGTTTTTTTTTCACTATGTGCTGTGCGACTCTGGGCGAGTTTCCGGCTTTCTCTGGGCCCTCTTGTTCTAGGAGTCAAGGACTCTAACATCCATCACTATGAGCTCAGGCCCTCCCTTCGAAGAGTTTATGTCTGTCAGTAAGCTTCAGTGTCAACAAATGAAAAATTAAAGTCAAGCCTTAAAAATGGCAAGATGGGGACTTCCCTGGTAGTCCAGTGGCTAAGACTCTGAGCTTAATGCAGGGAACCTGGGTTCGATCCCTGGTCAGGAAACTAGATCCCACATACTGAGACTAAGATCAGGGGCAGCCAAACAAATAAACAATTTTTTTTTTTTAATGGCAAGATGGTCCAAGCATGGCATTGAGGGTTGGGGTTATCTGGGAGGCTTCGTGGAGGAGGCAATGCTAAAGCTGGACCGGAGGCTGAATGAGCTGAGAAAAGGGAAGAGGTGGGAGGCCTTAAGGGAACAGAACAGGATGCAGTCATAGGCAGTAACCATCCTCATCTTGTAGGAAAAAGCTGGAAATCTATCACTGAGGACCCTGAATGCCAGGAAACAGGGTTCAGGCATCAAGGAGCCTCTGAGTTGAAGTTTGTGTTCAACATGATAAAGAGCCATGTGAGGTGAAGAGGACGGGTGTCACGAGAACCTTCTGGACAGGTAAGAAAAACAGCTCAGAAAGAGGACAGTTCATCTCACTAGATAAAGCAGGCAGGAGGACAATTTCAGGGTCTTCATTGTGCAGATGAGGGGGAGGAAACCCAGAAGGCCTCTGGGCCCAGCCCTAGCCTCTCTCCAAAGATGTCTGGACTCAGACTCACTGCACTCAGTCTAGCCCCCTCATCTTACCGATGAGCACACTGAGACCCAGGGATGAAAACTGAGCCAACCAGAGTCTCACAGTTAGGCAGCTGTCTAGAATCACCACTCCTGACTTCAAACCTAGAGTCCTGGCCACCAACACCACAGCAAGGCATAAAATACGAAAGGCTTCATCCAGTTAGACTTATGAGAAGACTTCCAGCAAGGCTGAATCAACGTACTATCAAGAACTAGGTCTTTCTGCAGAGGCCCCAGCAGCCCACGAAGGTCTCCCTCCCCTTTGCTATTTATTACAGAACTGACCCTTGCGTCTCTTCAGCAGCTCTGTTTGGTCTATTACTCCAATGAATATTTCCTGGGTGTCTGTCTCCCCTTTCCAACTTGGGAGCCCCTTGATGGCTGAGAGCCCATCTTCCTGATCTTTGTGCCTCTCCCACAAGCCCCCCGACCAGGGCCCTAAATGCAGAAGGCATGAGACACACCTGATGAATCATAGTCCTGGAAAGGTGAATTGAGAAGAGATCTTCAGTGATAGCTAGTCAGTAGTTCTCCAACCTCAGCCTGCATCAGAATCAGCCAGACTTTTTTATTTTGGGCCACAATGAGAGGCATGTGTAATCTTAGTTCCCTGACCAGGGTTTGAACCTGCACTCACTGGCTATTCAGGAGACTCAGGTTCAGGAAGATCCCCTGGAGAAGGAAACGGCAACCTGCTCCAGTTTTCTTGCTTGGGAAAGCCCATGGACAGAGGAGCCTGGCAGGCTACAGTCTACGGGGTCACAAGCAATTGGGCAAGACTTATACGACGAGGACTGAGCATGCATGCACTGCAATGGAAGCGCAAAGTCTTAACCGCTGGACCACCAGGGAAGTCCCCAGAGGGCTTACTGAAATACAGATCACTGGGACCCACCTTCAGCAGAGCTCCAACAGAGCCCAAGAATTTGCATGTCTATAAGATCCCAGATAACCACGATGGTGTGATCACTCACCTAGAGCCAGACATCCTGGAATGTGAAGTCTAGTGGGCCTTAGGAAGCATCACTACGAACAAAGCTAGTGGAGGTGATGGAATTCCAGTTGAGCTATTTCAAATCCTGAAAGATGATGCTGTGAAAGTGCTGTACTCAATATGTCAGCAAATTTGGAAAACTCAGCAGTGGCCACAGGACTGGAAAAGGTCAGTTTTCATTCCAATCCCAAAGAAAGGCAATGTCAAAGAATGCTCAGACTACCGCACAATTGCACTCATCTCACATGCTGGCAAATTAATGCTCAAAATTCTCCAAGTCAGGTTTCAACAGTACGTGAACCATAAACTTGAAGATGTTCAAGCTGGATTTAGAAAAGGCAGAGGAACCAGAGATCAAATTGCCAACATCCACTGGATCATGGAAAAAGTAACAGAGTTCCAGAAAAATATCTACTTCTGCTTTTAACTACGCCAAAGGCTTTGGCTGTGTGGATCACAACAAATTGTGGGAAATTCTTCAAGAGATGGGAATACCAGACCACCTGACCTGCCTCCTGAGAAATCTGTATGCAGGTCAAGAAGCGACAGTTAGAACTGGACATGGAACAACAGACTAGTTCCAAATCAGGAAAGGAGCACATCAAGGCTGTATATTGTCACCCTGCTTATTTAACTTATATGCAGAGTACATCATGCAAAATGCTAGGCTGAATGAAGCACAAGCTGGAATCAAGATTGCTGGGAGAAATATCAATAACCTCAGATATGCAGATGACACCACCCTTATGGTGGAAAGGAAAGAAGAACTAAAGAGCCTCTTGATGAAAGTGAAAGAAGACAGTGAAAAAGTTGGCTTAAAGCTCAACATTCAGAAAACTAAGATCATAGCATCCGGTCCTATCACTTCATGGCAAACAGATAAGGAAACAATGGAAATAGTGAGAGACTTTATTTTCTTGGGCTTCAAAATCACTGGAGATGGTGACTGCAGCCATGAAATTAAAAGGTTTCTTGCTCCTTGAAAGAAAAGCTATGACCAACCTAGACAGCATATTAAAAAGCAGAGACATTACTTTGCCAACAAAGGTCCGTCTAGTCAAGGCTATGGTTTTTCCAGTGGTCATGTATGGATGTGAGAGTTGGACTATTAAGAAAGCTGAGCGCCAAAGAATTGATGCTTTTGAGCTGTGGTGTTGGAGAAGACTCTTGAGAGTCCCTTGGACTGCAAGGAGATCAAACCAGTCAATCCTAAAGGAAATTAGTCCTGAATATTCATTGGAAGGAATGATGCTGAAGCTGAAGCTCCAATACTTTGACCACCTGATGTGAAGAACTGACTCATTGGAAAAGACCCTGATGCTGGGAAAGATTGAAGGGAAGAGGAGAAAGGGTCGACAGAGGATGAGATGGTTGGACGGCATCACCGACTCAATGGACATGAGTTGGAGTAAGCTCCAGGAGTTGGTGATGGACAGGGAAGCCTGGTGTGCTGCAGTCCATGGGGTCGCAAAGAGTCAAACACAACTGAGCGACTGAACTGAACTGAACTGAACTGAACAAGATCCCAAGTGAGGCTGATGCTGCTGGTCCAGGGACCTCACTTTGACAGCCCGTGAGTTATGTCAGTCTTCCCATTTTAAGCTGGGAAAAATGAGGCCCTGAGGTTTTAAAGGCAAACGCTGACAGTATGTCACTATTGTCATCAGCATAATCATCATCGGCATCATCACTGTCATTTTAGCCCTTCATTATAGCCCTTCTCACCTGCCCAGCACTGGGTAAGCACTTCATGTTTGCTACCATCTCTGGGCCTCACCTTAACAGGAAGGTACTATGATTGTTTTTCTCCTGCAAAGGCAATGACAGAGGCAGAGTCTAAAGTCACACAGTTGAATAATAGCCAGCACTGCAACTGGCACACTGATCGAGGTCCAGAGCCCAGAAGTTTAACCTCCACTCTACACAACCTGCTTACAGCTTACGCTGACCAGGAATTCCCTAGAGGTTTCCAAATCCAGCGGGTTCATTTCCAGTGAGGGATGAGCCTGTGGCACCCTCAGCCCAAAGGCTGGGTCCTCGAGTGGTCCATGTCTAGAGGAAGACTGCCTCTTAAGTCTTGTGACCCCAGAGTATTTTCTACCTCAAACACTTCTTTTCCCACAGTTACATCCTTCTTCTGACCCCACCGATGGGGGCCTTCCTGGCTGGAGGATGAAAGTCTGCATTAATTCTTCAGGTCCAAGTACCAGCCCTACCCCTACTCAGCAACAAAATAAATGAAACAGTCTCTATTCCTACTCCATGGCGACACTGGGTTGTCACTGTCAGTCATGGGTCTCCTCCCTCATCAGATGGGAGCGCATCTGAGTCAGCTGAGTCCTCAGTACAGGATCTGCCCAGACCAGGATTTAGCAACTAAATGATGAATGAATGAATGAATGAATGGGTGTAGAGGCAAATGAGGGAATGAATGAGTGAACACATGACCAAACTCCCAGGAATCCCCTCTGCTGGACCCTCTGGCCTTCCCAGATAGGACGACAGACTCTAGCTGGGAGGGGACCTCTGACATCATCACTCCAACTCATTTTCAGCATTGTCCTAGCCGAACCCCACCAGGGGCCAGAGCCTGCAGCTCTCCCCTCTCCACACACACATCTAGTGTCCTAGCCTCCATTTACACACCTCCAAGACTGAAGAACTCCATCTAAGGTTGCCTATGATACTAAAGAGCTCTAGTATCAGCAAGGATGTTACCATTCCTCTTAGCCATGAGGAAAAGGCCATTACCTTTTCACCAAGGCTCTATATCACCCAGAACAAGGTTGCTCCCGAGGCCTGTGACAGCTGGCAAAGACAAGGGAGCACATGGCTTGTCCTCTGCCCACCCTAGTCTACCTGTCCAGACTTCTTTCTTTTCGGTTGTGCCAAGCGGTGTGTGGGATCTTAATTCTCTGACCAGGGATCAAACCTGCAATCCCGACAGTGGAAGCATGGAGTCTTAACCACTGGACCGCCAGGGAAATCCCAGACTTATCTCTTCTAATTCTCTCAAGCCATGAACAGAGCTTCCCACTGTTCCCTTCCACACCTGGGCCTCCCTTTGTTCCTGCTGTTCCATCCACCCTGATGCCCTCTAATAACGCAACATCCAAACCCTCCCCACACAGTCAAGGCCTGGCTCAAATGGCAACACCTCCAGGAAGACTTCTGGGCTCTTCCTAAGTAGAAATTACATTTTCCCCTTCCTCTGTATCTTCACTGCGCACACATAAACACACAGCCACACTTCAATCCTTATTTCTCTCTCACACTGCTTTTTCTCTTAAATTGGGCTGACTTGTGTTCATTTCTCCTTCTTCACCTTGAACAAACAGGTAGAAGCAAGGATGCTGATTCACCAGACTACCCTTCCCCCCTCCCACCAAACCCGCAGGTACTGGAATACAGTAGATGCTCAGTGCCTAAAGAATGGGGGAGTAAGTGATGGAATGGGAAAGAAAAGGGATTGAGCGGACGGAAGTAAGCGCATGTGTGAATGAATGATCAAATGAGTGAGTGAAAGAATATCCTGTTCTCAGAGCTAAGACTCCCAGTTCTTTCTGGGGACCCATTGGGCTTGCGTGGCAGAATAAAGGAAGTTGTGAGATAACTGCAGAGAGGGCAAGAGAGAGGAGCAAAGGGCGGCGGTAGTGGCGGCATCAAGAGAGGAAGTGGAGGTGACTGCATTGTTGCTTCAAGACCAGGCCCCCCTCTTAGAACCACAGCCATTGTGGAGAAGCTGGGCCAGGAGAGCGGTTGAGAAGCCCACTGAAAGGTCCAAAGGGGAGAAGATACAGCATGGTGGGGATGGAGGGGAGGGAATGCCTACAAGTCGTTTAGGCCAGATTCAGGTTTGTGTGAGCAGAGTACCGGACCTGCCCAGCCAGCCCTGAAATCTCTCCTGCCCAGCGGCTCAAACTTGCTCTCCCTCTCTCTCTCTCATCACCTCCTCCTTCTTGGCCCAGCTGCTGGGGGTCCGGACCCAGCCTAACTTCCAGGATTGAGCCCTTGCCAGTGACTGGCTCCCCGACCCCACTCCAGGACCCCAGCGAGCAGCAGTGGCTGCACCCTGTAGACGCTTGAGTTTCCCTCCAAGGGCCAGGCTACGTCGTCTTAGTGAGAGGCCCCGCCCATCCCAGCTCATGTCCCAGAATGCCTTGGTGCCCCAGCCTGCCCAGGCGAGAGTGCTACCAGGCACCACCTGCCTTATCTGGAGCGCTCCCTAGGGTAGAGGCAGACAGGCCTGGAGACGGTGCTGGAGTCGAGGAGGAACCAGCAGCAGAAGGGTCCCAGGGAAAGCGGCCCTTCGGGAGAGAGGGGGTTGGGGAGGGGCTGCGGGCGGCCGGGGTCTTACCCAAGAGGTGGAACACTGTGGACCTAACACCTTGCAGGGCGGAGGCCCAGGAGTCTCCTGGGGACGTCGGAGATGTGGTGGCGTGGGGGAGGTCCCAGAGCAGACTCTGATGGGGGAGGCTGCGGGAGGCTGGAGGGAGGCGCAGGAAGCGGGTAGAGGCACCGGCAAGGGCGGCCCAGACCGGTTCCTGGAGGAGTCTGCTCCCTCCCCTCACCAGCGCCGGCGAGGTGGCCCCGGGGCTGCCGAGCCTGCAGATCATAAAGGGCCGAGGCACCGGACTGGAGCCAGACACTCCGCCCCTCGAGGCGTCAATCCCTGGGCGCCAGGCAGAGGCGGAAACGCTGGGGACCTGGCGGGGTCGAGGTGGAGCCGGGCGGCCTGCGGGATGCAAACACGTCCTCCCAGTCATTGTTAAACCTGCCCCTCACAGCCTTGAAAAGTAATGCTGCTAGTCATTCACACCTTATTGAGCACCTATCAGGTGCTAAACGCGGTGCTGGGTGCTGGGATGCGGTTTTGAGCAGGACACACTGGCCTTGCCCTTATGGGTATTGATAGAAAAAAATTTTAATGGGCAGTTCAGAAGAGAACAAAGAAAATAAATACCACCCAGGGATCTCTTCACTGAGAGAGAATCACTTACTGTTTTCCTGGTACGTGCTTCCAGCTACACTAGAGCTGAAAGAGGTAAACAGTGCTGGCCAGGAGATGGAGGCTTCCTTCTCCCTCCACCAAGTGCAGGTACATATGTTATGTTATATAATATGAAATGTGTGATGTGATCATAGACATGAAGGCGCCGCCTAGAACAATCTCCATCAGTGTTCACGTTTGGGGTACAGGCTCATCTGGCAAATTTGGAAGAGACTTGACAGAGGTGTCGTGGTCTGGGCACGGGTTGGAAAAGAATTTCCAGACATGAGACAGAATGAGAGGGAAATAAAGTTTATTTAGAGTGGGAGACGCTGTTAGAACAGCAGGCCAGCTCAAGGGAGAACCGACACTGAACAAGGGTCCCTAGTCCACTTTTATACCCAGGGTACAAGGAGTGGGATAGGGGTCTTGCGGGTCATTTGCTGATTGGATGGGGCACATATACTGGGTGAGGGGAAGAGTAGGGCAAATACCTTCTCCCTATGGGGTAAGAGGGGAGACAGGTTCTACTGCTCTAGAGGACCTAAATCCGTTAATAGTTACAACATGGGGGAGGGAAGGACAATAAGGGTCTGGTTTTTCCGTTCCTGCATTCCAAGACCCTCCTTGGTTTTATCTGCTCTTTCATCCTTGGGTCACCAAGAGAGGATGTTGGTGGTCCCTGAAAGATAACTATCACAGGAAGAGGAACTTGGCAGTGGGAGTGCATTCCATACCAGGGCCAGAGAAGGGGAGGGATCAGTCATTCCAGACACTTCACAGGGACTGGTGGTTGAACTCACCTGCCCAGACCCTCTCAGTGAAGAGAGAGTTGCCATGCTGAGCGCACCACACTTGGGGCCCAAGCAGCCCTCCTATGGGGACCCCTCTGGGTAACAAGATGGGGGACTTCCCTCACCCAATGTGTGGGGCTTTGGCAGCAGCCTAGGTGATAACATAAGCCAACCTCTGGCACAGACAGTGGCATTAATGCAGAAGCCTCAGCTCAGCAGAGGCCCCAGGTATCTGCAACGGCAAACAACATCCAACATTGGTTTCCAAGTGCAGTGAGACACATTTGGGAACACCCAGAAACACATAGGACAGGTGTTCTTTGCTGCTGCTGCTGCTGCTGCTGCTAAGTCGCTTCAGTCATGTCCGACTCTGTGTGACCCCAGAGACGACAACCCACCAGGATCCCCCATCCCTGGGATTCTCCAGGCAAGAATGCTGGAGTGGGTTGCCATTTCCTTCTCCAATGCATGAAAGTGAAAAGTGAAAGTGAAGGCGCTCAGTCGTGTCCGACTCAGCGACCCCATGGACTACAACCTACCAGGCTCCTCCATCCATGGGATTTTCCAGGCAAGAGTACTGGAGTGGGGTGCCATTGCCTTCTCCAGGTGTTCTTTGCAGGGAAAGGGAATTCCCAAACAGGGGATGGCACTGGGCTGACATAAACTGTGGCTTAATTTTAATAAGACGTTGTTCACAACCAAATGGTGAATCCTAGAGATAGTCAGGTTATCCATAGAAAAGTGGCCATATTGGATATACTGTTTTGTAATCTGCTTTTTTTTCTTGCAACAATTATCATAAATACCTTTCCATAATTTTTATTGCTACATAGCATTTCTTTTCATATAGATCTACTCAAATGTATTTAATCTCTTTCTGCTTGCTTTTGTAAGCTTTAATGAAATGTCATTATGTACAATAAACTGCACATATTTAAAGTATACAACTTAATGAGTTTTGTCATATATACATATATATTCATGACCGCATGACTACAATCAAGGTAATGAACATATTCTTCACCCCCAAAGTTTCCTGATGGCCCTTTATACTTTCTCCCTTCTGCCTTCCACTGCCCTCTGCCCCCTGCCCCACATTCCGAGGCACAGCATAATCTGCCTCTGTCACTCCAGATTAGTTTGCATTTTCTAGAATTCTGCATAAATGGAAACATACACAATGTATTGTTTTTTATCTGGCTTCATTCACTGGGCAGAATTATTTTGCAGTTCATATACACTATTGGACACATCAGTAATTTGTTTTTTTTTAATTGTTGAGTAGAATGTCATCTTATGGATATATCACAATTTGGTTATTCATTTACTTATTGATGGACTTTGTCTCTAAGTACTATTATCCAAATGAAGGTGGTATGGACATTCCTGCTCAAATCCATATGTGCACATATACTTTCATTTCTCTTAGGTAAATACCTAGGAATGGATTCGCTGGGTCACATGATAGATGTAGGTTTAACATTTTTTTTTAGTATTTATTTATTTGGCTGCACCAGGTCTTAGTTGTAGCATGCAGGATTTTTAGTTGTAGCATGCGACCTCGTAGTTGAGGCATGTGGGATCTAGTTCCCTGACCAGGGATCAAGCCCGGGCACTCTGCGTTGGGACTTCCAAGTCTTAGCCACCAGACCACCAGGGAAGACCCTTAACATTTTTCACAGTATCAGAATTTTTCCAAAGAGCTGGTATCATTTCACATTCCCACCAGAAGCGTATGAGAATTCTAGTTCCTTCGTACCTTCACCAGCACTTATTTGATCAATCAGTTTAATCTTAGTCATTTCAGTGAATTCATAGCGGTATATCCCTTACTAATTTCAGTGAATTCATAGTAGTAAATCCCTATCGATTTGAATTCTATTCTCCTGTTCATTGATGTTGCTAAGCATCTTTTTGTATCCGTATTTGCCACAATCTGTGTATCTTCTTTGGTTTTAAAAAATTGGATTGTCTTATTATTGAGTTATAAGAGTTGTTTGTATATCCAAAAGAATTGAAAGCAGACTCTCCAAAAGATATTTATACACCTATGTTCACACCAGCATTATTCACATTGAGCAAAATGGGGAAGCAACCCAAACATCCATCAACTGATGAATGGATAAACAAGAAGTGGCATATACATACGATGAAATATTAATCGGCCTTAAAAAGGAAGGAAATTCTGACACATGCTACAACATGGATGAATCTTGAAGACATTATGATAAGTGAAATGTCAGACAGACAAATACTGTATGATTCCACTGTATAATGTATCTAGAGTAGTCAAATCCATAGAACAAAGTAGAATGGTAATTGCCAACGGCTGGGGGAGAGGGAAGTGAGGAGTTGTTCTAGTGAATGTACTGTTTCAGTTTTGCAAGAAGAAAAGTTCTGGAGATTAGTTGCAAAATAATGTGAATATCCTTAACACTACCAAACTGAACAGTTAAAAATCGGAAAGTTGAGGAATTCCCTGGCATTCCAGTAGTTAGGGCTCTGCACTTTTCACTGCTGAGGGTGTGGGTTCAATCCCTGGTCTGGGAATTAAGAGTCTACAAACAGCATGGTGCAGCTAAAAAAAAAAAAAATCATGAGTTTGGTAAATTTTGTTTTGTATATTTTACCACTATTTTTTTAAAAATTAAGTAAAAGAGTTCTTGACATATCTAAATACAGTCAGCTGCTCCATATCTCCAAATTTTGCACCCAAAGACTCAACCAACTGCAGATCAAAAATATTCCAAAAATAAATAAATAAATTCCAGAAAGTTCCAAAAAGCAAAGCTTGAACTTGCTGCCTGCTGGCAACTATTTACATAGCATTTATATCATATTAGGCATTATAAGTGGAGAAGGCAATGGCACCCTACTCCAGTACTCTTGCCTGGAAAATCCATGGATCAGGAGCCTGGTGGGCTACAGTCCATGGGGTGGCTAAGAGTCAGACATGACTGACTAAGCGCCTTCACTTTCACTTTTCTCTTTCATGCACTGGAGAAGGAAATGGCAACCCACTCCAGGGTTCTTGCCTGGAGAATCCCAGGGACGGGAGCCTGGTGGGCTGCCGTCTATGGGGTCGCACAGAGTCGGACACGACTGAAGTGACACAGCAGCAGCAGCAGCAGCAGGCACTATAAGTAATCTAGAGATGACTTAAAGTATACAAGGGGATGTGCCAAGGCTATATACAAATATTACACCATTATATATATATATACATATATAAGGGACTTCAGGATTCACAGACCTTGGGATCCTCAGGAGTCATGGAGCCAGTCTTTGGAGGATATTGAGACTCTATTATCAGTTGTCTTTTATACTGGTCTATTGCTAAAATTTCATAAGTGCTGATGCCCCTCCTTTCCAGTTTCTTCATTATTGGGAGTTTGTACCTTTTTATTTCCTTTACTGTCATTTTAATGGATTCTTGTTAATGAGCGGACATTTTTTTTAAATAAATAAAAATGGTCAGTCTACCATCTCCAGCCCTGAGCTAGTCATAATTATTAAAACATCCTAAGCTAATGTTTTTGTTGTCTTAAAAAGTGGCATTTCACTTCTGTGCCTTTTCTAGGACGCCATATAGCTGGCACTCAGCCTTTGCAGACTGGCTTCTTTCATTTAGGAATATGCATTTAAGTTTCCTCCATGTTTTTCATGGCTTGCTAGCTCATTTCTTTGTTTTGCTGACCCCAGTTTTCATTGTAGTATGCAGGATCTAGTTCCCTAACCAAGGATCAAACCTAGGCCCACTGCATTGGAAGCGGGGAGTCTTAACCGCTGGATTACCGGGGAGGTCTTAATAGCTCATTCCTTTTTAGCACTAAATAGTATTCCATCGTCTGGATGTACCAGAGTTTATTTATCTCTTTGCCTACTGAAGGGCATCTTTGTTTCTTCCAAGTTTTGGCACTTATGAAAAAGCTGCTATAAACATCAATGTGCAGGTTTTTGCGTGAAGATAAGCTTTCCACTCTTTTGAGTAAATTCCAAGAAGCATGATTGCTGCATCATACCTTAGGATGTTTAGCATGGTACGAAACCAAACTGTTCTGCACGGTGGCTGTACCATTTCACATTCCCACAAGCAATGATGAGAGTCTCTATTGCTCCTCATCCACCCCGATATTTGGTGTTGTCAGTGTTTTGGATTTTGCCAAATCCAAGAGTTTTACTTCTAATGGGCATGTGGTAGTATCTTGCTGTTTTAATTTGCGTTTCCTTGATGACATATGATGTGAAGGTTCTTTTCATGTGCTTATTTGCCATCTGTCTTATCTTCTTTGGTGAGGTCTCTGTTTTCTCCCAGTCTGCGGCTTGTCTTCTAATTCTCATCAACCTATTTTTTTCCTTACTTTTTAAAAATGTATTTATTTACAGCTGTGCTGAGCCTTCATTGCTGCACACTGGCTTTTTCTAGTTGCAGCGAGCAGGGGCTCCTCTCTTAGAAGTGTGGGGCTTCTCATTGAAGTGGTTTCTCTTGTTGCAGCTCTCAGGCTCTAGAGCACAGGCTCAGCTGACTGGTGACATGCGGGGTCTTCTCGAACCAGAGATTGAACTTACATTCCCTGCATTGGCAGGCAGATTCTCAACCACTGAACCACTAGGCAACTCCCTCATCAGTTTATTTTTGATAACAGAATGAAGACCTGTGAACTTTAGAATTTTAGAGTATTCGTGGTAACTTTCATCTACCTATATTGTCCTCACCATCCTTGTCCCTCCCCAAATCAGGGAATCATCATCCTGAACTTTGTATTTACCATTCCTTTGCATGGAGGAAGAGGTTTGTCATTGTTTGTCTAATACAAATTGCTATTATGAACATTCTCCTGTCTGACTCCTGTTGCGGTACAAGGAGTATATACCTAGGAGTGGGGGCTTCCCTGATGGCTCAGCAACAAAGGATCTGCCGGCCAGTGCAGGAGACAAGGGTTCGATCCCTGGGTTGGGAAGATTCCCTAGAGTAGGAAAAGAGTCGGAAATAACTTAGTGACTGGGCACACAGATGCATGCATACCTGGGAGTGGGTATATACCTAGTAAAATTGCCGGGGTATAGTGTATGAAAATGTCCAACATTACAAAAGAATAACTTGTTTTTCAAAGTGGTCGTATCAGTTTGCACACCCACAAACCACATGTAAGCAGTCTCTTGATTCACACTCACTCCAATTGTCAGGCTTCTGATTTGGGGCACTCAAATGTTATAAAATTATATTTGATTGTTGTCTTGACTTTTGTTTCCATGATTACTAATAAGTTGAACGTCTCTTCAGATGTTAATTGACCACCTGTTTCCTTCTCTAAGAAATGCTGCTGCTGTTTAGTTGTCCAACTCTTTGTGACCCCATGGACTGTCACCCTCCAAGGTCCTCTGTCCATGGAATTCTCCAGGCAAGAATACTTAAGTAGGTTGCCCTGTCCTTCTCCAAAGGATCTTCCCAACCCAGAGATCTAACCCACATCTCCTGCTTGGCAGGCGGATTCTTTACCACTGAGTCCCCAGGGAAGTCCTCTCTTAAGAAATGCCTGGTAGCCTCCAATTAAAATAAATAAATTTATATTAAAAAAAGAAATGCCTGGCCATATATTTCTTTCCTATTTTTAGTCTGGGCTTATTTTCCTTATTAACCAGTTTTGCATGTTCTTGATATGTATCTTTTAGCTACTATATGCATTGAAAATATGTCCTTGTATTTGTAGTACTTTCTTTAAAATTTCTTTTGAGGAAAAGGAGTTCTGGGTTTTAATATAGTCAAAGTTTTATGGTTAGTACTTTTAGGTCTTTTTAAAGAACTACCCCCAAATCAGAATGATGTTCATTTACATTTTATTCTCAAAATTTCAGAGTGTTGCCTTGGACATTTAAGTACTTAACCCATTTGAAATTGCTTTTTGGTAAGAAGTTGGGTGTGAATTCAACTTCATTTTTCCATATCTGCAACTAAGTTGTCCACTTCTATTTATTGAATAGCCCTTCTTTCCCCATGGGGAAACTGAGACCAGAGAAATTCAGCAACTTGCCCAAGATCACACAGTTTGATTGTTGTTTAGTCACTAAGTTGTGTCTGACTTTTTGTGACCCCGTGAACTGCAGCATGCCAGGTTTCCCTGTCTTTCACTATTTCCTGGAGTTTGCTCAGATCCATGTCCACTGAGTCAGTGATGCTATCTAACCATCTCATCCTCTGCTGCCCCCCTCTCCTTTTGCCCTCAATCAGTCTTTTCCAATCATGCAGTTAATAAGTGTCAAAGCCAGGATTCAGAACCAGGCAGTCCAGCTCTGGAATCTGCCATAGTTTGAACCACCCTGGTACCTGCCTTTTGCTTCTGTCATGCAAATTAAATGCAGAGTTCTATGCCAGGCTCTCAATTCTATTTCACTGGTCAATTTGTCCATTCCTGAGCCAAACCACACTGTTTTAACTATTGGGGTTTTATAATAAATACTGATATCTGATAAAGCAAATCTACCCTATTCTTCAGAAAGGGCTTGGCTATTTTTTTGATCTTTCTTCATATATATATATAAGAATCAATACATCAAATTTCATAGAAATCCTTGTTAGAAATTAGATTGGAGTTACATTAAATATATTTATGTATTAATATATTATTCAGGGACAATTTTATATCATCAATATTAAGTCTTTGCATTTAAGTTTTCTTTAATATCCCTTGATTAAGTGTTAAAATATTTTCCATGCTAGTCTTACACATCTTTTGTTCTTTAGACACTTTATTCCTTAGATATTTCTTTTGCTGTTGGGGTCTTTCTTATTACATTTTCTTAACTTGGTGTCCATGGTGACTAAGGCATCCCTGACTGAGCTCCAGGAGTTCTGCAAACCTTCTGAAACTATATATGCATTTTGTGGAATCTATGCATAACTTCCATTAGATTCCCAAACTATTGCCAAGAGTACTGAATGTTTCTTATGTTCCAGGCACTCCCTCGAGCACTTTATAAGTCCCACAACCACCTTGGGAAATAGACGCAGTTATTCCCCCATTTTATGGATAAGGACACTGCTTCTCAGAGAGGTTAAGTGCTTTGCCTGAAGTCACAGAGCTAAGAAATTAACAGCCAGCATTCAAACCCAGCCTGTCTGACCCCAAAGCTATACACTGAACTTCTGTAACCTGTTACCTCCAAAGAGGTTGGCATTTGGCCGCCCTGTGCTACTACTGTTTACTCATCTGTAAAATGGGTGGATGAAGGTTACTGCTCTACCTCCCTCTCAGGGCTGTTTGGAGAGACAACTGAGGCCATGGATGAGGAAGAGGCTCTGCAAACTGCCAAGTGCAGCACGTGAGGCAGGGGTGGCAGAGGAAGCAGGGGCTCGGGCGTCTCTCCCTCCACCGCTGCCAGCTTCCCAGGCAGCCTCTTCCTAGGAGATGGAGGACACGCTGGCTGAGCTGGGGAGGAGCTGTCCTGCCAAGCACCCACTCTGCAGCAGGCCCTGTGTGAGGTGGGGACGCAGAATCAGACATGCTTCCGTGATGATGAGGTCCAACCGTAATAGGTGGTGACAACGGGTGCTAGTGCCGTGGCAGTTAGGGCTGGGGGGTGGCAGAATCACAGGGAGGTTCCTGGTCTACCCTGGGGAGCCATGAGCTCCCCTTGCACCACGCCAGCCAGGCGCCCTCCTCCAGGTGGCCAGCTTCCAGCTTCCCTTAAGATCCGTGCCACTGGCCCTTCGGAGCAGCCATGCAGCTTTGAAGATGCTCGTTCATGGTGCCACACCTCTGCTGAGGCCGCCTCAGTCACCTCCACCACTCTTACCACAAATCCATAGTCCGCCCCTTGGCCTCTCCATCAGGCCCCTGGCCCTCACTTCCTGGCCTCACCCTAACCCTTATCATACCCAAGAGGGAAGACTCACCAGCTCTTGCCAGCCTCCTGACCTCAGTGCCTAGAGCACACCTCCCCCACTCTCTTCCTCAAGGGGTCATTCTCCCTGGGGTCTCAGCTTGAATGACACCTCCTCAGAAACACCTTTACCGGTGGCTTAGATGGTAAAGAATCTGCCTGAAGTGTGGGAGACCCAAGTTCGATTCCTGGGTCAGGAGATCTCCTGGAGGTGGAGGTGGCTACCCACTTGTTTTCTGGCCTGGAAAATCCCATGGTCGGAGGATCCCAGCAGTCCACAGTCCATGGGGTCCATGGGGTCTCAAAGAGTCAGACACGACTGAGCGACAACACTCACCTAAAGGAAGTCTTCCCTGGGCTGCTTATTCTCCGCCCCTCGCTGGCTTCTTTCATAGCTCTTATCTCTTGCAGTGATTTGTGCATTCATTTCTCTCTCTTCTCTCCCTCCTGTCCTCTCCTGTTACAAAGGCTCCATGAGGGCAGGGGTCACACCTGCCTATTCTTGGTGGTCTCTTAGCCACAGAGGGCACTCAATAGATATTTGTTTGATGAATGACTGAATTAGTAAACAAATAACGAACTGGATCTTAAAGAATCTAGAGCTGTGCTGTCCAATAGCCACAAACCACAGGTGGCTATTTAAATGTAAAGAAATTAAAAGTAAATAAATTTAAAACCCAGTTCCTCAGTTGCAGTAGTCACATGTCAATCTCTGTATGCGGCTAGTGGTTACTGCATGGGACATTTCCATCATTTCAGAAAGTTCTATTGGGTGTGCTGCTCTGAATGACCTTAAAAGCCGAGAAGGCGGACAAGGGCATTTGGAGCAGAGTGCCCAGCATGTACCCAAAGCTGCAGGTGTGAAAGAGCAGCATGGTGATGCCAAGCTCTGGAACAAGGAAGGGGACACATCGCTCTGCCTTTGCACAGCCCTGTTTGCATTAGAAAGTTTGGCTTAAGGTCAGGAAGAATGTCAGAACAGGGAGACTCCTAAGAGACAGCTGGTTCCATCCATTTCTCTTGGAAGTAGAGAACGTGGCCCAGAGAAGACACCCAAGATCAAAGAGAAAGTAGCATGAATGGGGCAGGAACCCAGGCCTCCTGACTCCCAGTGCCTTAGGAGTCAGTTTCCCCTGACCAGGTTCACGGATACTTCTTCCCTCCTTCCTGGCCCCTCTCCCTACCCACAGCCAGGCCACCAAGCCTGGCAAGGCACACAGGCCCATCCTTGTCCTCGACACTCACACTGGCCACTTTTATTTACTCCTTAGTACGTCACAAACCCTCCCTCCCCAGTGTCTGACCCCTAGAAATTTTAGACATCCCAAGGAGAATAGCTGCTTATAACCATTTGCTAATTACACGTATGGATGTCAATTAATTCATTTAGCTAATTACCCACTCGATGAGCACCATGCACCAAAGAACTGTAAAAGACAGACATATGGTGAGAGAGGGGGGTATCCGGGTGCTCAAGCGGCATGCAGGGGTAGGGGAGGGAGGGCGCCATGGCTGCAGCAACTCCCCACCACCGGATGAGTGGAGGGAGGCCGCTTAATGGCTGGGGGGACAGAGCTGCTGCTGCTGCTGCTACCATAAAGCATAATTACGGCTTTCCACTAATAGTGCTGGGAAAACACACAGGCACTCATGCGTGCAGATAACCGCACATATGTATATGCACATCTCTGTTTATACACACACTTATGTGCTTACAGACACAGCATGCACATACGCATAAGCACGGTACACATGCACACGTGTGGACACACACACATGAACACGTGAGGTCATGTGGCATCAACGCACAGACATTTTCTTCAAGTCCTACCTTTGGTGGAGGCTGAAGGGTGGGAATTCTCTCTTTTTGCACCCAACTTTATGCCAAGCACTGTGCTCAGCCCTTCCACATAAGTTATTTCATTTAATCTTCACACAACCCCACAAAGAATGAATTATCTCCACTTCACTGATCAGGAAACTGAGGCTCAGAGAAGCCAAGACACTTGTAAAAGGCTACGCAGCAGGTAAGTGGCAGAGGTGGGGCTAATCCCTGCACCTCCATAGCCACAAGCAGCAAGGGGCAGGGGAAAGGAAAGGGGGTTTTCATCTGCTTGCAACTGGTGGGATCTTGGGAAAATAACCTCTTTTAGGGGAGACTCTACCCTACTCTACTCTAGACTCTACTCTACTCTATGTCATTCTCCCTGGAAAAGGGATCTCCTGTCAGCTTCGGCCGCATCCCATGAGTCTGCTCTGAGGCCAGCTCTGTGCCAGGCCTGGCACTCAGGACACAGGGTAAAGATCTGAACTCATAGCGTGGTAAGGCAGATGGAGAACACGGGTTGTCATCAGAAAAGCAAGCATTTGATCTGGCTGTCTGGGTTGAGAGCCCAAGTTGTTCCATGTTCCACGCTTTCTCTTTCTTCCTACCCTGGAGGGGCTGGGTCCAGAAGCCTAAGATGAACCCCTTGAGCTCCCTGCAAATGACACACATCTCCTCTCTGAGAGCTTCTGCCTGGGGTCCTGCCCTGGCCCTACACAACTTTCCTCATCTTCATAAGGACAGCAGCATTGGTCTACCCCGGCAAACAAGAATGAAAGTTTCTCCAGTTTTAGGGAAAAACAAGAAAACTCTCCAACACCCCTCTTCTAGCCTCTTCACTTACCAACCCTCATGTCCATTCACCAAAGTAAATAGGAAGCCACAGTTAGTGATTCATTCATCCCTCTGTTCAATAAAATACTCCAGAGAATTCCTCTGGTCTAAGAATGGATGGTCTCAAACATTCTTTCAGGCCAGCAAACAAGCAAAAAGTAGCAGCTCTGCAGCGTCTATCAGTTACAAATCTTTCTGTTGCAAGTGACAAAAACTCCAACACAAATAAGTTTCAACAGAGGGAATATACTGGCTCAGATACAGAGAAGGGAAGGGGTATGGCAGTTTCAGGAATAGCTTGATTCAGGGGTTCAAGCAAAGTCACTAGGACTTGCCTCTGTTGGTCTCTTATTCTTACTCTCTCCCATGCATTGGCTTCATGCTAAAGCTCCACTTGGTGATAAGCTTCTCTTGCTCTCAGACTCTAGCCCACCAGAGACAGGAGCTTTTCCAGGAGCTCCTACACAAGCCCTGGGATTCGCTGTGGTAGGATGCGCTCCCGCACGTGCCCACCTCTGAGCCAGTTCCCACAGCCAATGGGCTGCCATGCTCAGATTGCTTGGATCCAAGGGTGGAGTTCCAGCCAAACCTCCTGAACAAAGTGGGAACAGCTGGAGCCCCAAATGTTGTCAGAAAAGGGGGAATTGATAAAGGACCAGGAGGCAAGGTACCAATACTCGCTACAATGTTCTTTTTTAAAATTTCATTAATTTTGTTTATTTTTGGCCACGCTGGGTCTTTGTTGCTGCGTGCGGGCTTTTCTCTATTCGCGGCAAGTGGGGGCTGCTCCCAAGTTGTGGTGCATGATCTTCTCTTGTTGTGGAACACGGGTTCTAGGGCACGTGCTCAGTAACTGTGGTACATGGAGTTAGCTGCCCTGCGGCATGTGGAATCTTCCCGGACCAGGGATCAAATCCATGTCCTCCGCATCGGCAGGCGGATTCTTAACCACTGGACCACCAGGAAGGTCCTACAGTGTTCTAAGCATTCTAGATCAGAAGGGTAGGGAATATCAGCCCCGTCTTGGATCTAAGGAAACCGAGGCTGAGAAAGGAGATAAGCCTAATAAAAACTGTCCAGTGAGTAAGGGACTGAGTCAGGATTTGAACCAATTTCCTCTCACTTCCTCCTTGAGCCCTTCCCCCACAAACAGGCTACCAGGAGCACTCTCCAGGCATCCAGGCTACGACGAATCGAATCACTTTCCTCAGTTCTGCGGTCCCTGGGCCAGCAGGGCCTCCTGATTGCCTGGGAAAGGCCTCCCAGGCTGGGAACTCTGTGAGGGCCAGCCTGCTCCATCCATGGGTGTCCCACTCCTAGCCCTCGGAGCTCACTCCAGGGCAGGTGGAAAGCCTGCCACACCACTCTCCCAGACTTCTCTCTGGCCAGGTGTGGTGAAGGACAGTCCAGAAGGGCCTGGGAGCGGCCCCAGACAAGGACCAATGGGAGCTAGAGGATACACGCCGGCTCCCTGGCCCCATGGTGGCATGACAAGGTGGGGCCTGTTCCACCCAGGTGCCCACAGTGGTGACTGGCCTGATAACACACCCTTTCCCAGCTGCCTTCCCTGCCCTGTCTCACTCCCCCACTCCCCTCCTTGATTCCCGCAGTCAGCTCTCAAACAGGTTTGCCTTCCAACTATTCTCTCAGGATCTGCTTATGGGAAAACACAACTTAAGGTACCTCCATTCTCCTATAAAATTAGGGTATGGGACGCCTAAGGGGGGGTTCAGCTAAATCAATGATGGTCAAATATTTTTTTAGTAGAATGCTTTTACAAATGCTTCTCTTTTCTGTCTGGTTTTCACCCCCTCTCCTTCCTAAAATCCAGGCCCCTCCCCTCCCTGCCCTGCCCCTTGTCCCACTGAGTCTCAGGTGTCCCATAACCCTTCTTTTTCACGTGGGATCTTAGTCCCAGACCAGGGATCAACCCTGCCCCACCCCATCCCCACTCCCCCAAGCCCCACGCCTTAGCCCCCTGCAGTGAAAGGGCAGAGTCCTAACCACTGGACCACCAGAAAAGCCCCTCCCACAACCCCTGAGTCTTGCGCATTCCTCAGCCCCTGGCATCTTCTCAGTCAAGGGCATTTTCTTCCCTGCCAGGTCCTGTGCTGAGGGGAGGCAGAACTTCGGATCCCTTGGTGACGGAGGGCAGGAGGGAGATCCTAGAAATAGTTACAATTCACTCCCTCCCCTAACAGCTAAAAAAATCACACAGATTGCACATCTCAAAGACTAGCTTCCTGTAGAAAACCCTTACTGTGTCTGTATATCCTTTCTGATAACGTAACTCTGGCCTAAGTACACTACAAGAACTCTAGCCCCACTCACTGTGGAAAACTGTACAAAGCCCTCTTACATTAACCTGACATCGGAGAGTGCCAGGTCGCAGGGTCCAGACTGGTCTCTCCCCCAGCTTCCTGAGGGGATGGGAGAGCTGTGTCCATCTTTCTGTCTGCTTATATCTGCCTCCCACTCTCTCTCTCAAGGACCGTCTTCCTGTCCTCCTCTGGAACGTAGGAGGTAGAAGGTAACTGTTATCAGATGCTGTGGAGCAAATCACACCAAACTTAGCGGCCCTACACAATAACCTATTATGCTCCCAAATTCCCTGGGTTAAGATTTCAGGACGCTGGGCCATTCTCACTTGGGTCTCCCACGCAGCTGCAGACACATAAAGGCTTGATGGGGCCCGACGACCCACCTCAGAGGTGACCCACTCCCTTGGCTTGCGACGGTTCTGGCTGTTGGCCCAGACCCTCAGCTCCGCCCCACGTGGGCTTCTCCAGGCTGCTGAGTGTTCTCACGGCCTGGCAGCTGGCTTCCCTGCAGCAGGAGAACCAAGAACCCAAGGCAGATGCTGCAGCGCCTGTTGTGATCCAGTCCCTGGAGCCACATCATCACTTTCATCTTATTCTGTTGGTCACGCAGGGCCAGCCCTGATCTGGCGTGGAGAGAACCACATGGGAGGTGTGGGGCAGTGGGCCATCGTGGAAGCTGCCTACCACGGGAAGTTTAACCGGAGCCCCGGCCACCCCCAGGTAGTCTGTGCTGCCTGCCCCCTGAGTTCCTGTCCGCCCCACCCTGAGCCCCCCAACACCATGAGATCATGGTGTCTAGCAGTGCATACAAGAATCAGGCAGCAGAGGCACACAGGCCAGAGCAGGAAATGTCTCAAAGCCCTCATCAGCCAGCGCTGTCTTGAAGTTCATCAGTCACTGCGCTTTCGGGCCAAGCACCTCTTACAAGCCCAACAGGCTCCTGGGGGCACAGAGGGGAGCCCTCATCACCTGCCACCCTGGGGGACCAGGAGCTCTGGGAGGGCCCGAGGGAAGACTGGTAAGGTGAGACTGGGGAACGGGGCTAGAAGGGGGGGGTGTCTTCTCCCTACCTCTATTCGTTGGCAAGATGATACTCCCCATTCCTGCCCCAAAAAAGACAGAATCTGCCCCAGATTGTCACCCTACACTCCACTGAGGAGACCCTGAACAAGAAGTGCCCAGAATGTGATCCACAGAATCTGAGTGGAATACAGGGTTGCTTTATGCCACTTAGTTATGGGACAATGTGATATAGAACATTAAACAACCCAATACCTTCTGTCTACAAAGACATAGAGGTTCTGCCCCAGGCTAACCTGGTCCATGGATGACAGGCTCCATGTGGTCCCATCAGTCAGATGGGTCACTGCCCCAGGCCTGGAGGCTGAGAGTGTTCATTCCAACACACTGCAGACAGGAGGAGACCCTCCTGCAGCTCACGTCCACACACCTGGGCCTTGTTTTTCTCCACCCCTGTGTCCAGATGCCCGTGCAGAACCCCAATTCCTGTTGCTTTTTCTAACAGCTTAGCCCTTCATCCTCTCCCCTCCCCCCGCACCCCCAAGGCCTCACGCCAGCTTCTGTACAGATGCAGGGCCTGGCTAAACAAGAGCCTTCTAGGCAGCTTCTTTCCTTGGCAGAAGGAACCAGCAGAAGCTCGGACATTACAGCTTGTTCCTGAGTTTACTGAATGAAAGTGACCAGCTACTCTAGGAACCAGCCTGGACGTGGGAGAGTGAGGGGGATAGGCTGGGGGGAGGGAGTGGGAATTTTCTATTCCTAGAGTTTGCCCACACCTGGAAGGAATAGCATCAGACTACTTTTAAGTCAAAAGGGGGATTTCTTGGGAGGTCACCAGGGTAGCCCACAGAGCAGGTGGAATCTTGGCAGAGACCTTGAGAACCAGAGGAGAAACCAAACTTCTAACAATGATGATGTCTAGGGAGGGCTTCCCAGGGGGCACTAGTGGAAAAGAACCTGCCTGCCATTGCAGGAGACGTAAGCCTAAGCAGGTTCTGATCCCTGGTTTGAGAAGATCCCCTGGAGGAGGGCATGGCAACGCACTCCAATATTCTTGCCTGGAGAATCCCATGGACAGAGGAGCCTGGTGGGGTACAGTCCATGGGGTTGCAAAGAGTCGGACACGACGGAAGCAATTTAGCACCCATGCACACGCGATGTGTAGGGAATGGGATCGTGAAGAACACACTTCCTCCACACTGTTGGAATTTCTTTCTCAATAATCATGTGTAATCAACAACAACAAAAAGAAAAACATTTCCTTTTGGAGAGAGAAAAGATCTGAAGCAAGGTGGGGGATGCCCAGAGCCCCACAACCTCTGGCCCCGCTCAGTCCCCAATACAGGGCCTCGAGCACCTCCACTGGTTGACTGCTCAAGACCCCGCAGCTCAGGCCTATTGTCAAACACTAGAGTCTGAACAAGCTCAGGGTCTGGGCCCAGCCTCACCCGCCCTGATCTGGCAGCCAGCACCTCGGGAGCCCAGCAGCATCTCATGTGTACAGACCTGGGCCCCCACTGCTGATCTTCTGCCTGCTGACAAATGATCCTGCCTTCCCCACGAGCTGTGACTCCTGGGCCCATCCATCAGCTGCCCAGCCAGTGCAATCGGAGTTTAATGATGTCATGACAGGAGTGATTACAATTGTTAATTACCTTCCAGCCATCAGCAGCTTCTGCAGGTCTTCAGCCATGTGGCAGCTGCCACGGCCACCCTGTGCTTGTACAAACCTCTCCTGGTCTCATCGACCACCCTGCTGTATTCCCAAAGGCCCTGGGATATGGGGGTGGGCATTTCAAAGGAGGATTTCTAGGCACCAGTATGTCCCCAAGATCCTGGTACTCTGAAGGTCTGAATGCCTTTCTCCCTGGTTTAATTTATAGAACCCACGCTATCAGGGTCCTGAAGGAAAACAACAACCACATCACTATCTGCTCACGGTCAGTGGTGTGGAGTCCCATACCAAGGTCACAGGCACAAGGCCTTGTACCAAGGCCATAGATGCAGAGCCCAGCACCAAGGTCACCTCTGGAACTGATTGAGCCTCATTGAGAACCATTGCCAAAAGCCCCTCTGATCCTTACAGGCCAGCCCCCTGACCCCATATCAGGTAAAAATGACCCCCGGCACTCACCCTATAGTGCCCTAACCAATCACCTAATGCCACCTTTCCAGCAGGAATCCTCAGTTTAAATTGGCTTCTAACTCACAAAAAGACTCTCCCTGGTGTGTCAGGAAGTCAGCCCGCTGTATTTGCAGTGTCCCTCACCTTCTATTCTCCCTTCAGTCGGCTTTCCCTGGTCTGTCAGGAGGTCAGCCCACTGTGCTCACAGCACTCAAATTATCTCTACTGTCTGTTCTTGATAAACTCTCCCTTTATGCAATGCTCTGCGCCTGGAAATTCTTTCTCAACCCATATCTGGACTGGACTTCCACAAGCGGATCCTCCCTGCCACAGCATAAAATCTAAATCCCTTAGCTTAGCACTTAAGATGTTCCACGAAGGACAGTGCCTGCCTTTCTCTGGTTGCACCTCCCACTACTCAGCTCCACACACCTCGTTGATAATAACAGAGCTTCCAGCCACGCCTCCTACTTTCCCAACCCCAGGCCTTTGCCCACACCATCCCTCCCCCCTGGAAAGCCCTTCACCCATGGCTCCATACATTCAACTTCTACCTATTCTTCCACGCCTGCCTCATGCTAACTCTGTAGGATATGGCCTAGAGCCTCCCTCCTACCCCAGGCTCCAATCCCAAGTAATTTTGGCCTCCCAGGATCTTCAGAAGCCCTTCACCTGAGCCCCCCCTTTCTCACACATCAACTCCCCAGTTTAACAGGTTTGTGTCCATGTCCTCTCCCTCCCACAGCAGTGAACTCCTAAGGGTAGGCCCAGCACAGGGCCTGGAGTGGAGTAAGGGGTCAGAACCAATGGACAAGTCTTGAGCTGGCCCAGAAGGGAGGAAGTAAAAGTGGCCCTGAGAAGGAGACAGCATGTGCCATTGCTTCCTTCTTAAGGGACTGTGCCCACATCCAGGCCCTCACCAGCTATGCAGGAGTAATGGGCTCCTCACTGGTCTCCCTGCAACCCACCTCCACCTCCAACAGCCAAAGCAAGCCTTCAGTTGTGAATCAGATTCTGCTACTCCTTGGCTTAAAACCCTTAAATTCCCCCGGAGGTAAGTCTGTTAGTTCAGCCTTCAAGGATCACCATGGCCACAACACGTACTCTCCGTGCTTGTCTGCAGCTTGCTGCCACCCCCTCCTCTGAAGGCTACACCTCCACACACAGGCCAAGGCCGTGACCGCCATGTTCGTACCTCATACCCTCTCCCAGTCAGGTGCCAGGGCCTCACTGGACCTACCCAGTCTAAGCTCAGTCAACTAGATTTTCTCTCTTCCCTGGGAACTGAAAGGTATATAAGTGCTTCGGAGCCATGAGGAGGTTATTGTCCACTTGGAGCCCAGAGAGGATGAATGAAGAGGAGGAGTATGAGGAAGGGGAAGAAGAGGGGCTCAGAGAGACAAAAAGATACCAGGAGACTTTGGAGGTCACACCCGTCCCTCCCCGAGACACAGTTCTGTTGGGTTCCAGAAGAGACTCCCATCTCTTTATAAACATTGTCATTTTTTTCACGGTGGTTTCTGTCAAATGTGTCAAAGATGGAGGAAATTTTCTCATCCAGACATGTACAGCTCAAAACAAACATCATATATCTTTGAATGAAATACTCTGAAAAGCTGTCTGGGGAGCAGTAGGGATGTGGGAGTGCAAGTTCCAAGGACTTGTCCACATTTCACAAGGTGGTGGGGAGGCTGCCCCTTGAACGGCAGGTGAGAGCGTCATACTGCTTCTAGAAGCAGTAGGGCTTCCAGAGGTCCAACCATCTCCATTTTACCCCAGCCCTGCCACCCACTCACGGTGTAAGACTGGACCAGTTCTCTCTGGCTTCACTTTCCTCATCTGTTAAACAGCCCTGCTCATAAAAACAGTGCCTACCTCAAGGAGTTGTGTTTTTTTTTGCGGGGGGGGGGGGTTCTTTTCTTTTTTTATTGGATTAAACAAGTTAATATGCGGAAAGCACACAGTAGTGTCTGTTAAGGGCAAACACCAAATGTTAGCAAAAATGGGAAAAGCTAAAGCTGTAAAGGGCCTGGAAGTTGCGAGATAAACTCTGATATGCAAATTTAAGCCAGGATCCGGGGCACAGGTAAATTTAAGAAAAGAAGAACTTAAAGTAGATTATTCACCACTGCGTTCCCAGGAGAGTCCTAGACACAACGCAGCCCAAGTCCCTGCTCTCACAGAGCTTCCATTCTAGAAGGAGACAGGCAATCAATAAGGTCCCTACAG